>NC_139222.1:148315303-148835303 GCF_055691185.1 Crinia signifera | reverse complement strand
CCTAACTTTTAGCATCTTATGGTGCCTAGAAACCTACATGGTGCCTAAAAAATAATCTCATAAAAAGGAGGCTCCAAAATCAAGTAGGTGCTCCTTCTATTATGAAGCCTGTGGTTTGGTCACCGTGCACACTAGGGCCACATATAGGATATTTATGAAAACCAAAGAATTGGGGGAATCAATTTTTAGTCACATTTCTCTAGTAAAATCTGCTGTGTTCCTTAGAAAAATGTATTCAAATTGAAAATCTGCAAAAAAAATGAAATTTTGAAATTTCACCTACACTTTGTTTTAATTCCTGTGAAACACCTAAAGGGTTAACAAACTTCCAAAATGCTGTTTTGAATACTGTGAGGGGTGCAGTTTTTGAAATGGCATCATTTATGGGGGTGTCTCACATACAAGTCCCTCAAAGTCACATCAGAACTGAACTGGTCCCTAAAAAAATCAGTGTTTGAAATTTTCTTGAAAATTTGAGAATTTGCTATTCATATTTTAAGCCTCCTAGTGTCCAAAAAAATGAAAATGAGGTTGAATTAATGATGGCAACATAAAGTATACATATGGTCTATGTTAGTTATTAACTATTTTGAGTGGTAAGATTATTTGTCTCACAAGCAGAAAATTTAACATTTTGCAAATCGCAAAATTTTCCATTTTTTTACGACATTTTGGTATTTTTCACAAAAAAACACAGACTGTATCGACCAAAATTTACCACTAACTTGAAGTACAATGTGTCACGAGAAAAAAATCTCAAAATCACTGGGATAAGTAAAAGCAAAAAAAAAGTTATCCCCACTTAAGTGATACATGCCAGATTTGAAAAAAAGGGCTCTGTCAGGAAGGCAAAAACAGGCTCCGTCAGGAAGGGGTTAAATGAAGGTGAGGAGTTCTTTGCAATGCCACTCAGTGCATAAAGCTGCAGCTTCCTCAGCAATGTATGACAGGTTTTAGTAATCTAGACCTAATACAATGGAGGCTTTAGTTGGCTATCGGATGGCTGGCTCACTGACATAAAGAGAAAAAAAATCCCAAAATATGAGTAAAATCGGTGTTGGTCCTACCATTAGGCAAGGTACATGGCCACACCATGGATGGCACTGCCGCTAATGTGTCTGGTAGTGGCCTGCTTCACGGGAGGATGCAACGCAGAAATGGAGCTCCATCCTGGACACTGTTGGCTGAGTCATCAGGTTAGCACTAAAGAGCCAGACACTTTCCACTACCATACTCTCTCCCTTCCTTCTCCATTCTCTCTGGCTGACATTTGACATGAGGGGGAGGTGTGGCTTAATGGATCCAGTGGCCTTCTTCCTTCTCCCCCTCTATGCCTCAGTTTACAGCTACAATGTCAATTAGACACTGCCAGACATTTACCCACTACTGTATCTTCCTGTCACCTCTGGTCTCCCTATCCCACACTATCTCCCCAGTCACCAGCTATCTCGGGGTGGGGGTGGGGACTTGTTAGCCAAATGCATTAATTAGTATTTGGAACTCTCTTCCTGGAGAGGTGGTGTCGGCAGACACATTAAACACGTTCAAAATAAGGTTGGACAAACACTTATTGGTTAATAACATCCATGGGTACAAATAAGAAATATAATCTGTCCAATAACAACTTGGTTGAACTAGATGGACGCAAGTCTTTTTTCAGCCTTACCTACTATGTAACTATACACAGAAAAAGAAAACCAAAGTTTTGCAGCGCTGTTGAAAATGAAACCAGTAACTAGTTGGATTGACTTCACAATTTTTATAATAAAATAATGTTTAAAAGAGTATCACAATTTAATAGGCCTAGGGGCCACACATATAATACATAGACTATAAAAGTGCCTGGGTGAAATAAGCAGAACTCGGATAAACTGAATTACTGTCCGTTCCTATATTGCCTTGGAATAAATGATAGTACCACCTCTGTATTCAGAGTGGGTTATAATTACCGTCCTCCTTGCTCAGTTTTAGGGGGAGAATGGATCCTGATGGAATATAAATTTCCCTTAGTACGTCCAAAAATCCCTTGTTAGAGTAAAGTGTCCTTTAGATAGGAGTGGGGCTTGCCACTTGATGCTAATAGAGCAGGTAAAAGAGGAATATTCGGTCCTTTCAGGCTGGTTCGGGCAGTTGGAAATATAGATGTGCTGGAGTCAGTAGTCCGCTTCTGCTTCTGGGGTTAGTGTCCACCTGACGCGTTTCGCTCAAAACAAGCTTTTTCAAAGGTGTAATGGATATTGGGAGGTAGGCTGCTGGCCTGATATTTATACCCATATGCACACTGGTTCATACATTGCACCTGATGGCTAATTAGTCAATCCAACATTTAAAAATCTGAAAAACAGTTGTATGTAGGGATGAGGAGGAGACACATACAATAACTTCTCAGTATATTAATCAGATATAAGAAACGATTTTTTGTTTTCAAGAAAAGTGACAAAGTAAAACACTTTATTAGTTCCTGTTTAGTTGTGATAGGAGGAATCCGATCATGTGACTATCTTGTGCGCATTAAGCGCCGCAGCTATGCTTCAAACCCGGAAGCACTTGTTTAACATTAGTGCGCCGGAGGTCACTCTTCCCCATAAAACGAGTGGCGTTATATTATACTATTGGCTTTGAACTCCGATCACGTGACAATCAATACACAAGCCTCAATGTCATCTAAGTAATATGAATGGTGGAGAATAGAGCCAAGCCTCGTTTTGATAGTCACATGATCGGATTCCTCCTATCACAACTAAACAGGAACTAATAAAGTGTTTTACTTTATGTCACTTTTCTTGAAAACAAAAAATCGTTTTTTATATCTGATTAATATACTGAGAAGTTATTGTATGTGTCTCCTCCTCATCCCTACATACAACTGTTTTTCAGATTTTTAAATGTTGGATTGACTAATTAGCCATCAGGTGCAATGTATGAACCAGTGTGCATATGGGTATAAATATCAGGCCAGCAGCCTACCTCCCAATATCCATTACACCTTTGAAAAAGCTTGTTTTGAGCGAAACGCATCAGGTGGACACTAACCCCAGAAGCAGAAGCGGACTACTGACTCCAGCACATCTATATTTCCAACTGCCCGAACCAGCCTGAAAGGACCGAATATTCCTCTTTTACCTGCTCTATTAACATCAAGTGGCAAGCCCCACTCCTATCTAAAGGACACTTTACTCTAACAAGGGATTTTTGGACGTACTAAGGGAAATTTATATTCCATCAGGATCCATTCTCCCCCTAAAACTGAGCAAGGAGGACGGTAATTATAACCCACTCTGAATACAGAGGTGGTCCTATCATTTATTCCAAGGCAATATAGGAACGGACAGTAATTCAGTTTATCCGAGTTCTGCTTATTTCACCCACTTTTATAGTCTATGTATTATATGTGTGGCCCCTAGGCCTATTAAATTGTGATACTCTTTTAAACATTATTTTATTATAAAAATTGTGAAGTCAATCCAACTAGTTACTGGTTTCATTTTCAACAGCGCTGCAAAACTTTGGTTTTCTTTTTCTGTGTATATTTTTAGGTCTGACACACCTGATCTTGTTGCAGCTGCTTCGAGTTAAGCAGGTCACACCTTGCGCCCCCAGGGGACCCCCCACTTGCTCTCGTAGCAGATAAAGGGACCCCTTCTTTTCCATACTATGTAACTATGTAAGTATTAGAAAAAGATGATTGAAAAGAGGCTGGGTAGATCATTTTTATGTCTGTATCGCAACACGTAGTATACCGCAAAGGGGTGTGCACTATCACAATTACATAGTAAATGCTTTCTGGAACTAGAGAGCCATTTAGTTCTATTTACTGCGTTTTAACCCTTCATTTATGTGTGCGCTCTTATACTAAGATTATAAAATGAATGATTCAATTTAGCAATAGCACAGTGAACCTGAAGTAGTGTAAGAGCATTTAGCTGTCTTCTGGCTGCATATGAGGCACTTTACTGTCCTTAGGGGATTTTATGCTGGGTTTCTAACTCTTCAAACAGGGTCTATGTGTATATATATATATATATATATATATATATATATATATACCTACAGTATATAAGTCCCTGGATGGATGTCCCATCACTCTCCTGGCAGAATGGCAGTATGGATAGGATGTTACCATTAGCAGCTGCTAAAACAATACCATGGAAACAGAACAAGGTTGCTGGAGCAGGATTCTGGAGATTTGTGGGAGTCTCCTGGCCATTCTGGGAGAGTAGGCAAGTATTTTTTGGATGCAGTTTGGATCAGTAAAGCAGTAGGTGTAACACCTCTTACCAGGGGCGAATTTAGGGGTCAGGCCGCCCCTAGGCACAACATTTTTGTCCCCCCCCCTCTCCATGTATATATATATATATATATATATATATATTCAGTGGTCGAAGTGGGGCGGTATACGGGGGTATGCCATACCGCCACTTTAATCTGAAGATAAAAAAAAAAAACTTTTTTTCCCCCCTCAGGATGCTCTCTGATCACTCAGCAGCGCATATTGTGCCTTTGTAATACCCCTGTACAACTGGGCAGTCTGGCAGGGGACGTTGATGGACAGGGGGGTGTCCGAAGGTGCGCACTATATTCACTCTTTACTTTTCCATACCCCCACTTCAAAATTTCCATACCCCCACTTCAAAATTTCCACTTCGACCACTGTATATATATATATATATAATACACCATAATAAAAAAAAAAACACCAGTACTCAGTCACCAACACCTAGCGTACACACTTGAAGGCACACACTTTTATCATGGCACTTTATTAGCACTTACTGTTGTTACAGACAGGATGCAAACAGTTAAAGAAGTGCTCCAGACACATTCTGCTCCGTGCAGCATGAAGAGAGGAGAGGAGGGAGGGCTCGTAACCTGAGTGCAGGGAGACGGACTCCGGAGTTCCAGGTTGACAGCGTGTGAGCAGGGCAGGCATACTGCCTGCATGCACTGCTCAGAAGGAGGGAGGGACGGGTCACTGTAGCTTCAGGCTGCAGTGCCGGGGCTGCTACCAAGAGTTGGACAGGTACAGCGGCAGCCGAAGGACAGCAGCAGCAGCGCTGCTGAGCACACTGGCATAGCTGTGGGGATGCTAGTTAGGCTAGAGAGCTCCTCCCTGCACTGAGGAGCGGCGGCAAGCGGCCGCTCTGTAAAAGAGTTTCAGATTGACAAACTGGTTGACAGCAGGTGCCTGCCAGCTGCCGCCCATAGCAGGTGCCGCCCCTAGGCCCGTGCCTCACGGGCCTAGTGACAAATCCGGTCCTGCCTCTTACTTCATTACCATACTACAGCTATCCCTGCTGCTTACATAAAAGCTGCTGTGATAGGTCCTCTAACCACATCTAAATGAGGGCCCATGGCAAGACACAGTACTGCACACCAATCATGTATTTGCTTTATTTTTTTATACTTCACAAGAACTATTTAAAGCATATTGTTACAACACTGTTTTCTGTTTATATGTTCCTGTTTACCGTGATATATGTTCCTTAGGCTGCGTTTATACATTGCATTTTGACAGGTCCCTGTTAAAGGGACCTGTTTGGTAGGAAGAAGTCTGCACATTTAAATCTAATGCTGCGTGTAAGCATTGGGATGCATTTGAACAGGAGCTTTTTAGCAGGATGATTACTCAAGAGGATATATATGCAAGCCTGCTGCATCCTGCTAAAAAGCAACATGCAGACACAAGAAACTGCATCCTGCGAAACAGGATCCTGTTTGACGGCACACTGTGTAGACGCAGCCTTATTGTCATACTGTGAGTAATGCCATATTGACTTTGATTTTGTTGACTCTAAACAGAAACAAGTACAGTCTAGAATAGCTGGTCATAAAAATGCCACCATATTTATGCTACAAAAAGTTTTGTGAGTGAACAACTTTTATATGGGAAAAACTACATTTTCCTTTGCTATAACAAACCATTAAATTGATATATGTGTATAGAATTGGAAAAATAAAATGTTTTCAAAAACGCATATAAAAGGTATTTTCAGTATAAATGATCCTTTTATATGCAGACAGTCTTCCTCAGCTGTTTCTTGGCTTCCCGCAGAGCTAATTTTTCCAGAATAATTTCTATAAACTCATAGTCCTATCAGGGCTATAGCGTATTGCATGGAATGGACATGAATTTACCTTCAGATCAGTAGCCTGTGAAACCACTGTGGTTATAAAATACTGGATGCTCTATTCTTCAAATGATCTACTGCTTTAGAAAAATAGCACTATAAAGTAGCATAGAACATGAAGAACAGGAATGATTGGGGGAGAACGTGACAGAAAAATAAGACACCAAACAAGAATTCTGCATTTATATAGTTATGAACTTCTTAAATTTGTTTGACTTTTTTTCCATGTGTTCTTTCTTCAGCATGGGATAAGAGCGGTTTACGGTATTTTTTTAATTTTTTTTTTGTATTTAGGTGGATTGGTTGTGGCACCCTCAATGATTATTGTAGCACCAGAGCTTATGTAGCACCAGAGATGTAGCTTGGAGCCAGGGCACCCGGAGCAAGCTATTGTCATAGTGCCCCACATTAGGAAGGCACATGGCCACACAATAGTACCCCCATTTCAAGTTACGCCACACAGTAGCACTATCTTATTCACATTACACAGCAACGGGGGCCCATTACTCACATTACGCTACACAGTAGTGCCCCTTACATATAATGCCCAAACCAGTAGCGCTGATTGCACAAGTAATGCAGACAGTAGTAGTGCCACCTACACAGATAACTCCCATAGTAGTAGCATCCATTACATACATAATGCCCACAGACATAATGCCTACATTAGCAGCAAAATTTACAAAAAAAATGCCCACAGAAGTAGCATGCTTTACACACAATGCCCACAGTAGTAGAAGCGCCACTTACACATAAAGGGCACAGTAGTAGTGCCACTTACACACAAAATGCCCACAGTAGTTGTGCTTCTTATATACATAATGCCCACAATAGTAACACACCTTATACATAATGCCCACTATATTAGCACACCTTATACATAATGCCCACAGTAGTAGCACAATTGCCATAGTAGAAATGCTGCTTATAAATAATCCCCATAGTTGCCAACAATAGTAGCTCTGCTTTTACATAATGTCCTTGGTTGCTGACACTAGAAGATATGCTGACACTAGAAGTGCTGATTATACATATTTCCCACAGTGGCTAACAGTAATAGCACTGCTTATACAATATGCCCACAGTTGCTGACACTAGAAGAACTGCTTATACATAACAACCAAGGCTGCCAAAAGCTGTACTCTCTCACACACTTTATTTACCACATTATGGCTGACAGCTTATCCTCTCCTTATTACTTTCAGCAGCCCTGCTCCCGTGTAGCTCCACCCCTCCTTCCTGTGTAGCTCCACCCCCCAATCACTTTTCCAGTCCCCTGATACTGATGCTGTCACAGCCTCACATGTAGTTGGGAACCAGGAAGGTGCTTCCTGCTGCCGCCGTCTCTGCCTGTTATACAGTGACAGGTGCAGCAGCAGCCAGCAGCCACAGAGGACAGCAGCGAGGATGCAGAGCGGGGAGCATGCCTCCTTGCACTGCATCCTCTGCTGAGCAGCTATTGCCAGGTCTGCAGTGCCCTTGACAGTTTATGGCTCCTGGAGTTTGTGCTCCAGTGAAGCCACCCTCCCTTCTCCCCTGTGTAGTACTAGCCTTTGTTTTCATTCTTTGCCATAGGTTTTTAAACAGCTTTTACTGACCTACATTTATTTCTCATTTTATAGCTTGCAAGCAGGGGATGCCATTACGATCCCAGCAGATGGGAAGCCAGCAGTCAAAATACCGGTGCCGGCATCCTGACTAGTGGCCACAAGACCAGTGCCAGAATCTCTACACCTGAGGATGCCGGTGCTTGAATTCCCCCTGCCAGCATCCCAATCACAAGTACAATGGGCAGGTTAGGGTTTTCGGTTAAAGCAATTGCAGGAGACTGTAGGGTTAGGCTGCAGAAAGGGGGGTTAGGCTGCTGGGATGGAAGGTTAAGGTTAGGTGCTTAGAAGGACACACTATTGAGGAGGGTTATAGATAGGCTGCAGGGGATGGGGGTTAACCCCTTCCTGACAGAGCCAGTTTTTGCGTTCCTGACAGAGCCCTTTTTTTCAAATCTGACATGTCTCACTTAAGTGGGGATAACTTTTTTTTGCTTTTACTTATCCCAGTGATTTTGAGATTGTTTTTTCGTGACACATTGTACTTCAAATTAGTGGTAAATTTGGGTCGATACAGTCTGTGTTTTTTTGTGAAAAATACCAAAATATCGTGAAAAAATGGAAAATTTAGCGATTTGCAAAATGTTAAATTTTCTGCTTGTGAGACAAATAATCTTACCACTCAAAATAGTGAATAACTAACATAGACCATATGTCTACTTTATGTTGACATCATTATTTCAACTTCCTTTTAATTTTTTGGGACACTAGGAGGCTTACAATATGAATAGCAAATTCTCAAATTTTCAAGAAAATTTCAAACACTGATTTTTTTAGGGACCAGTTCAGTTCTGATGTGACTTTGAGTGACTTGTATGTGAGACACCCCCATAAATGATGCCATTTCAAAAACTGCACCCCTCACAGTATTCAAAACAGCATTTTGGAAGTTTGTTAACCCTTTAGGTGTTTCACAGGAATTAAAACAAAGTGTAGGTGAAATTTCAAAATTTCTTTTTTTTTGCAGATTTGCAATTTTAATACATTTTTCTAAGGAACACAGTACATTTTACTAGAGAAATGTGACTAAAAATTGATTCCCCCAATTCTTTTGTTTTCATAAATATCCTATATGTGGCCCTAGTGTGCACGGTGACCAAACCACAGGCTTCATAATAGAAGGAGCACCTACTTGATTTTGGAGCCTCCTTTTTATGAGATTATTTTTTAGGCACCATGTAGGTTTCAAGGCACCATAAGATGCTAAAAGTTAGGAACCCCCCCACAAGTGACCCCATTTTGCAAACTACACCCCTCAGGGAATTCATCTAGGGGTATAGTGTACATTTCAAACCCCCAGGGGTTTCACCAATTGTGGTACAACTGGGCAGTGAAAATGAAAAATTATTTTTTTTACACAAAAATGCAGTTCTGGCTCCAAATTTGTCATTTTCAGAAGGTATGAAGGAGACAAAGCACCCCATAATCTGTGCCCCAATTTCTCCCGAGTACGGCAATGCCTCACATGTGACCAAAAAATACCAGTTGGGTGCATGGCAGGACTCAGAAGGGAAGGAGTGATTTTTGGATTTTGCAGCTCAGATTCTGGTGGAATTTTGGTGGGTGCTATGTCGCATTAGCAAGACCCCCCAAGCACCAATACAGTGGAACCCCCCCACAAGTCACCCCATTTTGCAAACTACACCCCTCAGGGAATTCATCTAGGGGTATAGTGTACATTTCAAACCCCCAGGGGTTTCACCAATTTTGATACAAGTGGGCAGTGAAAATGAAAAATTACATTTTTTTACACAAAAATGCAGTTCTGGCTCAAAATTTTTTATTTTCAGAAGGTATGAAGGAGAAAAAGCACCCCAAAATCTGTGCCCCAATTTCTCCCGAGTACGGCAATGCCTCACATGTGACCAAAAAATACCAGTTGGGTGCATGGCAGGACTCAGAAGGGAAGGAGTGATTTTTGGATTTTGCAGCACAGATTCTGGTGGAATGAATGGTGGGTGCTATGTTGCACCAATACAGTGGAACCCCCCCACAAGTCACCCCATTTTGCAAAGTACACCCCTCAGGGAATTCATCTAGGGGTATAGTGTACATTTCAAACCCCCAGGGGTTTCACCAATTTTGATACAAGTGGGCAGTGAAAATGAAAAATTACATTTTTTTTACACAAAAATGCAGTTCTGGCTCAAATTTTTTCATTTTCAGAAGGTATGAAGGAGAAAAAGCACCCCAAAATATGTGCCCCATTTTCTCCCGAGTACGGAAATGCCTCACATGTGACCAAAAAATACCAGTTGGGTGCATGGCAGGACTCAGAACGGAAGGAGTGATTTTTGGATTTTGCGGCTCAGATTCTGGTGGAATTTTGGTGGGTGCTATGTCGCATTAGCAAGACCCCCCAAGCACCAATACAGTGGAACCCCCCCACAAGTCACCCCATTTTGAAAACTACACCCCTCAGGGAATTCATCTAGGGGTATAGTGTACATTTCAAACCCCCAGGGGTTTCACCAATTTTGATACAAGTGGGCAGTGAAAATGAAAAATTACATTTTTTACACAAAAATGCAGTTCTGGCTCGAAATTTTTCATTTTCAGAAGGTATGAAGGAGAAAAAGCACCCCAAAATCTGTGCCCCAATTTCTCCCGAGTACGGCAATGCCTCACATGTGACCAAAAAATACCAGTTGGGTGCATGGCAGGACTCAGAACGGAAGGAGTGATTTTTGGATTTTGCAGCTCAGATTCTGGTGGAATTTTGGTGGGTGCTATGTCGCATTAGCAAGACCCCCCAAGCACCAATACAGTGGAACCCCCCCACAAGTCACCCCATTTTGAAAACTACACCCCTCAGGGAATTCATCTAGGGGTATAGTGTACATTTCAAACCCCCAGGGGTTTCACCAATTTTGATACAAGTGGGCAGTGAAAATGAAAAATTACATTTTTTTACACAAAAATGCAGTTCTGGCTCAAAATTTTTCATTTTCAGAAGGTATGAAGGAGAAAAAGCACCCCAAAATATGTGCCTCAATTTCTCCCGAGTACGGCAATGCCTCACATGTGACCAAAAAATACCAGTTGGGTGCATGGCAGGACTCAGAACGGAAGGAGTGATTTTTGGATTTTGCAGCACAGATTTTGGTGGAATGAATGGTGGGTGCTATGTTGCACCAATACAGTGGAACCCCCCCACAAGTCACCCCATTTTGCAAAGTACACCCCTCAGGGAATTCATCTAGGGGTATAGTGTACATTTCAAACCCCCAGGGGTTTCACCAATTTTGATACAAGTGGGCAGTGAAAATGAAAAATTAAATTTTTTTACACAAAAATGCAGTTCTGGCTCAAAATTTTTCATTTTCAGAAGGTATGAAGGAGACAAAGCACCCCAAAATCTGTGCCCCAATTTCTCCCGAGTACGGCAATGCCTCACATGTGACCAAAAAATACCAGTTGGGTGCATGGCAGGACTCAGAAGGGAAGGAGTGATTTTTGGATTTTGCGGCTCAGATTCTGGTGGAATGAATGGTGGGTGCTATGTGGCATTAGCAAGACCCCCGAAGCACGGTGAAATTATGAACCTAATATTCCATAGATGTGTGGTATATTTTAAAACACTCCTTTATACATAGGCCGGGTTTGTCGGGGCAAGTGTCACACTGGAAAATAGTTTGCTTTCTTATTCCCTTTTTATAGCAAACTTTGCACCTTTTTTGTGTCCTGCCCTTTTTTCCAGTGGAGGGGATTTCATCAGGAAAATGCTGCCCTGGTACAATACGGGGGCCAGTACTAGAAGTACTGGGGCCCTCTGCCTGCTGGTTCCCAAATATTAGGCCCTTTATGACTTCCTCTTGAAAGTGCATAAATGTCCCCCTCTGGCCGGTAGAACGGAATAGCACGTAAGCGTTATACAGTGCCATCTGGATGATATACACGGCCACCTTCTTGTACCAGATTTTTGTTTTCCGCAGGGCACTGTACGGCTTCAGTACCTGATCTGAAAGATCCACTCCGCCCATGTACCTATTGTAATCCAGGATACAATTAGGTTTTGAGGTGTGGGTACTGGTACCTCGTACAGGGACGGAGGTGGTACTGTCTCCGTGAATTGTTGTCAGTATAAGGACATCCCTCTTGTCCTTATATTTGACCAACAACATATTTTCGTTGCATATTCCCCTGCTTTCACCCCTTCTCATTACTTGGGCAATGTGCGTTTTTGGGAGGCCTCTTTGGTTCTTGCGCACAGTACCGCAAGCTGCTGTACCTCTTGAACCAAGGGCCTTAAACAGGGGGATGCTAGTGTAAAAGTTATCCACATAGAGGTGATAACCTTTATCCAGGAAGGGGTGCACTAAATCCCAGACAATTTTCCCACTAACACCTACGAGGGAGGGGGGGCATTCTGGCGGTTCAATTCTAGAATCCTTCCCTTCATAAACCCTAAACCTGTGGGTGTACCCTGAGGTGCTTTCACACAGTTTATACATTTTTATGCCATACCTTGCCCTCTTACTGGGAAGGTACTGGCGGAATTTAACCCTTCCTTTAAAATGTATAAGGGACTCGTCGATACAAATAAATTTTTCAGGGATGTACACCTCTTCAAATTTGGCACTGAAATGATCAATGACCGGCCTGACTTTGAATAGCCGGTCAAAGGTGGGATCATCTCTGGGTGGGCACTGTGCATTATCGGTGTAATGTATAAATTTAAGAATTGTCTCAAATCGAGTCCGGGTCATGGCCATACGGTAAAATGGAGTACTGTACAGAACATCTGTACTCCAATATTGCCTAATTTCTGGCTTTTTTACTATGCCCATATGAAACACCAGACCCCAAAACGTCATCATCTCTACTGCATCTACAGGGGTCCACCTAGCAAATGATGACGTGGGGTTTTGAGCAATAAACTGCTGGGCATATAAATTAGTTTGGTCCACCATTAAATTTATAAAATCATCAGAGAAAAATAATTTGAAAAAGTCAATTTCTCTGAGACCTGTGGAATCAAATTGGATTCCTGGCATGCCCAAAAACTCAGGAACCTGGGGCTCAAAATTGTCTGGTGGTGGGGTCCATACTAGATCAATTATTGGGGGGGGAATCTCAGCTGATCTACGGGGGCGTCTTTGAGGGGGTCCCTCATCAGCAGAGGAGGAAGAGGAGCTTAAGGCAAATCCTTCAAATTCCCCGCTTGCATCACTGCCTGTGTCAGAGTCAGAAGCAAGCATGGCATATGCCTCCTCCACTGAATACATTCTCCTGGATGATTGGGAGGACATTTGGGAGGACATTTGGGAGGACATTTGGGATGCCATTTTTATTTTTGTGTTACCGGTAGTGAAATGTTTCAACACGTGTATAGTGTAGGGGGGGGCACAAACTTTATTTCAATCCGGGGGGTATGTAGTGTGTAGTGTGTATGTGGTGCAGAAAAAAAAAAAAATGCTTTATACCAATAAAAAAAAAAAAAATGAAGGGGTTAAAAAAAAAAAAAAATGAAGGGGTTAAAAAAAAAAAAAAGGAAGGGGTTAAAAAAAAAAAAGGTCCTGCGCCAAAAATTGAGCACAGATGTTGGTCAGTAACGTCTGTCACTGAACAGCGCTCAAAGGCAACAGGAATTTGATCAAAAAAAAAAAAAAAATAGATCAACCCTGTGCCGAAAAAGATGATCAGTGATGTACGTCACTGATCAGCGCACAGCGGCCACAGGACACCCACAAAATCACAGTGTGTGTAAAAAAAAAAATTAAAAAAATACCCCACAGCACACACACAAAAAAAAAAGGTGATCAGTGATGCGACACTGATTACCAGTGAGGTGCAGCAGGTGCACAACCTTTGGTGCAACTGACAGGTATATATAAAAAAAAAAAAACCTCTGTACCCCCAAAAAAGTTGCTGATCACCTCAGATATAGTGATCAGCACAAAAGGCGGGGACAGCAGACACAAAATTTAGCACTCTCTATCACTATCTCTCTCTATCTCTCTATCTCTCACTATCTAACACTATCTAACACTCTATGACACTGCAGCAGCAGCACTCACAGGTATATCTATATATAAAAAAAAACCTGCGCCCCCAAAAAGTTACTGATCAGTTAATTTATACTGATCAGCACAAAAGGAGGGGGCAGCAGTCAGTTATATAAAAAATATATAGCACAATCTGTCACTATCTCTCTCTATCTCTCTCTATCTCTCTCTCTCTATCTCTCTCTATCTCTCTATAACTATCACACTGCAGCAGCACAAAATATAGCACTCTGTCAGTAGGCCTCTCTCTCTATCTCTCTCTCTCTATCTCTCTCTCTCTATCTATAACTATATCACACTGCAGCAGCACAAAATATAGCACTCTCTGACACTATCTCTCTCTCTATCTCTCTCTATCTCTCTCTATCTCTCTCTATCTCTCTCTATCTCTCTCTCTCTATCTCTCTCTATCTCTCTCTATCTATCTCTATCTATCTCTCTATCTATCTAGCTAATACTAATACAGTGCAGCAGCACAATATCACAGTATGGCACAATTATTGCACAGGATCCAGGAAGCAATCAGCAGCGATCAGGTAAGTATTGCAGCAAGTATTTCTGGTCAGTATGGCGGCAGGGGGGTACGGTGACCGCACTGCACGCTTTCCAGACCGGAATGGCGTCTGCAGTGCAGTCACCGTTAGTTTAAATCTCCCTCCTTGGCTGTGATTGGTCCGTCGGTCCGACGGACCAATCACGGCCTTTGGGGGCGGGCGGGGTGAGGTGGGGTGACACCAGTGTCACCCTTACACCCCGCGGTGATTGGTGCTGTACTTTACAGCACCAATCACCTCTGATCCCGTGTCACCGGCGAACGTTATTCGCCGGTGACACAGGAAAACGCTGTGAATGGCTGTTCACACTGAACAGCCAATCACAGCGATCGCCGACGGGGGGGCGGCATCGCAGCCCCCCCGGGGCATGCACGGACATGTCTGCTGTCAGGGACAGCAGACATGTTGAAACTGTCACCGCGTCTATAGACGCGGTGACAGTTTAAATCCATGACGTACATTTACGCCATGTGTCGGGAAGTGCTTCCCGACCATGACGTAAATGTACGTCAAATGTCGGGAAGGGGTTAAGGTAAGGCTGTGAAGAGGGAGAGTTAGGAGAGGGCAGATGAACAAGGTGAACAAACATTACTCATCACACGTAGTGCCCCTGATTCATAATACACCATATACTGGTGTTCCTTATTCTCATTACAACACAAAATAGTGCCCCTTATTCAAATTACTCTACACAGTAGTACCCCTTATACACAATGCCCACAGTAGTATTGTCCCTAACACATACCCACCGTTGGAGTGTCACTTACAGTATACACATAGGCCCTCATTCTGGTTGGTTCACAAAGTTCGCTGCATTGCAAGCCTTGTAGCACCACCACCATGCGTCAAAATGCCCATCACTCGCTATTCAGTGATTTTCCCCGCAGTGCTGCAAATGGATGTTTTGCGTAAACATCCATTCGCAGCCTTGCATGGGTGCCCAAAAACATTTGATGGTCGCTGACCATTGAATGACTTCTGAAGTGCTCGCTATTCTAAGTCACTCTCTGGTGCCTTAGAAGATCAGTGGCACCCTGCTCCGTGAACAGGGTGGGCAGCTGACATCCGGTGACATCATCTGCTGTTCGCATGGGGACGACCTGCGTTTTCCTGGGCGCACCCAGCATTTTTGTGGGTACGCCCAGGAAGCGCAGGGCTTTCACATGTGAATGCCCACTACCACGTCCTGCATGCTCCCCCACTGAGAGCACCACTGAGACTATGTAAGTCTCCAAGGGCAGCCGCAGTGAAGACCTGCAGTTGCGCATATTTGCTTATGCGCATACTCTGATTTTCAACCGTTGTGAGTTCGCAATGTAGCAAACCGATCAGAATGGGGGCCACAGTAGTAATGCTGCTTACACATAATGCTCACAGTAGTAGCACCACTTATATACATAATTCCCAAAGTAGTAGTGCCCCTTACACATAATACCCACAGTAGCAGTGTAGCTTATACACATGCCCACAGTAGTGCTGCTTATACACATAATGCCCACAGTAACAGTGCCACTTACACGTATAATGTGGCAGTAGTCTTGCACAGTAGCAGTGTAGCTTATACACATAATGCCCACAGTAGTGCTGCTTATACACACAATGCCCACAGTAGTAGTGCCCCTTACACATACTGTAGTGCCCCTTACACATAATACCCACAGTTGTAGTGCCACTAATACATATAATTCAGAAAGTATTAATGCTGTGTAAACATAATGCCCACAGTAATAACGCTGCTTTTATACATAATACCCACAGTAGTGGAGCCCCTTACACATATTGCCTGCAATTGCAGTGCCACTTATTTATTTATTTTATTTACAGTTTCTTATCTAGTGGCATATACAGTTTCTTATATAGTACACATATAGCCGACAGTACAGTAGTTGCGCCACTTACACATAATGCCCACAGTAACAGTGACACTTATACACATTATGCCCACAGCAGTACTGCCACTTATACACATAATGCTCATAGTAGTGCGGCTTTCACATGACTCTTCTGCCCCACTCACCTGTCACCTCTCCCTGTTGCTCTATCCTATTTCACCTCTCATGCTTTCCCCTCCTGTATCCTCTCCTGTCACTACCACTATGAGTCCAGGTCTGCAGGGCTAGGGATCGGGGTTGTTTCATCTGCCAGTGGGTCAGGTGACGGCTCCCAGAGGTGCCTGGCCGGGTAACTCCACAGTAAGCAGAGCCCAGCTCTACCACTGTCTTCTACTTAGTGGAAAACAATGCTTTACACTGCTGGCACCACTGCCTGCCATACAGTCTGTCAGGTGCAGCGGCAGCCAGTAGCAACAGCAGCAGGGTAGTGAAGCAGGGAGAGCGCCTCTCCAGCCTGCCAACTTCCTGCAAAGAATGCCCTTGCTGAGTGGGTTCTACTGGCCCTGACCCCATGTGCTCATGTTTTTCCAGCTAGATCCTCTTATCTCATAATGAATTAAGGTTTAATGGGGAAAATACATAGTTTATGAGCACCATTTAGCAAAAAAAAAAGTATTGGATTAGATTATAATTCCCATATCCACATCGTGCCCAAGATCTGTGCTTCTAATGATGTTCCTTTTTTTATTAAGAACACAATAAAAATTATATTAAAGCATATTTCAGGCTTTTTGTGAGAGGGGAACAAAACTTATCTACAGTAGCGAAATATATGTCCAGAACTGTAAGGGACAACATTCTTCACAGTGCATAGATAGCGCATGTAAAATAAGTACTCAGAGATAATGTCTCTCTAACACCTGGGCAATTTCAGAGATACGATGATCCGTAATAGTTTATATAATGATGATTTTGCACCAGATGGCCTAGTCTGGTTTTCTTTCACAGAGAAATTGCATGGAAGAAAACTGCAATTTCTCATGTAGGAGTTTTACTGCTATGTTACCCAGCAGTTGAAACAACTAAATGTATTGTGTCGTTTGGTATTTTTAGAAAGTCATTCAGTTAAATCTCTGCTGACGTACTTTCTACATGATTAACAAGATAGTATAGTCTAGCACATCTTTGCACATGTATTTCATCTGCTGATTTCATAAGTGGGTCAAATCCCAAGAATCTCCTAGTCGCTGAGGGTTTGAAAGGCCAATATAGAAACATAGAAACATAGAATTTGACGGCAGATAAGAACCACTTGGCCCATCTAGTCTGCCCCTTTTTTAAACATGTTACCTCAAACCATATTTGATCCTTATTTTTTTGTAAGGATATCAATATGCTTATCCCAACCATGTTTAAATTGTACTACTGTATTTGCATCTACCACCTCTGATGGTAGGCTATTCCACTTATCTACTACTCTTTCTGTGAAGTAATTCTTCCTCACATTTCCCCTGAATCTTCCTCCCTCTAGTTTCAGTGCATGTCCTCGTGTTCTGCTGCTCCTCTTCCTGTGAAGAATGTCTCCCATCTGTGCCTTGTTAAAACCCTTGATATATTTGAAAGTTTCTATCATGTCCCCCCTTTCCCTTCTCTGCTCTAAAGTATACATATTAAGGTCTTTTAGTCTTTCGTGGTATGTTTTGTGATGTAGGCCATGCACCATTTTAGTTGCCCTTCTTTGTACAGTCTCTAATGTATTTATATCCTTCTGGAGATATGGCCTCCAGAACTGAACACAGTACTCTAGGTGAGGTCGTACCAATGACCTATACAGTGGCATTATTACCTCTTTCTTTCTACTGCTGATACCTCTCCCTATGCAACCAAGCATCTGACTTGCCTTCTTCATTGCTTTGTTACATTGCCTACCTGCTTTTAAGTCCCCTGAAATAGTGACACCTAGATCCCTCTCTTCCTCAGTAGTTTCCATTATAGTGCCATTTATACTATATTTAGTCTTTGGATTTCTGAGACCCAAGTGCATGATTTTGCATTTTTGGGCATTAAACTGTAGTTGCCATGAGGCAATGAGGGATACAATGGGGGTAATTCAGACCTGATCGATGCTGTGCGAATAAATCCTGCTACTTTTTTCCTTTGCAAGGTGATTAACAGGAGGTAGGCGCCTATGCCGTTTAGTGGGAGTGTTAAGAAAAATTCTAGGCGTGCTAAATAACACTGGGAATGTCAGGGAAAACTCAGGCGTGCCCAAGCATTTTATGGGAGGGTGTGTGACCAGAGGCAGAACTACCATTGGTGCAGCAGGTGCATTGCACTGGTACCCCTGAGGACTAAGGAGCCCACTGCTGCCCAGACCAGCAACGTCTTCTTGGGTTGAGGTATAGGAGGGGGCCCAACTTATATTTTTGCACCTGGGCCCGCCACTCACAAGTTCCACCACTGTGTGTGACATCAGTTCCAGACCAGATATGCCTGTATTCATTGCAGCCGCTGAGTAAGTCCAGAGCTATGCTGGTGACCAGTGTGATACTGAGTGGCATGTGATGGGATTGGCACATTTTCATTCGGCTGCTTTGCACAGCGTAATTATTATTGTCCTAATCATTATTGCGATTCATTTTTAGCATTGCCGAATACAACTCACCACCCAAAAAACAGTTATATTTAAGCCCGAGTTTGTAGAGCTGTTTTGTGCCCGACTTTCTAACTTGGTTTCCATTAGATCGTCTGATTTGTAATTTAACATGGGCAAAACATGTGGATCTGACTATTTAATGAAACTGAAAATATCCACAGATGCTATTACATTGATCAACTTATAAAAATCGGACTAAAATCGGCTCCCATCACATCCCGGCCATTTATTTAATTAAAATAATATTTTCTAAAACAAAGTAATTTATGTTTCAGATTTTATTCTGCTTTAGGTACCTATTTATGAAGCTGACATAAGCCATTCCTGTAGCTCTTTCCCCCAGAGATAGGGCTTATCTCAGCTTCACACAGTTTCTGAAGAGGTAAGCCACAGAACAATAACTCATTTCTTCTTTGGTACCCGAAGTCAGTTTATCCAGCATCTTAGAATCGCGTAAGCTGTACTTGCGGTGGGGAACTGTGAAATGGAAAGATTGTTTTCTGAAACCATACTGGGTCAAGTACAAATGTGCCTGCTTCAAAATTAGCGATAAAATCCTTGCAATTGAAGTGCCTCGAAGGTGCCTTAGCATGGTAAACTGTTTATTTTATAGTTTCTCAGAATGTATTGCTATGATATTAACTATACTCCTGACTGCTCCAGTGCAAATTTCACATATATTTAATATATTTCGTTTACTGTTTTTTTTCTTCAATAGTGTCATTAGTTTCGACTGAAGTTAAATGATTATTTATGTTTAATGAAATACACCCAATACTGTCTTTTTTTTTCCACTCCACTGCAGCCAATTGCTAATAGGGAGGTGTTTCTTTAATAAAGCAGTCACAGAAATATGGTCAGCTTGTCACAATTGCATTAAGTCTGCAGATTGGTAGATTAACAAAGACAGATCTTGCATACCTCCCAACTGTCCAGATTACAGTAGGACAGCCACGCCAATTGGAGACTGTTCTGCTGTCCCACCCATGGGTCACAGGGCCTTATTCTGGTTGGTGCGGTCCGTTCTGAATTCTTTCGGACAGCAATTTTAGCTACCTGCGCAAGCAACGCAATGCGCATGTGCAACGCAGTGTCTTCGCACTCGTTCTCAGCAATACCGTCTACAAATGTCCACCGAACTCCCTCGGGAAATATGGGCGTAATATGGGCATCATGTGGGCGTACACAAGGGCGCGGTTTCAAAGTGGGCAAAACTGAGCGTAAGAGAAAACAGGGATAAAAATATCCACAAAAAGGCGCTGGTGTATGGGTATGTCACGCTAGTAGAGCAGCAGTCTATACAAAGGGGGAGTCAGCCCCAATACAATAGCAAAGGAAAAAAGAAGTGGTCGACTGCGCTATACAAGGAAAAACTTAATAGTAATAATATACTAAAATAAATGTAAATAGGTCAGGTGTATGGTGAAAAAGATTTAGACAATTTATTAACAAATCTTAAAACATCAATTGAAATAAAATAGTAAGAACAAAAAATGACACTGATGTTATATAATCACCCTTTGATCGGTCAGAGAGTCCGGTCCGTTAGAACTTGGTAATTTGTAATCCGTTTGGGATGATAGGTGTGAATGTGGGTCCGCACTCCACAATATTCCTGTTGGTAGAAAGTCACAGCAGAGTGAGGGGCCAGTTCACTTAGCTGGTGATGTTTCGGATTGGTGGGTAGCGGTGCCAAATGGGTCGATGGTGTGCACTGGTGGGGAGCACTGGATCCTCTAAAGATGTTTAGCCGGGCTGTCTTTAGGAGGTGGCGTGCCTCCAGATGTTGTTAGCCTCGGATCGATGTTGGGACCAAAGTGCTTTGCTCACCGATAGTGCAGGGGTTGTTGGTATAGGCAGCAGTCCCACTGAAATTGCAGAGCTCTTTGCTGGAAAGTTGTGGAATCCCGGATCACAAATAGGGACCGTGGGTGCCGATTCTATAGGGTGATGGGGGTCACTTGAGTGCACCTACGCGTTTCACCGCTCACAGCAGCTTTTTCAAGGCCTTGAAAAAGCTGCTGTGAGCGGCGAAACGCGTAGGTGCACTCAAGTGACCCCCATCACCCTATAGAATCGGCACCCACGGTCCCTATTTGTGATCCGGGATTCCACAACTTTCCAGCAAAGAGCTCTGCAATTTCAGTGGGACTGCTGCCTATACCAACAACCCCTGCACTATCGGTGAGCAAAGCACTTTGGTCCCAACATCGATCCGAGGCTAACAACATCTGGAGGCACGCCACCTCCTAAAGACAGCCCGGCTAAACATCTTTAGAGGATCCAGTGCTCCCCACCAGTGCACACCATCGACCCATTTGGCACCGCTACCCACCAATCCGAAACATCACCAGCTAAGTGAACTGGCCCCTCACTCTGCTGTGACTTTCTACCAACAGGAATATTGTGGAGTGCGGACCCACATTCACACCTATCATCCCAAACGGATTACAAATTACCAAGTTCTAACGGACCGGACTCTCTGACCGATCAAAGGGTGATTATATAACATCAGTGTCATTTTTTGTTCTTACTATTTTATTTCAATTGATGTTTTAAGATTTTTTTATAAATTGTCTAAATCTTTTTCACCATGCACCTGACCTATTTACATTTATTTTAGTATATTATTACTATTCAGTTTTTCCTTGTATAGCGCAGTCGACCACTTCTTTTTTCCAAAACTGAGCGTAAATCTGGGCGTACACGTGTGAGTGCACGAACAGTGGTAGGCGTGCATTCGGACTGGACACCGAGTGCAAGCGAACCAACACGGCAGAAATCTTCTGTGTCAATAAGCAGCTTTCACTTCTTGGAGGGCAATGGTTCATGCGTTAGCCATTCGGATCGCCCATTTAGTACGCCCGCACCTTAAACACTCACAGCTGAGCACAAATAATAATAATAAGAAGAATTGGCACAATTATATACATTTTTGGTACTTGTTTCCTAGCAGGGTGCCCACTAAGCATATAGCTTAGTGGGCTATTCTGCATAGTGAAATCACATTGCATCGTGTACCGTGCGACAGCACTGTAGACGGTACACGATGCAATGCTAATAAATATCGCATTGTATGCAATTCGATTTTCTTCGGCAAGTGTACATATGCTAATTGGGCGCCCAACTAACATATAAGTACCTGGAGAACGTTCCTGCAGAGGTATATTGTCTATTTTACAGCAGCGGCACAGTCAAGAGTTATTGAAGCGGCACAGTGGGGATTCGCTGAAGCGGTGATGTTCTAAAGTGAAGGACAGCGTCTGCTGGTTCTCCGAACGTGTTGTTTGTTGGTAAGGTGTGCTCAGCACCTGTTACCATGGCAACCCCAGCAGCAGCTTCAGCCGGCAGGCTGTTTTGTCCCCTTGTGGCCACCATTGTCAGTAGTAGGCGGCCCCAGCGTCCACGAATGCTGTCACATCTCAGAGTGACAGCGCAATTAGCCATCAGCAGGCAGAGCGCCTTTATTGACCAGTCAGTGCGCTGCTTACCTTAGTGTATGTCCCTCCACTGTGTCCATTACCACAGCGCTCCTATAGTGTCTGACAGAGAAAAGCTAGAGTGACAGTGCTAGTGTGCTGACAAGAGACCCCGTGCTTTGTGCTCAGTGACAGAGAGGAGACGGTGACCAGCAGTTTAGTCTGACAGGACAGCTCTATTACTGTCAGCACGTCCTGGGTCCTGACTGCTAACATCACCGAAAAGGAGCTGTCCTTCACTGCCTCGGAGTGTTCCTATATAGCGCTACAGCGCTACCTCACTCTTTAACCCTCACAGACCACAGCTATTAGTCTGTACGCTGTGTACACTTCATGCCTGCTTCAAAGAGACCTCACTACCCTCCTGTATCCACGGCATGCTACAAGTATACAATAAATACTTGCACCATACACCTGTGCATACTGCATACCTACCTGTGTATACCTGCTACATCTGTACCTCAATGCTATATACTGCTGATGACTTGATATATATATATATATATGCTTTATATATATGCTTTATATATAGTATATATAAAGCAATGTGATAACAAACAAGGGGCAGATGTATTAAAACTTAACAAAAGATTAATGTGAGGGTGATAAAGAGTGATAAACATCCAGGAATTCAGCTCCTAACTGCCATGTTATAGGCAGTATTTAAAATATGTCAGTTAGGGGTAGATTGGCTCGAAATGTATCACTCTTTTAATCCTTGTGTTTGTCTCTTTTTAAGGCTTATTACATCTGCCCCATGTTGCCTTAATGATAGAAATCTCATCAACCCCCAACTGAAAATATGAATAGATCTCAAATTATGGAAATATTTTATCACTATTACTTAATCAGCAACCTGTCCTATGTTATTGTGGGAAACCCATAAGGCAGTACTTGTGGCTTGGTTGCTGCATATGCTAAAAAATATAGAGTCCATGATATTTCTGAAAAAGCAGAATCTTTGGTAGTGCCCAAAAAAATTTAGAGTCAAAGGAGGATTCTGTTAAAAGGGAAGATGAAACGGAATCATTAAAACAGAAAAAGGGCTTCGACAAAGTTTCTATGAAAAATATAACAAGGCAGACCGGACACTGGCACTCAACTGGAGGGCCAAGGTATCACAGAGCATTTTTTAGCTATAAAATTCAACTCAGAAACAAAGGTCCAGGACCTCAATTCAAATCATTGGGGAGTTTCTAAAATTCTATAATAAGCTGTACAATGGTGCACAATATTTTGAAGCAACCCTTCCATTAGAATAGATGAACCAAACTGACAGTTCCTGGCATAATGCATTTTAGAAGGGCAAAATGTGTATATAAGTCAAATAATTATCATGTAGTACTTAGAAAAACATTATAGATGTAATGTGTAATAGAAGGACAAAAAATTGTGTGCATTTGGAACAAAATAAGTACATTTCAAAATCATAGAAACATACAATTTGACGGCAGATAAGAACCATTTGGCCCATCTAGTCTGCCCCTTTTTTAAACATGTTACCTCAGACCATATTTGATCCTTTTTTTTTGTAAGGATATCAATATGCCTATCCCAAGCATGTTTAAAGTGTACTACTGTATTTGACTCTACCACCTCTGATGGGAGGCTATTCCACTTATCTACTACTCTTTCTGTGAAGTAATTCTTCCTCAAATTTCCCCTGAATCTTCCTTCCTCTAGTTTCAGCGCATGTCCTCTTGTACTCTAGATGAGGTGGTACCAATGACCTATACAGTGGCATTATTACTTCTTTCTTTCTACAGCTGATACCTCTCCCTATGCAACCAAGCATCTGACTTGCCTTCTCCATCCATTATATAAATAAAGAAAAAAGGCCATGTGATGCAATTTACCTATATACAATTGAGATTAAAGGTGCCCATACATGGTACAATTGCAGGGAACGATAAGACATCCTATCGCACAGCTCAAAGAAATGTGCTGCACATACTTTTTGTACTAGATTATATCTCGCTGCATCTCATTGCATTGCAAAACGTATGCGATGCGATCTAGTCCAAATTGCATACAATAATTGTGTCGTGTATGGGCATCTTAATACAAAAGAATCTTCTAGTGACAGTTGGTGATACACAGTGCACCTGCAGGGTGACCTGGAAAACATGTTGTGTGAAGACCAATTTTGGAAACTATTTGATTAGAGTAAATTCAGTGAGGGCGTGTTCATGCAAATGTGGGCGGACCTGTACATGCTATGCGTACATGTTGATTAGATCTAGACATATACGTACACCTCTGGACAGGGGTGGATTAAGGTCTGTGGGGGCCCTGGACAACAAAATTGTGGGGGCCCCCACAGACGCCACCCCCCCTGCAGACACATTCCCCCCCCCACCCGCAGACACATCCCCCTTGGTACCTGGGCAGCACTGGGGGTCCCTGCAGTGGTCTGAGCAGTCAGCGCAGTGGTCCCTGCAGTGTATGGGAAGTTAGCGGCGGGGTACCGGTATTGGCTACTAGTTCCCATCCGCTGCAGGGACCGCGCCGCTGACTTCCCATCTGTGGCAGGGACGCTGTCGCTGACCGCTCAGACCGCTGCAGGGACCCCCTGCCCGCCTGCGCTGCGCCAGCCCGCCTGCGCTCCCCAATCCCACTGCCAAAGCAAGGGGCGACAGGAGCCCCACACTGGCAACAGTGCCGGTGTGGGGGCCCCTTATGTGTGGGGGCCCCTTATGTGTGGGGGCCCTGTGGCGACCGCCCCTGTCGCCCCGTGCTTAATCCGCCACTACCTCTGAATATGGGTGAATATTTGCCTTTTATTTTTGCCAGTTTCTTTTGAGGTTCATTGTCTTTGTAATTCTACAAAGCAGATTTTATGTAACATGTGACAGCAGGGACGGTGTAATGGTTAGCAGTACTACCTCACAGCACTGAGGTCACTGTGCTGGCCCTTACTGTGCAGAGTTTGTAAATTCTCCCTGTGCTAGTGTGAGTTTCCTCCGGGTACTCTGGTTTCTTCACACAATCCAAGTAAATACTGGTAGGTCAATTGGCTCTCCAAAAATTAACCCTAGAATTAATTTGTGTGTGTTTACATGTGGTAGGGAATATAGATTGTAAGCTCCATTGCGGTAGAGAAAGATGTGAATGTTCAAATATTCTCTGTACAGCGCTGCAGAATGTGGGCTCTATAGAAATAACTGGTAATAAATAAATAATAAATGTGACAATATAAGTATCTTAACCTGCCATACATAATACATCCAAGCCCTTGGCAAATTTTATCACACGCTTGCATGACCAAATTGGTAGGATCCAGATTTCCGGCAGCAGGTGGATAGCATGGGGTCCAAATTATTGTGTATAGTTAATCATCATACTGTATATGCACTGGCATCTTGTTGTTTATTAGCATATTTAGGTAGCATAGACCATGTGGGTAATGGAAGTGGTTTTGGCTACTTTACATTTATACAACTCCTTGCCCTTTGTTTGGGCTAAATAACCAAACCGGCTGCTGAATCCATGCATGCTTAAATGAACATCTTGTAGTTTCATTGGGGAATAACCTACCTCTGTGTCTTGCGCCTCTGTTATACTTTAAAGTACGTGCCAGAACTGACTGTTTAATGTTGTAATATATCACTGTCATTGAGTAGAACAGGCAGTGTAAAGATTGCTATGATTTAATATTTTAGATAAACTTTGTGAAAAGTCAGCGTCCTTTCTTTTTGGTATAGCCTAATCTTGTTTTGTACCCAAGAAGTGAAGTAAAATGATTTATTGTGCCTGCATTTATAATGTTCTTTTAATTATTGAAAGACTTAAAGTAGAGCATGCTGCCTGATTTATTATATTTCTTTAAAGGGTTTTAAGAGCATTTCACTATAGTAAATTTGTAATCCAATAGTTTACCATTTAAAAGTCAAACACTATAATAGGAAAATGATGCGCGCTGCAGATTTAATCCCATACCGATTAACTGCTGCTATCATTGAGAATATATTTTTTACCTAGACAATTATCCTGGCACAGTATATGTCGATGTTGGTTAAACAAAGTGTATAAATATATATAATAATGTGCACTGTTGTTGTGACAATAGTCAACCTGCTCCAGAACTTCCTTGTTTAATGAATATCAAAAGCAAAGTATAGCAAAGTATAGAGTGTAACGCAAGGCATTAGTGAGTGGTTAATTGGCAGATATTTTCCATCTGCAGTACTAGGTGGCTGAGTGTTTTATGGTGTCTGCTGATAACATAAGTATGTTTGCTTGTAGATGCTGACCGCAAACTACAGATTGACTATATTTTCTCCTTGCATGACTTCATACAGATCCTCCTTTTGCGTAATATTGGTTTAATTCTGCCAAGCATTTAGCGAGAGACGGGGGCACTCACAACTGCCACCCTCCCCAACAGACACTGCTGCGGTCAGTGGGACAGCGAGACAGCCACAAAAAAACATGACTGTCCCGCAAAAATTGGGACAGCTGGGAGATATGCTTACTCTTGGACCTGCAACTGCACATTGGGCCTTATTCTAGTTCACTCTTTCTGGCTAATTCCTTCTTAGATGGACAAAACCATGTGCACTGCAGGGGGGCAGATGGAAAATATGCAGAGAGAATTAGATTTGGAGTTATTTTGTTTCTGTGCAGGGAAAATACTGGCTGCTTTATTTTTACACTGCAATATAGATCTCACTTTGAAGTAAAACACCACCCAAATCTAATTCTCTCTGCACAAATAACATCTGCCCCACCTGCAGTGCACATGGTTTTGTCCATCTAAGAAGGATTTTGTCAGAAAGAGTGAACTAGAATAAGGCCCAGACTGTATAATGTTGCCCATTCCAACCCTGCTCTCTTCCCCCAAAGTGCATGTATGTGTATATTGTTGTACATTTATGTCTCACTCTGCTTAAGACTCTAAGAGACATATTTATTAATATTATTTTTAGTGTTACTGAAAACTAAACTTTTGGAGCAGTTATCGTGAAAAACTACTTCAAACACTTTATTTCACATTTGTTTTAGTATTAATTTTCCATACTTGTAATGAGAAATCTGATCTGTCCAAATTTACAAAAAAAATAGAAAAAATACCAGAGGCAGCCCTGTGAAGGACAAAGTGATCTTCAGACAGTGCTATCCATAGGTTTTCTCCAGTTCGCGGCTCCATCCTTCACGCTTGACAGTCTACTAAGGCCACAGGCTGATCTCTGGCTTCCTGCCCTGTGACCCCGGTCATGTGATGTCTGCTGTAAACCCGCATTTACAGCAGTTTACAGCAGACATCGGATGATGGAGTCACAGAGCTGGAAGCCGGCAAACAGATGGCCAGAGACAGAGGAGCGCACCAGGACACTGATAACCAGGTCTTTTTGACGCGAGTACAGCAATGATGGGCACATCTGTGTGTGTGTGTATATATATATATCTCAAAGGGGCTCTGCACTCACTAAATAACAAACATAATAGTAGAGATTTAGTTCATGTATTTATCAATGCATTTAAGCCTGCAGCCCCCAGGCACAGGACCCCACTTTTCTGCAGGTCCTACTCCATTATTACCAAAATAATTACCAAAAACATAGCTATCACATTAATGTTAGACTTTAGGCATGCTATCTGGTCTATTGCTCCAAGCAGACTATGCTTTTAAAGGTGAGGAAATTACCAACACATCTGTTGCAAAGCACCTAGGGAAATAGTTGACACAAGCTATGATAAGTTAAAACAGGGTGGTTTATATTTGTCTTAAATGAGGTTCTTTAATAGATTGGTTTTCAATGAATTTTGCATAAAATTTGAAATGATGATGATTACTGTAATCACTGTGATTTGCTGTAGTTGCTCAGGAGTTGCTGCTGATGACTCTCATTATCCCCCTTGTGGGACCCCTGACAGGTGAGAGCAACAGCAGAACAATGACCACATAGGGTCTTATCTGTGCTGATGTACACTGACCCATAACGTGCTGCTGCTGTTAGCTGTAAGGGTAAGACTTTTTAAAGTAATCTTTCTATGGTTAAACAAATTTGTTTACTCACAGTATTCGGTGTCCATACTGATCGGGCTAATGCTAAAATGTTATGGACAACAGCACATCCAAAATAGGTAGTGTCTACCAGATGCAAACCGTCCAATTTTCACGATAAATTAACATTTAATACACTGAAAACATACTTATATATGCTTTGGCATGAATTCACAAAAGGTCAAATTGCATTTGGAATTTATTGCGTGGACATCATATTAATCATTTATATTGTACTGAGCGTGAAGAAAAGAAACATCACAATAACTATATAGCTGCAAACAAGAAACACCATATTGCAGACAGCAATGTCAGTATCAATACTTTCAAAACTAAAGGCCCATACACACTGGGCAACTTTGAGCTGAAAGCCTTTCAAAACAGCATTTTTGAGCGAGCCCGAAGCGTGGTGAGCGCAGCGAGCCCCGCGAGGGGACGTGGGATAACTTCACTTGTATTCCGCGTCCCCTTGCGGGGCTCGCTGCGCTCGCAATGCTTCGGGCTCGGTGGCTCGCTGTGCTCGCCACACTATATAAAATCAACTCCACGCCAACGTAGATAGTGGGGGTATGAAAAGGTCGGAGGATGCGTAACGCCGCCCCTCGCGGGCTCGGAGCGCTCGCCACGCTTCGGGTTGGCGTTAATAGTGGGGGTGGCGTTAAGGATGGGGGTGCATATAACATACTAGTCACCAATCAGGGTGCATGTACAATTAAATCATTGTTTTGATCGCATCGATCGCATCGCATGCCATTTTAATGGCATGCGATGCGATTTTAAAATTGTACAGTGCGGCTCATTAGGACCTGAAAATCGAGTCCCATCGCATACCATCGCATACCACTAATTAAGGCATGCGATGGTAAAAATATTTTAGCTCCATTGTGTGGTGTGAAAATGTTTTGTCAAATGTATTTGTTTCAGACCTTCAAACAAAATTATATACGGTTTAAAGTCATTTCATTTACTGAAGCGAAAAAAATTGCCCAGCATCTATATCACCTACGTAAACAATGAATCACCCTTAAACCTAACTTTGGGGGGGGGGGGGGGGGTGTAATTGGAGTATGGACTGCCTGTATAATGCCCTGCATTGGACAACATCTACGTTGGATTCTGGTCAGGGCTTTGACTAAGTCACTTCCAGTAAAATTATAAAAAAAATCAATTTGGACTAATCAGTACAGAGAACATTGGCCCAAACAGCTTAGGGGATGACAATGTGATTCTGACAAATGTTTGCAGATAAATTATATATATATATTGTTATTACTTAAAAAGGAAATCATAAACATTGTTGGATAACACAGAAATAAGATACACTGTAAAATAAGCCTAATGGAAAATACAAGAGTGATAAAACCATAATATTAAGTTCTATGACACAGCCACAGGAACACAGTTGGATATTGCTCTGATCTCACTAGACAGATGAAATGCACAGAAGACTGGAATTGTGTGGCATCTACAAGCTATTTTTAGCCTACCAGATATTTTGCAGGTAGTTACTATTAATTTAGAAGCAGCAGCACACTGAGAAGTAGCCGCCATTACACAGTTTTTCACTTCCTTTTTTAACTCCATGTTTTACAATATACGTGCATCTAAATGTAGGGTATGAGGAAAAAAAAATGTGTTGCCTGAATCTGCCAAATATATATGGATAAAACCATGTCCATAAGCTGACTGTTGGTTGCTAAATGCTGTGTATGGCTCTGCAGAGATCAGTAGGGCCCAAAAAACAGATACTGTGGCAGTGTTCTGGATGCCGGTTATAGTAATGCACGACCAGTCTTCAACATGTGGCCATGGTTCATACTGAGCACAGCAGTGCTCCTAGTTGTACACTCACAGACATGTTTTATTTTGTGCGACATGAATTTAATGAATTTGAAAGAGATGAAGAAAGTGCAATTAGGGGTCACATTCTTTTCAGCAGTGTGGAGATATTTTCAGATCTTCTTTCTATATGAGCTTGGAAATCTGGGGGAACCAGACAACGGTCTCAACTTTTAATAGGAGGCCTTTTTCATCTTCCTGGTGCACTTTATATAATATGGTGTCATTTAAGGGACACATGACCAATGAATATAAAAACATTTAAGCAAAAGGGACAGATATATAATAAACATTCTCAAGATTAATCAACTAAGTAAGACTGTATTTAGCAACACATTAGGACAGTGGTTCATAAACTTAGCCATCCCGGAGCACTAAAGGTGCAGACACATGCATAGATTTGGGAAACAAATAATATTGTTAACAAATTCCTCAGAACTCCTGGACAAATTATTTGGTGGCAAATAGTGAATGATTGTAGAAACGATTACACATGAATGATCTTTAACGATTATCGTTTATTACAAAATTACACAAGATTGATACCAAATCGTTCATCATGCACACACATGAAATGACTTGAGCAGATTGCCAAATATTGGTCTTCTGCATGCATGAAAGATCATAGACCTCTATTAACGAGTGTCGGGTACGCGCATCAACATCAATATCGCTCATACACACGGAGCGATTTGAACAATGTGAGCGTTCCGATCTATCGGAACGCCCACATTGTATGCCAAATCTATACATGTGTATGCACCTTAATAGGCCATGTCTTAAAGATATCCATGACACAGTGCATCAACTTAGTGCCGATGCACTGTGCTGGCTCCACTGGGCATGCATGAGGTCTGTTTCTCACCAGTCCAACACCTCTTGCATCTGCAATTGCATGTGTTCAGTATGTTAAAACCCACAACCAAAAAGAAAAGGGGACAGGATTGTGTTGTAATTCTCCCTTTTGCTAATCACTTTGATTGTCAGGAGGGCTAATCTAATAATTGTATTTTCTATAAAAGCAAACCTGTTGTAGCTGACACTCTATTAGAGTAACAAACTAGAGTGCATGTCAGAAACCTGACCCCTATAGGGGGCGATAAGCCCTCAGAAAGAGAGGCACATCAGTGATTTCCCCTCTACCTTTGTGGACCTGTTTGACCTTGTCGGATCAGTTCCACAAAAACAGAATGAAGATTTGTTCTGACTATGGAAGGCTACGTTAAAAATTCACATGCCACCATACCCGAGAGCTCTCTTGTGATTAAACAAATGCTAGCTGTATACATGTTGCTAATTAATTGCATACGGATTCATGCTAATCACTGTGGATTAAAACTTTATCCATGGTACATTACTTTAAGAAATACATTTACACTAATTGATGATCATTCAACATAGGATACCAGTATATGGTGCAAATAAGGATCTTTAATGAGTATGTAATTAATAGATATTTTATTGGCAATGTACTTAGCATCAATAGAGGTGCTGTGCTAAACATAATAGCTTATTAAGAGCTAACAAGTTTCTTTGCCTGTTGCAGATTTAACTGTCCATAAAGAACATTTTTCTTCTTTAAATAGCAAGGTAGTTATCCTACAATTCATTATTTCCTTTTCAAAATGTACCCCTGAAATGCAGTTAAGTAGGCTGCCCTGCCTTCTCTCCCTCACTATTTCACTCCTTCTATCTCTCTTTAGAGGGGGATGAAGTCTGGGGAGCATTTTACAGTAAACAGTGCAGACAGAGCTCAGAGGGGTGTTCCAAGGTCTCTATGCTCACTACATTATGTTCTGTAAGACTGTGGTTGCCATGTCAACCATATACCACTGTGGAACGTCTGCAGTAGAAGCAATACAATTAATGAAAAAGTGTAATAACCAGGTGTCCCTTATAGCCATCCATACTGATTTATATTAAGTAAAAGGCACTTTAGATACATTTATCTGTGCAACTAGTTATAATATTCATAATCCAAATCAGGGGTGGTTACCCAAAGTATAACCTAACAAGTCAGTTGTGATAGGTTTTCATAATACTTTTATTTTTTCAAATTGATTGTACAGTATACTGCCCTCTAAAATAATGTATTATTTACAGTATAATAATATTATAATTTAATTAATATGTTCCTGCTAAATCAATGTATTAACTCTGTTTATTCCACCAGCTATGAAGTTTATTTAAAAATATTCTAGGTTCCAAAAATGTTTCAGATTTGCAAAATTTGCCAGGGGTCTTTTTAAATGTGTAAATAAAGAATCCTTATTATTGAGGGCTGGCCACATCTATTAATACATACTGTATGCCCCTATGACACATCTTTAAAGTCTCTACATTCTGAGCACCTGGATACACTTATTGTAGACATAACACTCCCCTATCCTAACAACTGGAATCTTGGATCCAGCATATGTATTGTTACTATGTGATCTTCAATTTGATGAGATTATTTCATTGTCATGTATTGAGCTGTTATTAAAGCAGGCAGCCTGCAGTTAGTAGAAGCCCTTTATGGAATTTTAAGGACCGATATCCCGGACATGTTTTTACAGCGGATGCTCCTGTCACTCCTAGGCCAATATGGCCGCACATCCCATCAAAATGAAATGGAAAACAATATAAGTGTTTATTTATGGCTGTGCCCTGGTGGTGCAGTAAAGCCGATACATTATTTAGAACAATACACAAAATTATTTATAAAACAATATTTCACTTACATCTAGCTACTGCATTCAGTCCGTTTATATAAAGTAAGTAATAAGCATCGGTAGGTAAAGACTCTGGGCCTAATTCTGGCCTAAAAGGGGGGAAGATGTGTCAAAAACACATCTATTTTGTTCCTATCCCTCCTGCGACCTAAAAGTGGAATATAAACTAGCACGTTCCTGTATTACATAGAACGTTCCTCTTCTCCGCCTCTGGTAATATGCACCGATCTCACTGAACGATAGATAAAGCAGTGGACCCTTCACCAAGGTTCCGTTTCCCTTAAAAGTGACACAAAACACCAAATACACCCCTTATCTGGGATAGGCGTCTCCTCTCCTCGACCGGTCTAAGCTTTCCAATACAAGGATTCCACGGGATCCTTTATGAATTCCCACGAACAAGCTCCGTGCAGTGGTATATCATATGAAAATGAACAATAGAACCAATATAGTGTGACACTGTATTTAATTTATAAAAAGCATGAAAATGAACACATGTAAAATTCCATAAAATCTTCTAAAAACAATTCATGATGCTGGAAGGGGGATAACACAATTACCGGAGTCAGTGGAGAACTCGTTGGAATGGAGCTCTCAAACAGGCGCTAGTAAAAGATGTCCCGGGCACTCTCCGACTAGGCAAGCTGCAGGCGATCCTGGCAAAGGTGTCCTCCCGGCTCAGCGGGTGTACGTAGGTCCGACGCGTTTCGACCGACACTTCGGTCTTTTTCAAGGATGTAATGAGTCCATATACGTTGTCCCTATTTAAGGGATAAATGTCCAATCACAGATGAGCAGTTCCGTTCACTCGTAACCAGCGTCGCGCGTTGTCTTGGAGACTGTTACGGCTAGTGATCACTGCCCCGCTTCCGTCCATATCTTATGTATGGTTTTGCCCCACTTCCGGATGAGCGGACTTTGTCTGTATCAGTTGTTTCTATTGTCGGCAAATGGATCTTTGCGGCAATACTGATCATTGGTGCTGTACGGAAGATCCATACTTGAATGTAATCACAGGATGCATGATAAGAAGCAAAAAAAATTTAAATTAGTAAGAATATCCATATAACAATGTAAATAATCATTAATTCCTTAGCGGCTGGATATAATATATATATAACAGGTGATTAAAAAGATTTTTCCTTAAACAGCAACATATTTGATAAAAAATGATGATAAAAATATGGGTATAAAAACTAAAGAGTAAAAATTACAGGAACCATTTTATCTCGAAGTCCTTATTAAGACCATGAGGATGAAGAGTGTTCAGGTTATAGATACATTTCATTTCTTCTCTGGCCAATTGTGATGCTTTGTTTTTCTTCCTGATATTATCTTTAATTTCTTTAATACCCACAAATCTGACAATATGGTTTATATTCGAATTATGTGCAATTTTAAAATGATGGGACAAGCTATGAGTTTCAAGACCTTTTTTGATGTTATTAAGATGTTCAGTTATTCTGGTCTTGAAAGGTCTTGATGTGCGTCCAATATAAAAGAGATTACATGAACACTCTATGGCATAGATAACATTGGGTGTGTTACATGTAATAAAATTTTCTATATTAAAAGTGTTCTGGTTGATTGTTACTTCAGTAGTTTTTGAATGTCCGCCACTTTTCACCATCTTGCAGCCTCTGCATAGGCCACACCTGTGGAAGCCTTTAGTGCGAATTCTACCACCGTGATTCACAGTGGTAAAAGTGCTTCTGACTAACTTGTTTTTGATATTTGGGGCTCTCTTATAAATAAATTTCGGAGCTTTCGGCAGAAGTGTTCCTATAATAGGATCTTTTAGTAGGATCTTCCAATTCTTCCTGAAGGAGGTTTCTACAGTTTTGTGCTGGGCGTTGAAGCTCGTAATAAAGGCCCAATTGAAGTTTTCATTGGTTTCCTCTTTAGATGGTCTAGGTTTTAGAAGAGTCTCTCTGTCTATACTCTCAGTTTCCTTCAAAGTTTCTGATATTTTTTCTATTTCATAGCCACTTTGGATAAATCTTTCCGCCATATTGCTCGCTTGTTGACTATATATTGTTGTGTTGGAACAGTTACGTCTAAGGCGTTTAAACTGGCCTCCTGGGATAGCATTTAGCCAAGCATTTAGCCAAGTATTATGGTGGCAGCTATTTCTTTGTATGTAAGAAAGACAGTCGGTAGGTTTTGTGAAAGTTAGCTATGCCAATATTTTCATGGGCCTCTGGGAAGAGGAGCATGTGTGGAATGGGCATGAGTTTGGGGCGGACCTGGTATCCTGGTCCAGATACATAGATGATATCATCTTTATATGGCGAGGTAATGATCTCAATCTTAAAGCCTTTTGTGACCATCTAAACTCAAATAATGAGAACATTGAGCTGACTTTCACCATCAGCCATTCGAGTATAGACTTTTTGGATATCACGATTTTTGAGAACAACGGCCACCTGGAAACAAAAACTTTCACAAAACCTACCGACTGTCTTTCTTACATACAAAGAAATAGCTGCCACCATAATACTTGGCTAAATGCTATCCCAGGAGGCCAGTTTAAACGCCTTAGACGTAACTGTTCCAACACAACAATATATAGTCAACAAGCGAGCAATATGGCGGAAAGATTTATCCAAAGTGGCTATGAAATAGAAAAAATATCAGAAACTTTGAAGGAAACTGAGAGTATAGACAGAGAGACTCTTCTAAAACCTAAAGAGGAAACCAATGAAAACTTCAATTGGGCCTTTATTACGAGCTTCAACGCCCAGCACAAAACTGTAGAAACCTCCTTCAGGAAGAATTGGAAGATCCTACTAAAAGATCCTATTATAGGAACACTTCTGCCGAAAGCTCCGAAATTTATTTATAAGAAAGCCCCAAATATCAAAAACAAGTTAGTCAGAAGCACTTTTACCACAGTGAATCACGGTGGTAGAATTCGCACTAAAGGCTTCCACAGGTGTGGCCTATGCAGAGGCCTCCTGACGAAGTCATCAGTGACGAAACGCGTTGGGGCGTGGTCACCCGACGTATCAGATCCTGATTCTTGTGTTACCTGTCCGTCTCGAGTCCGTGTGTGGAGAACGCCGCCGCCGCCTCTGTGTCCATCTTGCCGGTCGTCTTGATGTCCTCTGGTGTCCGTGCTATCTGACGGTGTGCTGACGGTGACTACCGCATATGCTGACTGCTGTTTTCTTTCATGTATGTGAGCCTGCACTTTTTTCAGTAAACGCTGTTTTAAATCTTGCTCACCTGTGCGCTCCTCTTTTTCTTGTGTTATATATATATATATATATATATATATATATATATATATATCAAAAGAAATTAGTGCATGTATCTGTTTAAAAGTACTTTTTAATAAAACACACAGAAAGACAAGGAAGGTATTGGATCACTTACCAAAGTTGGCGGTTTCCAATTATCGCAATCTCAGAGCATAAAACATTGGTGCACCGCACCTAAAAGGATGGAGCAGGTTACACTCAATCCCTGATACCAGCTTGTAGTCATGACACTAAGCCATACCCCAACGTGTTTCGTCAATTTGCTTAGAACAGTGCAGCGGTTGTCGCGAAGGGTAGGGGTTGGCAGTAGCGGCGGCGCATGTGCAGTACAGCATTGGGAGATTTTTTTGTGCTGCGGAGATCCATCGCAGGGACATAGCTTTATTGCAAGCTCTGTCACTGCAGGCGATAATTGATACATCCATGTAATGTTTGCAATTATCGCATTGCGAGCTTGCCCAATATTATCACATCACATTCTCAGATGCGGATGGTGATAAATGGGCCCCTAAGTGTAATAAACAATTGTCACTACATTTCTTGATCAGGTGGCCAACCTTAGTTTTATTATAATTTCATTTAATTTGTTTTTCATTTTTGTAACTATTTGCTTGATTATATTTACTAATGATACTTTTTATAAGATCTTTATGGATTATATATAATTTGCCATAAAAGGCATAATTAAAGTACTAGTGATTGCCATATCATCAAACCACATTTTACAGTAAATTTATAATTAAGGCATTAGCCCCATTTGTCTAGCTGCACCTGTAAATGTCCTATTATATTCCTATGGTATGTATTCTATTGCTGTATTTTAAACAGCAGGTGGTTATATAATTGTTTACATGAATAGAAAAAGAAACTGCAATTCCTTTGCACTCTTCACCTTCCACATTGTATCGTGTGAAAAGCCTCTGGGTGGGAGGGCTGCAGACCAGATTTTACATGAATATGCAAATCTATTCCACTGACACAGGAGTATCTGACTGAAAGAAAAATATTGTTAGGATTGCAGCAGCGCTGTGGGAAAGAAAAGGAAAGAAAACATTTTTTTACTGCTGTCATAAAATTCAAGAGTACCATGTTTTAATTACAATTAGTGATCACAGCTTTACACACACCATCGGCCAAATGTTATAGCCTCTGAGTTTGGTGGCAGTGCAGGATGCCATTGTCGGACAAGTTTTTTTTTTTAAAGGGGCAATCAGTTACCTTGTTACCCTTAATAAGCTTCTCGGCCTTTTGGCTAAGATCAAGTGTAGTATCTGTTCTTATCAGTGGGTATGGACTGGCCTCTGGCAGAGAATAGAGAAAGGCTGGACTGAGTAGCTGCTCTGAAGGGCGGAGGCTGTGGTACCCCTCTTTTTTGCCTGGGAGTGGTGAAAAGTCTGGCTGAGTACCTTCACCTCTGCCTTTGGTAGGAGGTGTTGTTTCCATAAATCCACTGGTAAGAGGGGGGAGAAACACTGGGCCTAGTAGTTTGACTCTCTTGACGGGGTTCGTAGCCCCCGAAGGATGAGACAGCGAAAGGCTCAGTCTAGTATCCATTCCCAGGGAGCGGAGAAAGGCTGGGACTGAGTAGATGGCTCCTGTTCCAGAGGTTCGTAGCCTCTGATGGGGAGACCACGAAAGGCCCAGCTTAGTACCTTAACCTTGGGATCGGAGAAACACTGAGACTGAGTAGATTGCTCTTCCGAGGGGGTCGCAGCCCCTAAGGGAGTCAGTCGAAAAGCCCAGTGGAGTACCCATTCCCATGCCAGGGGCTGGAAAGAGCCCTACGATGGGAACAGAGAAACACTTGGTCGGACGCTGATCGGTCGGCTGCTTGGAGTCCGAGGCTGCACTGTGCCCCGGGGAAACTCGGGGGTGCCGAACATGCACGGGTGATCCCAAAATCACCATGCACTAGTAAGCACTAGCACTGCGCACTTCCCTCTAGGTTAGCGTTTCATGTCCTTACCTCGTCCTTTTGGATGGGGTAGGACAATTTTTCACACCCCCACCCCGGCCTTCTGGCTAGGGTCTTCTTTATTATTTATTTCTTTTCCTTCTCACGTTCGTCACTTTCACGTTTTCTGTTTTTTTTGTAGTTTGTCACTTTTTTTGGGTAGTGTGGTCGACCCTTACGGGCCTTCCATTTCCCCAATGTGCCGAAGCTCTCTCCTTTTGGGGAGAGCTTCGTGCCCCCGAGGACGACCCCGAGCCGCAAGGCGGAGGGAAGTCTATTGAGGGTCTCTCCAAACCTTCGGGTGCGGAGGACCCACCGTCCTAACCTTTCCGGGGGTTGAGGAAAGAGGGTCTCTCTAAGCTTCGGCGAAGAAGACCCACCGTTCCCTATTTTCCCCTCTTCGGCCTTATGGTTGAGAGGGGTTAGGGGGAAAACGGGGCCCGTCTCCTTCGGGAGATAAGCCCATTCAATCGCACGGCCCCCTTTGCACGTGTTTAGGCACAGCACTGGTGGTAGGGAGCTCACCTCGGGCTCCTGAGTTTCTTCAAACTCACCCTTAATAAGCTTTAACAGATTTTTCCTCACAGTCCCTGAACAGGTAGGATGTTTTAAAAAAATACCTATTTTAAGGTAAAAATGTGGGATAGTTCACCCCACCCCTCTTAATGATTAATGGCATATAGAACTTTCGGTACTTGTGTATTATCACGGCGCCCACGAAATCGGCCGAAAATCGCATGCAAAAATCGGATGCGATTTTGCGGCCGATTTTTCACTTTTTCCAGCCGATTTGCATGCTGTTCCATCATTGCACACCTTGCACACCCCCGATTTCCATCATATAGCATTGCATGCAATATAGTGGCATGTGATGCATGCCATGCGATGCATGTGAAGCGATTCGATTTGTAATTGTACAATCACCCTGATGGGTGCTTACAATGTTAAATGCACCCCCATTGTCAACACCACCCCCACTATCAACGCCAACCCAAAGCGTGGCGAGCGCAGCGAGCCCGCAAAAGGTGGCAGTACGCGTCCTTTCGACCTTTTCATACCCCCACTATCCACATCGGCGTGGAGTTGATTTTAAATAGTGTGGCGAGCGCAGCGAGCCACTGAGCCCGAAGCGTGGCGAGCACAGCGAGCGGACGCGGAATACACGTAAAGTAATCCGCGCCTGCTCGCCACGCTTCGGGCTCGGTGGTTTGCTACACTCACCACACTATCTAGAATCAACTCCACGCCGACGTGGATGGTGGTGTTAACAATGGGGGTGCATTTAACATTGCGAATCACATCGCATCGCATGCCACTTGCTGGCATGCAATGCTATGCGATATTTAATTGTACAATCAGGGCATTTTCCCGAAAATCACATCGCATACCATCGCATAGTACCTGGGGGTGTGCAAGGATGGAATAACATGCAAATCGGCAGGAAATGGCCGAAAATCGGCAAAAAATCGGCCGATAAATCGTATGCGATATCGTATGCGATTTAGATGAAATCGGGCGCCGTGATAATACACAAGTACCGAATTTTCAAATCAATTATTGGATGATATTCTGTAAAATTAAGAATATTTGGTTAGATGACGTGCAGCAGGTATATGGCGGTGTTGAATATCAGACATGCATTTTTTGCTTGCATGTGGGGTTTTTTTTTTTGTTCACAAATACTTAAAACTGGCAGACATTTTTATGTCCCAGAATTTATCTAGTGCATATATTTGCTCTCTATTTATTTTGAGTGTTATAAAGTTTTTATACCTTTCAAAAGCCCCAATTTACATGACTTTTAGGCATTAATAAACTTCTATACTGTAGAACAATAGAATTTTACACTTTTGGGGGGTACATACTAACCCCCCCCCCACACACACACACACTTAACATGACTTTTATCATAGAAAGATTACTGATACATTAGATTACAAAATTGCATTAAATCCAGCCACGGTAAACAAGGAATTTACCAAGGGTAAAGGCCCCCATACATTAGGCCGACTTGTCCTAGGGACAAGTCGGACCCAATTTACCTGCGAGCCGCCCGGCAGCTCCCCGGGAGGCTCACATACAATTTGGCACTTGATGTGCCATTTTTACATGGGATAAATCGCATGCGATTTATCCCATGTAAAAAAAAACCCGGGGAGCTGCAGGGCGGTGAGCAGTAGTGGGGGCGGGCAGCGGCAGTAGTGGGGACGGGCAGCGGTGGTGGGGGCGGCCAGCGGCGGTAGTGGGGGCGGGCAGCGGCGGCGGCGGTGGGGGGCTGTCAGCGGCAGCGGGCGGCGTTTGCGGTGAGCGCAGTGTACTTACACATAGCAGCAGCGGCGGGGACGGGACGCGCAGTGGCGGCTATTATATTTTTAAAATACTTGTCAAATGACCGGCCGCTCTCTGATTGGCTGACAATACTGACAAGTATTTTAAAAATATAATAGCCGCCACTACGCGTCCCGTCCCCGCCGCTGCTGCTATGTGTAAGTACACTGCGCTCACCGCACACGCCGCCTGTCCCCACCGCCGCCGCCCGCCCCCACCACCGCTGGCCGCCCCCACCACCGCTGCCGCTGGCCACCCCCACTACTCCCCCGGTGTCTGTATGCATATGCCTGTCAGGTGGCAGGCATATGCATACAGGGAGGTCGGACGTGATCGTATGTACAGACCGTCCGACCTCCCTGATCCGGTCCGATGCGCACGGGACCGCGCATCGGATCGGATCAAATGTCACATACCTACGATTTTGGACCGATTTCATCCGATTATCGGTACAAAGTGCCGAAATCGGATGAAATCGGCCCAAAATCGCATAGTGTATGGGGGCCTTAAGAGTCTGCTGTAAAAACTAGTACACTACAGGTTGAGTATCCCTTATCCAAAATGCTCGGGACCAGGAGAATTTTGGATAACGGATTATTCCGTATTTCGGAAAATTTTAATATTTCAATGATGTATCTTGAGGTATCTTGCATTTATGTTGTACATATACATCAAACACATGAAATAAATACAAATATATTTTATTGGTGCATAAAACAAGGTTTCAAAACATGAAACAAAGTTTGTGTACAATCTCAGGTACTGAATTTAAATGCCAAGCAATCATTGTCTTGCACATATATATTGCCAGTTACATCTCATTCCCTCAGTAGTGCTGTTACAGTAGTAGCAGTGCTGGCAAGCTATCACCAATGCTTGCGTGTCTCGTGGTGACGGAGCTCCCCACCGCCATCCACCGCCTCCCCTGCCGACAGAGCTGGTCCCCACCGCCTCCCGACCCCCTTGACCCTGCCCGTATCCCTGAAGCGGAGACAGGCAGGGACCTGCTGCCCAGCTGCTGAGAGACTGGGATGCACGCGCGGCCCAGTTTAATGGAGTACCTCTCTGCCTGCGCTCGCCAGAGGAACTCCAAACATTTTAACTTTTGAAATCGGGACATTCGCCTGAATTTGCCGCACATGTGCTCAAAAAGGGTGCATGGTATTAGTCGAATGTGGCGTGGGACCGTCCCCAAAAAAGTGACAGTCTCACTAAATCGGTACAGTTGGGAGGTATGCTGTGTGGAACCATAAGGGCTGTTTCACACAGTACGGTTCCTGCCGCACGGTGAAATCCCGTACGGTCAGGGAGCCGCGCCGCACTCAGAATTTTATAATGGCAGGGATGGCCACAGCCCGGCAGCCGTCCCTTCCAGTGGGGGGATCCGGCTGCAGCCGTGCGGCCGGGCCGTGGCCGTCCCGTGTGAATGGACACAATAGTGTCCATTCACAACTGCTGAGTGCGGCACGGCTCCCTGGCCGTACGGGATTTCACCGTGCGGCAGGAACCGTACTGTGTGAAACAGCCCTTTGGGTTAAAGCACCTGTACTATGCTTAATAACAAGGAATTATTCAAAACTGCTTTCAGTCTGCCCAGGGACCACAAGGTACATATCACTACCTCATGGTACAAACGCACTGCATCATGGAATCCATCAAGAATAGTTCATAATAACTCAAAGCCTGATGATTGTTTTGATGACATAATTTAATGAGCATCATTTACCTTATTTACCCAGGAGCATACTGTAGTTTCTCTCTTTTTTGTTATTTGTATTTATGGTTTGCTATGTATACATACACAGACATGTATATATGTGCGCCTGCCCACAGGCTGAAATTTGTGACAGAACTAAAAAGGTGACAGACTTCTCACTTCATAAGCATAACTGCTGTTCCTGGCAGTGGGTGAGCTGCTGTGTATGTAATTGTGACACCTGTAATTCAGTCTAATTAAAAAATAATACCAAACAGAGCAGTATTTTACAGAAGAAATAAAAGCTGTAAGATTGAAGTAAATAAAACTTGTAGTCCTGAAGTTATAGTATTTGTGATTTTGATGTCACTCATTTTTTTTTTTGGGCGGTCTGCAATCTGGAAGTGATCCGCAGACTCTCAGGAAAAGTTGCTGCTGATGGTATTTACCATGTCTGTGAAATGTTGAACGCAGACAAGTAGCTGCACTTGTGCACATAGGCGGCTGATTCTCAGTCAGATGCAAAATGGCTGTGTTTGTCTGAAGCTGCGGATGCATGCATACTATCTTATGCTAGAATAACTTTCTGTAGCACTAATATGAGGATCCATGCAGCTTCAAGCTGGAAGCCGCTGCACACTGTTTTCCGTCTTCCACCGCAACCACCATTATATTATTTTGGTGTTTTGAGCTGCTTTTAGCTCATTCATTGGCTGGTTAAACCAGCCGAGTGAACCACTTTCCACAATCTCCTATTGTGGAAAGTGGTTCACCTGTCGAAAATAGCTGGGGCGAACAAAAATTGCTCAGTGTGTATGTACTCTGTGATTTTCCGTGCAGTGATTTTCACATCATCGCTTCTTACATACATGTGAGGCAGAATGCCCAGTGTGTATGACTCTGAATAGAAAGGAACTCACACTACACTACATGTGATTGCAATGTCGTCACACAGTTCCTGACATTTTACCAGGCCATGATCTGTCTGACTAGTGACACACAGATGTGTAAGTATTTTAAGGCGCATGCACTATATGCTAATAAACTCATTATTTGCATCTTTGAAAAAAAGATGCCTCTAGCTCAGACTCAACACCAAAGAGAATGGCACATCTGCAGATATATATCCTAATATATGTTGAATATTATCTAATTTTGCACATAGGGCCTGATTCAACAAGCACCGCAAATTGCTGAAAATCGCAGTATGCTACCACGTGTTGTAGTTTTGCTTGGATTTAAAAACTACAACCCAAGCTGAATTAGGCCTATTGTTACACAAACAAATTGCCCTTGAAAAATCGAAAAGTATTGCACCAACCTATGACATTTCATAATGGCTATTAAAAGTTTTATGAAGGAAGCGGTTTCCTCTTTCCGAACAATGGGCCTAATTCAGACCTGATCGCAGGGCACATTTTTCTCTACATATGTTACATCTGCCCCACCTGCAGTACAGCATGGTTTTGTCCATTTGCTAAGAAAATGTGCCCTGCGGTCAGGTCTGAATTAGGACCAATAGCTCTTGAAAATGACAGGTGGAATGAAAATATAATTTTTATTGAGTCAATAATTTGTAAATTCTTTTTTTTACCTTTAAATAAAGCCCTGTTATGCATTGTTTCTAGCAACATGATCAGTTAATAGAAATTCATTTTATAAAACAACATCATGATTTACAGTTGTGCATCTGTTTTCTTTGCAGAGCTGGTTAAAGACATATGGCTATTTGCTCCCATACGACATTAGAATATCAGCTTTACATTCAGGAAAAGCTATGCAGTCTGCAGTTGCAACAATGCAACAGTTCTATGGGATTCCAGTGACCGGCGTGCTGGATCAAATGACAATAGAGTAAGTAATTTGTTAATACACGTTTTGTATTTTTAATACAATGAGCAGTGGCACAATCATTGTTGATAACACAACCCGTTTATACCCTTTTAGTTACACCGTTAAAATATCAAAATGGTAAACCACAATGTAGAATTTATTATACATAAAAAATATGTCTCTATATTTTAAATGACCGGAGTTGTTTGTGGATATGCTAGGATCACAATGCACACTGCACAACACAAAGCTACCACTGGCATCACAGAAGCATTTAAGCCATGGGGTGGTAACCTCCAAATAAAGCAGCACCCCTAATGTAAAGGTCTGATTATTATGAGCGCTCTTACCTAATTAACCATTTCACAGCTCCTGGTACACAGGCCAACATCCACCACAAACATCTATATGGATCTTTGACGAAAGCTTTTCTCAAAATCATACTCTGACTGAAAAATCTCAAGTAGTCTACTTCAGTTCGACGACTATAAAATAATAGAATAAAACAATGATTTAGATTGCTAAAAAACCTCTCTAAATAAATCAAGACAGTCCTGTGTCGTCTACTATATTTCTAACATACAGTACATACAATAGAAATTGACAATTTCTGAGTGGACCGTAATGCTACTGTTTGCTTCATGCAGAGAACACTATCTAATATCAATTAAGTTTTGGTCTGTCAGGTTCTGGTAACTTGTACAATTAAAATATTGATATTAGACTGCCTTTGATAGTCACTGCGAGTTGCTTTGCTAAATAATTTATTGAGGAGGGTATTGTGGAGCACAGCTCAACTCTGCACTCTAATTGGTGGATGTCCCTGGTAGTCAGGGACAGATTTATTATGCTCAGTGAAGTGATAATGTGGCTGGTACTTTATAACCGGCCAATCATTTCCGAACTGTGAAGTTACAGGTTTGGTTTGAAAAATGACAGGTAGGAGCTGATTGGCCGGTGATAAAGACCATACACTTTATCACTTCACCGACCTTAATTAATCTACGCCTCAGTCTCAAACTGTATGGCTTGCCTACTGGGCAGGATCATTAATCTGCTACTTGGCCACCAAATCTAAGCTTTGTAATGTGTGTGTGTGGTAAGCAACTTGCTATTGCCTCTCCCCAGGTTCCACCACTGATCGCTATCCTTAATTTTTGCTTTTTATTTCTGCCATAATGATGATGTAGATGGATGAAAAAGCCTCGCTGCGGGGTGCCTGACCTTCTTCATTTAAGCCATAGAAGAAGGAACAAGAGATATGCATTAACAGGGCAGAAGTGGAGACAAAAACACATTACATACAGGTATGTTCTTTTAATAATAGGAATTGGCTGCTGTCAGAAACCTTTTTGTGAAATATCCCACCCTCTCCCAGCCTTCACCGTTTGCCTGCTTATATCTACTGTATGTTTGGTGGTCACATGTCAAGAAGCTAAAAATGCATGAAAAACCCACATACTTTCATGTATTAGCCAGGAGTCTGTTAAATGGCATTAATGGAGCAGGATGCAAGTTAATATAAGACAAAATGTGCTGCATTCAGATAAAGCTCTAATTTTGACTACCTCAAAATTAATGGATATCAGATCCATATAGCTGTACCATAGATACACTTTTTCTATAGGCTTATTTTGTTTCATTATGAATTATGAAGTCTACAGTGCCTGTTGAATCCTTAAACGTTTGGTGCCCACAATCCCTTCCTGAAACCTCTCTATCATCACTTGCTTATGTGTTAATAGTTAAAAGCCCGTCCAAACGACAGCTTAGTCCTTATCAGGGGCGTAACTACCATAGGTGCAGGGGGTGCAGCTGCTATGGGGCCCAGAACTGAAGGGGGCCAATCTTTGCTGTCCAACTAATATGTTTTGCATAAATTTATCACCATCAGTTGTTAAACAGGGGGCCCTTACAAACTTTTGCTATGGGGCCTACGAATATCTAGTTACGCCTCTGGTCCATATCTTAGTCTATCTGATCCTACCTCCAATTTCTGTCTTCACAGTCCATATTCAGGAAGTTTGAAATATATAATTTTCTTTTCACTTTCTGTTATGGAGTAATTTGGTCTGTCGCGTGGCATCTAGTGGTCACTGGTGGTGAGGAGAATTTAGCATTTTATTTATAGTGGATAATATCACAATACAGTATATAACATCCTTGGGGCTTTATCAAACATTATTAGGGGCATAAAAGGACATAACTGATATGGTAAAGTACAAGAGTCCAACAATAAAAATGACTTTTAAGTTTTCTAATAACCTGTACATGGAGATATAAGTACCTTTTAAATTGATGTATTATGGTAACTCTTTGTCATGTCCTTTTTTATTGACAGAACTGAACTTTCAGCTTACTTATAACTATTGTAATTTTAATGTTTTTTAGCATTGTTATTTTAAGTGCTCCACTTTTCTGTTTTTGCCTTTTTTTTCAGCATACATAACTATACGCCTAAAGTAGGAGAGTTGGACACTAGGAAAGCCATTCGTCAGGCATTTGATGTGTGGCAGAAGGTGACTCCACTGACATTTGAAGAAGTTCCTTACCATGAAATTAAAAATGAGCGTAAAGAAGCAGACATTATGATATTTTTTGCTTCTGGTTTTCATGGAGATAGCTCTCCGTTTGATGGGGAGGGTGGATTTTTAGCACATGCCTATTTCCCTGGACCTGGAATAGGGGGTGACACTCACTTTGATTCTGATGAGCCTTGGACCCTGGGGAATTCCAATCATGATGGTGAGCTCATTCGTTTACTCTAATCAAGTGCATTATCATGATCACTGTTTGACAGACACCGACAATGAGAATGTTTACATACAGCTTCTGGTTATAGTCAAATGTTGTCAAAGCGTGTATGGGCACCTTCAGATTTTGCAGTAGTATAGGTGTCAACTACAAACTTTGCTTAAGACATCATAGTTATGACATCACATTGAAATTGTCATTGATTTTGCAATATAGCACATCTCACATTGCAGCATAATTAATATTTTAACAATTCACATCTCAGTGGGTGCTGTATGTTCCTGCTCTAATGACTATATTGTGAGATGAGCCATATTCACAATGGGTGAAATCACCAAGACATCACAATGAATTATGTCATTAACGATATCTCAGTGGGTTATTTTGTTATACAAAATGTAACTAATATTTGCATATATTATTGTATTAGCACTATAGTAATATTGCCTTGTTAGGCAATATTGCAAAAAGCAGCAGGGTGATAGAAGCTCTGTACTGTGTGGTACAGCTATAAAACTACTTTGTGATTATATGCGCATAAATGACTTTTGTTACATCTGTACATATGAAGTTCCATAATATAATGAACCACTAGTAAATATGTCTGCTGCCAAATACCTTATTAAGACATTATTGTTCTGCAAAGATGAACCTAGAGCCTGTGTGTAATTTCTTCTGCCGTGTTTTTCATTCTGTACTGTTTTGTTGTGTATTTGTCTTTGGGAACTTTAATTAGTAACAATGACATTAATAGCACAGCTCTGCTTCTGTATTGCAAAATGTGCACACCAAAATGAATTAAAATGCATTATAAAACCCATTGCTACTTCCTTTGCTTTCACTGGGAACATAAAGCATAGAGACAAATCATATTCAGAAGACACACTGAAAATAGTAGCACACACTCCATGATATATTAGCTGCTTCTCAGCTGTGATCATACTGTATGCTGACATTTAAAATAACTGCTGTCACACAATTCATCATATTAAATGCCCAAAAAACGGTATTGCGATATATACCGAGAGTCTTTATTGTGGTATCCAATTAGAGGCCGGTTTTACCATCTCAAAATGGACTGGTGATTACACGAAAACACATGGGTGGAAATTTACTAAGATTGTCGATCACAGCCGATCCGCTGTAATGGTTACGCCTGGGTGCTGGCTGATACCATTAAAGTGTTAAATAAATAAAATGAAATAAAAAGGGTTTTCAGCAGAATATGGATGGAAAATGTGTTGCATTTCCATTGGTATTTTCGGCTGAATTCACGGACAAATTTAGCAGTATGAATGATAGTAAATTTGCAGATCAGATAGAACTCCGTGGCCATATATGACTGAGTTCTATCGATGGTGTACATCCGAATTCGACTGAGCTCGCTGTACATAAATACGACAAATCAGCCAAATTCGGTTGATTGTAAATTGCCCAATGCGGGGTTCCCGGCCGTAATTAAGATCAAATGGGTACGAATGGGTGCATTAACTATTAAATTTCCCCCATGAAATCAGGGATACATCTTTGACTCTATGTGCTGTTGTTGCTCCAGCGGGTGCTTATATATAATATATATATATATATATATATATATATATATAAAGCATTTGCCTGTATAACCCAGATTATGCTATTTAAAGCACTCAAAGTGTGATTAATTGTTAGGAGGGGTGCACCAGAGGTCTCCGACACTTTACCTTATAATAAAGAATTTCCCTATTTTTTTACCTGTTTACCACAGGGTTGCCGACCTTCTTATTCTCCTCTCCGGGAGAAGCCCGGAGAGGAGAGTTTCAGTAGCCACCCAGGGGGCGGGGTTTAAGCGTGACATCACTAAGCCCCGCCCCCATGCTGTCAAACCAGCGAATTCAGGGATCTCCGTGGAGGGGGCGGGGCTAAAATGACGCGATTGTGTCATTTTAGCTCCGCCCCCTCCTCTGAGACCCGAAAACTGTTTCCTCTATCAAATCAATCTGAGTTTGGAACTGGATTGCAAATGTAATTCACTGTGCAAATTTGCTGCGAGAGCAGCTTGAATGATCCAACTCGCAACTAAGTTTATTGATAAACAGATTAACTTTTAAACTGTGGTGCCTAATAAATATAGTTTACAAATGTGATAATCAAAGTTGAGCATATAGTACTTCATATACAGACTGATTTATATGTAAAATACACATTTCCATTCAGTGCATGATAAGTGAGGGTGTATTTGCAGATTCTGTTGCAGCTTGTACTTGCTATTGCTTAAGCTTAGCAATACATGCCAGAGGAAGGAAGCAGCGGGCAAGTGTGGGCCAAGGGGGTGTTAATCTAGTGTTACAGTGAAAGGTGTACACATTCACAGAGAACTACAGTATATCTGTAAACATGTCTCATGTTTGCCCAGGTCTCTGCAGAGTTGAAAAAACAACAACAAATAAATGAAATAAGGAAAACAATTCTTAAAATATATATTTTATATATATACTGTATAGTTTACTATATGGCAAAACAGGTCCTAGTAAAGGTGCTTAGAGTTCTTTAGTATGCATGTGTGTGCTGGCACTTGCAGTTCTACAAATATCAGTATACCAAAGCATATTACACCTGCCATTGCTTACCAGGACCAGTAATGCAACAATCAAAATCCTATCAATTGACTAATTACTACACCCACTAGTAAGGGGAGTGGAATGAGCTATCTATCATGGCTAACACTGTCCAATACAATAACGTTTTCTTAGAGCCCTGTATCTGTAAAATGTTTAGAGGTGACGGGTGAGAACATTGGGCATCCAGGACAAACTACATTCTGCTTTATTGAGGAGGTGAACTTGTACGTATACCTCATTCTTTGTGCTTACAGTCTATCCTTTACGCGTCTCTGCAGGTAATGACCTCTTCCTAGTTGCTGTTCATGAACTTGGCCATGCTTTGGGTCTGGAACATTCAAATGACCCCAGTGCCATTATGGCACCTTTCTACCAGTATATGGAGACACATAACTTCAAGCTTCCCCAAGATGATTTACAGGGAATTCAGAAGATTTATGGTGAGTCTTTGGCATGGTTACCTAAATAATTGTATTAGATAGATGACACTTAAGCTGGGTACACATTAGACGATATTGGTCGATCCAACAGTTGGGAATCCGACGGTCATTTGTCCGACATCGGAATCCTGACTGACAGGGGCTATTCTCCCTCCTGGGAGTCCATGACCCCTTATTGGGAGAATAGAACCTGTGGGGGGCACAGCGAGCCACCAAGCCCAATGAGACCACGTGGCACTTACCCCCCTGTCGGATTCCTGGCAGTCAGGATTCCAATGTCTGTCTAATGACTGTCAGAATCCCACTGTCTAAGGGTCACACCACACCCTACGATATCACCAATGAATGACATTGCTAACAACTTTTCTTTAACTGTCTGGAACTCCCTGAGCAAATGGTATAGTGCATACTGTACACATTAAACAATATTGTTAACAATATCATTCATCGGCCACATCCAGTAGCATGCTGTCATTGATTATATAGTCAGGATTTTACTGCAAGTACAGATGACAAAGGGGGTTCTCAAACTTGGTCCTCAGGACCCCACACAGTGCATCTTTTGCAGGTCTCCTCTCAGAATCACAAGTGAAATAATTAACTCCACCTGTGGTTCTTTTAAAATGTGTCAGTGAGTAATGACTGCACCTGTCTGGTGACCTGGAAAATGTGAACTGTGTGGTTCCTGAGGACCGAGTTTGAGAACTACTGTACTAGATGATATGCAGAAAATATTGTTAACAATATTGTTATTGTACATATATCATTTAAAAAATCGTCTAATGTGTACACAGGTTTAGATTGCCCACGCCTTCAGTAAACAAGTTATTAATTATACACATGTGGTGGGAATACTTCCGTAACCGACTTATACCCTTATTTTCTTTACAATTACATCATTGTAAATTTGGTTGCTCTTTTTCAGCAAGTGACAAAAATAATCTATTTCTCTAATGTTTACACAGTGTGTTTTACACAATATATACTGCATCTGTGTTTCATTCCTCACTCATTCATCTCCATTACTGCTGAGATTACACCACCCACAGTACACCCAGGAGTGATCCTAACAAGAATAATAACAACTCCTGAGCCAGCTCCAATGTAAGACCTGTGATAGAAACAGAAATGTTTCCCAGTGCAGCTCAGTGTCAGACGTCCTTTATCTGCTTCTCTGACATTATGGCTTTTTATAGACTTGGAACTTGGTACACAGTAGTGGGTGCATTATTACATGTATAATTAGTGACTGGTGAATGACAAACCATTGCAGGATATTCAAAGTCACAGTTCCTTGTCCTATATAAAGGTACATAGCCCTTTTACAGCCCATTTGGCCACAATTTTCCTCATAATATTTATAATAATAAATAATTTAATATATAGTTTTGCCAGCGTTGCTTATATTTGTTACATACAATAAAAAATATAGTATAAAAAAGATGATATAAGGTAAGCATTACAGGTCATTATGATGAATAAAAATGTTTGTTTGCCAATTTTTACACCTATTTTGACACCTATTTTGGCAATCAAAAGGTTAACGTTCACATTTTCAGCCAAAAATGTAGCATTAGCATACAGAACAGGGGTATGATGGTAAATCTCATGGAATGCACATTCACACATATGTGTCCCATTCCCACAGAGGCTACCAATGTAGCACTATACATATCTGAAGTGCAGAGACAATTCATCTTACATTGCTAAAGTGAAAAATATTAATCAGCACAAATATTTAGGTGAGGTATATAAATGTACCCCTTAGTCAGGTTGTGATGGAATAAGCAAACACATTTACCCCATAAAGTAGTGAGTCCTAAATTAAATCACCTTAAACCCAACCTGAAGCCAGCTAGCTGCTTGAGACTTCTGGAGGCCTGAGAGCACTGCAATAAAAATGTTCGCATCTCAAAGGTTAAGACAATAAATATTGTAAAACTATGCACTATTACCCCCTCAGTGGGACATACCAACCAGATCAAAAAGCTAAATGAAAAAAAAATCTAGAATAATTAGTTACTGCAGTGTATGTAATACCCACTCCAATCAGGGACATGAAAGCACCTCCGGCATAACGCTACTGATCATTCACAGGCCCTTATTCTAATCCGATCAGAGCGGGGTGAATTTGGCATTGTCTATTATGCACATTTGCAGGCCTTCTTTGCGAATGGTTTCAGCGACTGGCATAGTCACCGAGTCAATCGCATACATTAGGGCGGGCCAGGGGTGAATGGTGATGGGCGACCCTCATCCCAGGGGTCACCCATGGGAACGCCCAGCATTTTATGTGCACCCCCATGACAACACTGGGCATTCCCATGGCTTTGCAGGTGAGAGGATGTGTCTTTGTTACACATCCCCTCGCATGGTACCAAGGGGAAGTAGCGTGGCGGGGGGGGGGGGGGATTCAGTGGGGCGCCATTTCTGGTGCTCGGTAAGCTTTGAGCTTCACAGCTTACCGAGAACACCAGAATCACCTTCACAGTCCCATAATTTGAATAGATTGGATATTACTCAGTGCATACAATAACACTAAAACAACCAGTATTAGGACAGAGTGTCACCTTGCAAACAGCTTGAGCCTACTTCTGGTATAAATATATTACTATATTGTATCTCCTGTTGATCGCCAAGAAATGAGGCCAGAAACAATAGGAGACTGAAATAAAAAAGTAGATAACATCCACTTTGGGAAATTACATTATTTTATTAATATCTTTTTTGGCTCAGGATAGAGGTATAATTTCAAATTTAATAGAGGATGTCTGACAGTTGTGTCACTAGAAATTTTAGTGACAGACTACACTGCTGACCTTACATTACATAAAGTAGAAAAGTGATCTGTAGATCAAGAGAACAACAGATGGGATCTTTAAAACTTGATACTGCCAAGCAGATGGTACGATATGGTCCTAGCCCAATATAGGGAAACAAAAACCTGCATACCTGAGAAAGCTTGGGTGAACTAGTATGAACTAATCATGACAGGCACTTCACAAATCAATGAGCAAACTACATTATAACTAGGTCGGCAAAATGTATGCTGGTTACTCTGTCCCAGCCAGAAGCCCCCATTGATAACAGTTAAAGCAATGAAAAATAGGCAGAATAAGAGAAAAAATAATGAAGGATGTAAGCCAGCTTCTAACCCATCTGCAGTAAAAGGGGGATTAAAAAGTAGCAGGTCTAGAGGGCTGACAGACAGGGTTTAGTCAGACAGTCAATAGGTCGACACCAAAAATTAGACATGCATTAGTGAGACATTGACAAAAGTTAGACATGCATTAGTTAGACATTGACAAACATTAGACATGCATTAGTTAGACATTGACAAAAGTTAGACATGCATTATTGAGACATTAACAAACATTAGACATACATTAGTGAGACATTGACAAAAGTTAGACATGCATTAGTGAGACATTAACAAACATTAGACATGCATTAGTTAGACATTGACAAAAGTTAGACATGCATTAGTGAGACATTTCAATATCCTGACAACTGAATTTTTTCAAATCGACTTGTTCATACTTTGCCATCCCAGTGGACATGGTAAAATAGGATAGTGTGCATGCACAAAGCATGGCGAGCATAGTAAGCCATGTGAGGGGGCGCAGTACACTTATACGGTGTCCATACACACATTTTTATTTTCCATGTTGACATTTTACTTGTGTCATTACTTTTGTTACTGTCGGACTAATACATGTCTGACTTTTGTCAATGTTTAACTAACGCATGTAACATTTTTCAATGTCTAACTAATGCAGGTCTAACTTTTGTCAACGTCTAACTTTTGGCATCAGCCTATTGTTTGTCTGACTAGACAATGGCATATATTCAATGCCGTGGGCGAACGGTGACTGCGAGCAGGACTTTTTGCTCGCAGTCACCGCTCACCCTGTCAGTATTCAACTGACCCCCCTCATACGCAAATTCCCCCTCGCTCCGTTTTTTGAGCGAGGGACAATTGGCGTATGTGCCTCGAAAAGCTGCGAGAATCGAGGCTAATTACAGCGAGTTTGCTGCACTAGCCGCGGCTCTCGCAGTTTAGGGGAATCCTCCCCGTTCTGTGACGGCGAGGATTCCCCTGGAACGTTGCATAGTGCGAGCGGCCGGCGCTGGGGTTAAACTGCGAGGATCACTGGTTTTCTGCGATCCTCGCAGTTTAACCCCCTCGCCGGCCGCTCGCACCGGCATTGAATACATGCCAATGTCTGTGAGCTATACCAGACCTGTGTAACATTGTACGTAATTGTAGACTGTCCCTTAAGCGTGCAAACTCCATAAATTGGTGTCATGACCTAAAGATTGGAAATCTGGCCTTAAATGAACTTTGAACAACCTTATAATTTGCTCATATTATCTTGTATGTACTGAACATATTGCTTATTTGCTGCCCTGAAGCATATGGTACCATCAGCATTAACTCCCCCAGCCCATTGTGTATTCATATAAATTGTATTTTCAGAATTTTAATAACAATTTATTTACTTGAAATTGACAGAATCAGGTTTATTTCTTAATGCCACACAAAGTACAAAATCCTCGAAGAAAACCTTTGTACAGAATACATATAAAATAAATACTTGGAAGAATCCCTAAGGATGCAAAAATTGTTCTATAGTCCTGTATTAATTGTTAGAAAAAAGTATTTATTAATGAAAACAATTAGATATTGTTTATTGTTTCAAAATGAGAAACCTTATTGATTATTAGTTTATTTAGTTTTATTGTAAATAACCCTCAATGTAGCTTATACCAATGACTGCACTTCCAGCAACACAAGCATTGTCCTGGTAACATTCCCATTTTATTCCCACAATTATTAGTAGTGTAGCGTAAAAAAGTTCTAGAGTGTTGATTCTTACTGAAAGGCTGGCTCTCACTATAGTTATAGTGGTGAGTGCAATTATCATGTATCATATAGGACAATTATATGGCCCAGAATGGTTACTGTCATCATGCAGTGTAGGGACCTCCAGTATCAGAGAAGCCTTGCTGAGGCCTGGAGGATTATTGTATTTATCATGCAGTGTAGGGACCTCCAGTATCAGAGAAGCCTTGCTGAGGCCTGGAGGCTTATTGTATTTATCATGCAGTGTAGGGACCTCCAGTATCAGATAAGCCTTGCTGAGGCCTGGAGGCTTATTGTATTTATCATGCAGTGTAGGGACCTCCAGTATCAGAGAAGCCTTGCTGAGGCCTGGAGGCTTATTGTATTTATCATGCAGTGTAGGGACCTCCAGTATCAGAGAAGCCTTGCTGAGGCCTGGAGGCTTATTGTATTTATCATTCAGTGTAGGGACCTCCAGTATCAGAGAAGACTTTAGTAAATTTACTAACCCTCTGAGTCTAGAAGGCATTGTGCTCTCGGGTGGCGCAGCCACAAACCTAGACCTAGACCTATTTAACGAGGGGTGCTAAGCATATTGGGTGTCCTCTGTGTAGAAACTGCTGCGAGTCTTGCTGTTGGATATACATACATTGCTGGAGATAGGAGAATACCAGGAAAACTGGAATGTTGGTTATTTTGGCCCAGATGCTCTAAGCTTTAAAAAGGGATAAATTGCTGAGTGATAACGAGCCAATCTGCTCCTAACTGACAATTTTCAATCCCAGCCTGTTACATGGCAGTTGGGAGCTGTTTGGGTGATTGTTTATATTTATCCAGCTTAGTGCACCTGGTTCTTTGATTTTCCCTGGATTGGAGACTCATGGAGCTTTTTTTCCCTGTTTTAGGTAACTGAAATTGTGCTGTGTGGACACTGGCATATACTATAGGTCAATACCCTTTAGTGACATACAAGACTAGGGTATATGGGGCACTGCAAGAGTGTGCTCCTATGTGGCACTATAGTGTTGGACATATGGGGCACTACTGTGGAGCATATTAACTGTGGAAGCATTTTATATTTTTATAATAAATAAGTTTTTATTGAAATGATCAACTGCATAATAAAAAAAACACACAGGGTTGGAGAGTCCCAAAATATACATGCTATAATCATAGGTATAACATTTGATTGCAAACCAGTAAACATCACAAGTGTACATTACAAATACTGGTGATTATCAGAAAATAATGCATTCACCCTCATACATTAAATATCATGTTCAGGGGACTTACTTCTGTGATACCCAGTACACACCGGGGATAGTATAGAAACAAAACACACTACTCGAGAACAATAAAAACATATATAGTTTACATAATAAACTTATAAATGCGGCCGTGACGGACATGCAAGGGGTGGGCAGATGACATCACTCAATGTCAGCTGCCTGGCCACTTCCCCCCGAGTGTACATGCATATGTAAGGTTGCTCAGAGCAACCTTACATACACGTGCACCTTCCACATCTTTCGATGGTCGTGACCATCGGAAGATGTGGGAGGGTCCCAGTGGCATGCAAATGAATGTAAAACATCCAGTCGCAGCCAGTGCAAATGTACGCACTTTGCGAATGGTTGGCCGATGTACCACCATTCGCAAGGCGGGATCTGGTTCACTCGCAAGGATGCAAATTCGCATCCGAGCGAATGAACCAGAATAACCCCCTTAAAGTAGATCGCCAAGTTCAAAAGTCTGCGTATCCCTTGGGTATACCAGTGCCAGCCATTCAGCTTCTTTCTGCCATATTACAGGCTGTGTTTCAAAAATGTATACAGTAATGAAGTCAATCACACAAGATTAGTAATAATTGATATTACATATAGATAAAGAACCCCTGTTGGTATTTAATTAGTGGATGCCTATCCAAAATTCTATGATCAGGGAAGTGCTACCACCGACAAAAAGATTTGAGAATGTTAGAGCAGTGTGTTTGAAAAATGACAGAAGCTGATTGGCTGGTACTTTATCATTGTCCACTTCTTCTATCTCCAAGGTTTGGTATATAGATTTTTATATATTCTAGATTCTGCTTGTGTACAAGGTTAGTGTTGCATTCAGTTAATACATTTGGGCAGATACGTCAGTGGCCCACGCAGCTCTCTGCTGCTTATATAAACCACATGACTGCCAACACAGCCAGCCCAGCTAACCTGTCTGACTCAAAATTCTGTAGCAAGACAACGGAGATTGTACGAGCTAGATATTGGTATTGTTTATGTGAAACAGAATTTAAAAAGAAATGGAATACAATTGCAAACAAAGTCAAAATAAAACTTTCAGAAAATAAATGTCCAAGGCAAGAAAATAATCTAATTCAAACACTGTATATTTTCCATAGGAATTCTTCACAGACAGAAAGCCCTACTACATAGTGATTGTAATATTTATCATCTATATATATGTCTGGTTTCCATTTGTGTGTCTCCAAAATACTGCCATCTGTTGGCAGCAAGTGAAACTACAGCTCTTTCTCTCTCACACATACACAAACACAGAGGCAATCACAAGGTAACAGACTAGCTTTCAAAGCATATTGCTTCGAGCGGACTTACTAGTCTTTGAATAACAACATACTGTTGTTGTCCAAATAATATTTAAATAATAATCACAATTGCTGCTAAAATAGAAAATTAGGTTATGGTCGATAAATGTTTAAAATGTAATTAAATTTATATACATATATATATATATATATATATATATATATATATATACATACAGCTCTAATATACTGTTCTCAAATTACTAAATATTTATTTTTTATTTCAAGGTCCCCCTACAGAAACATTGGAGCCTACAAGACCTTTGCCTACGCTCCCCCCACGTAGGATTCAATCTACATCGGAAAGAAAGCATGAAAGACAGCCAAGGCCCCGCGCTCCATCAGGGGAGAAACCGGCCCATCCAGGCAGTAGGCCGAATATATGTGATGGAAATTTTAATACTGTTGCTCTTTTTAGAGGCGAGATGTTTGTCTTCAAGGTAATAAACATAACCATTGGTAATGATGTTTTTCTGTAATATATACTGTACATGTACTATCTTTATATATAATACAGTATGGGAAAAACATTGTATAGTAGGTGGATCTAGTGGTAGCAATGGGCTCTCTCCTGATTGGTCTCTTGTTTGCAAATTGTAGTGGTGACTAATTTTCAAATGATGTTAGTCTGGAACCTCTACAAATAGCTAACTGCTTGCGTACACGCTGCCAACTGCTGCTGATTCCTGTAGATGTTGGTTACAGATGATGAGAACATGAAGTGAGAGGGCCTACATTAGCAAACAGATCTACAGTCCTGCCAGGCACTAGCCCCTAGAGTAAGCTTTGCTTTGTGTACGTGCCACCATTTTATGTGTATCTCAGGAATCAGAAGTTGTAAAGACGTGCACCCTGATAATGGCCCTTATTCTGATCGGTGCGGATATATCCGCGTGCGTTCGGCCCGCCGATGTTTTGTGTCTGCGCATGTGCAGAGGCGTCTCTGTGCATGTGCGAGCGGGGCGTACGGCGAAATTCCGCATGATATGTGAACACTCCGAACAGGGGGTGGAGAGGGGCGTGAAGGGCTATTTGGGCTCATTACCATATGCATACGCCCCGCGTTTCATGGGAGTTCCCATGAAAACGCTGGGCGTACGTATGGTAATGCGGCCGTGACGCACGTGTAGGGGGCGGACATATGACATCGCCGGATGTCAGCTGCCCGCCCAGATCTCTGCTTTTGCACGGAAAAATGTCCGTGTGGTCTGAGGTTGCGGGTGCTGGTGGAGCATTCGGTCCTGCATTCGATGGTCTGCGACCATCGAATGATGGGGGAGGTTCCCTTAGATGGAGGAGGCGTATTCCGTGAAAAATACACGTGCGGTCCGTTCGGACAGCTTCTTACCGCATACGGACGGAGTTGGCGATCCGTATGGAAGGCGGGGTTTCGCACGCACGGTCCTGGCCGCATAATCGGCTCCGACCGCACCGATCAGAATAAGGGCCCATATGATCTTTCCTGTCTGCCTACATTTTCACAGATAGTTTACATTAGAATGCCGGTAAATATGTCTCTTCCCCCATATTTGCACACAATTAAACTTGGCAGGAAACATATGAATACGTCTTCAAAAAAGATACAAAATGATAAAAAGAATAAGTAAATGTAACAGTACAGTCAGAGTAGGTGTCCATACATCATTCAGTTGAAAAAGACTAATTTGTGGTAATAAGTCCACTTTAATCAAATCAAAATAATGCAATTTGTGCTAATTGTTATTGTTATATAATAATAATAATGATAATAATAATAATAATAATACTAATATAGTTCTCCAGGGTTCATATGAATATAGGAATATACAATAATACATTATTTTAACCTTTTGCAGTCCAAATATTTTTTGCAATTCAAACAATCTAGTTTAAATAAATTGTCTTTTTTTTTTATTCAAATTGGTCTTCATTGAATGCTGAACGATGTTAATGGTCTAGATTATCTAAGATTCAAAAGTGATAAAATGGAGAGTGATAAACAGCCAGCCAATCAGCTCCTACCTGCCATGTCACAGACTGTGTTTGAAAAATGTCAGGCAGGAGCTGTTTATCACTCTCAATTTTATCCCTTTTGAAGCTTAGAGAATCTGGCCCAATGTGCTTATTTTGAAGTGGCTCACCATTGGATCTGCTACTAGCGCTAGGGCTGTTGAGCCTGACTAGACGTTGGACTTAAAAGGGTTAAAACGGACCATATTAGTAAAAGAATAACATTAAATTGTGTGATTTATATACCACTGAATGATAAATAATAATATCAGTCATTCACGTAGTGCATTCAGAGAGCAAACAAACATGATAAGAGCTGCTGACTAAATGATGGAGGTTGCTAGCACTGAGCTCCTCTCCAATTGATGTGCGGTGGGAGTGATTGCTGTGTGTATAGGGGGTATTATTCTCAGTCTGTAATAATCATGCCAGTAGCCAGCAAGGGGCTTGGCGCCCTGGACGATTACATGGCTCATCAATATCTAGAAACAGTCCTGACTGTACTAAAATAGCTTCAGTCATTTCCTTCATTAAAAAGTGCATCACGGTGTTCAAGTTTTGCTGGATGTACTAGTCTCCTAGATTGTATAAAATATTCTATTGTAGCACCAATCTTACTACTTTACTAAACAGTGTCATGTATTAAAGTGTTCGATTAAGCTACATATATTTAGCATGTCTTTCCCTTTCCAGGATCGCTGGTTTTGGCGGCTTCGTAATAATAAAGTACAGGAAGGATATCCAATGCAGATTGAACAGTTCTGGAAAGGATTGCCGGCTAAAATAGATGCAGCATATGAGCGGTCCGATGGGAAATTTGTCTTCTTCAAAGGTACGTTTCCTCTCCAGACACTGGTTTGATTTTATGTTGAAATATCAGTATTATTACTTTAACAGCAAAAAGAACAAAAGTCAAATATTGTAGACCAAAGTTTAAACAATAAAGATACGGAACGGTCCTAACAGTAGGTAATAAATACTTGGATCAAAAGACAACACACTAATGTCTAAATACTTGAAGGAGGGTTAGTCCTAAAATTATTGGCTTACCTCGGGCTAACTATACCAGGGATGTGCAAGTTCGAATTTGGGGGTGTCTTGACACTCCTGGACATCCCCAATCCAAACTCACACTCCGAGCCTGTTCAGGAGATTGAAGGTGTCAATGTTGTACACCAGGAGGAAGATATTTATGTAGATGGCACTTAGGAGGAAGTTGACGGGGAGGATGTTGCTGATGGTGATGTGGTTAGCATTAAATGAGGCACCAGGCGAGACAGTTGTTGTCCATGGGATGCAAAAGGCCGTCACATTGAGACCAAAGTTTAAACAATAAAGATACGGAACGGTCCTAACAGTAGGTAATAAATACTTGGATCAAAAGACAACACACTAATGTTTAAATACTTGAAGGAGGGTTAGTCCTAAAATTATTGGCTTACCTCGGGCTAACTATACCAGGGATGTGCAAGTTCGAATTTGGGGGTGTCTTGACACTCCTGGACATCCCCAATCCAAACTCACACTCCGAGCCTGTTCAGGAGATTGAAGGTGTCAATGTTGTACACCAGGAGGAAGATATTTATGTAGATGGCACTTAGGAGGAAGTTGACGGGGAGGATGTTGCTGATGGTGATGTGGTTAGCATTAAATGAGGCACCAGGCGAGACAGTTGTTGTCCATGGGATGCAAAAGGCCGTCACATTGAGACCAAAGTTTAAACAATAAAGATACGGAACGGTCCTAACAGTAGGTAATAAATACTTGGATCAAAAGACAACACACTAATGTTTAAATACTTGAAGGAGGGTTAGTCCTAAAATTATTGGCTTACCTCGGGCTAACTATACCAGGGATGTGCAAGTTCGAATTTGGGGGTGTCTTGACACTCCTGGACATCCCCAATCCAAACTCACACTCCAAACCTGTTCAGGAATTCCCGCCTCGGAGCGTGGGTTTCTGGACTTTGCAGATCCGACTGTGGGAGAAAGGTAAGCTTGCTAATATGCCATTTACAACACGGAGTCGCAAGGAATGACTAATGCCCTGTCGTATGTTCATGACTAGTTGTTCAGCTTTACACAACGATCTAAGCCCTCCTCCTCCCCCCACTATAAATTTTAAGAGATTTAAGCTGTCATCAAAAACACAGAAAACAACTGTGCCTTCTAAAGACATGGTACTATTCCCCAAGGAGAGTCCAAGGGTGTTGGTGGTTGCGTTGCATGACCTTCCCATCACTGTATGGGAAGAGGTGGCTCCTTCCATATGCCTTCCCTCTGCATATGCTGGAAGGATTGCCCACAGTCCAGTTCCTGATTTGGAGATTGAAGGTGTCAATGTTGTACACCAGGAGGAAGATATTTATGTAGATGGCACTTAGGAGGAAGTTGACGGGGAGGATGTTGCTGATGGTGATGTGGTTAGCATTAAATGAGGCACCAGGCGAGACAGTTGTTGTCCATGGGATGCAAAAGGCCATCACCATGCCTGGGCAGAAGACCAAAAAATCCAGCTCTTTGGTCTAGAATTATTTTTTTCCAGATCAGGACAACAACTGTCTCGCCATATGTAGCTTATGTATTGCTGCAATAAGCAGGGGTAAGGCCATTGGCCACGTAGGGACATCTTTGCTTATGCATCACCTGAATTTCGTTCATAAGTCACTGTTTAGTTCAGAAACTGTGGCTAGGACCGTAAGCAGTAAAGGGGCACATAAATCCCTTGATCTTGTTGTATCAAAGCGCCTGAAAACCAAACCAGCAAGTCACCCCCTCATCAATTTCCTCCTTGTTCCGGATTGGTGGTAGTCTGCAGGTCATGTTACCGGCATGACTGACTCCTCTTCTATCTGGGATTCTTCCGGATGATCCTGCAGTGCTCCGCCTACTGCTTCCATTGCTGCTGTTGCTGATGGGTGTCGTTCATCATCCCATAGGGGAAGTCAGAGCACGAGTATGTCTTCTCTAAGCAATTGACATCCAACAGTCATTTGTGATGAGGATGAAGTATGACAGTGGTCATCCTATGGCAAAGCGGATAATTGCGATCTTGACAGCTATGTTGGTGTTAGATGTGCGTCTGGTGTCCGCCATCATTGAAGTGGGATTTAAACGATTGATGGAGGTATTGAGTCCCCGGTACCTAATGACCAAATGCCATTTAGATTCCACTTCACCTGGCAGGCGATAACCAGGATGTACATAGACGCCCCTCTCAATTAGACCATACCTTTTTATGGGCAGCCGTGCTGGAGGCATGGCAGGGATATCATTGCAGAGTGTGCATCAGATGTCTTCAAACCTTTTTTTTACAGACAACACCATGACTCATTGCTTATACACAAGGTCTGTTTGACATTATGTTACAAAAACAGGGTCTGTACGGTCTATGTAAACACTCCTTAAGTATGTGTATGTGTAAATCTCCTCCTCATTACTAAAACTGTGCAAGCATGTAGAAATTGTAACCCAATGGTAACACAAAAATATTGTGTCCTCTACCACAAGAAACTACTGCACTTATACTGATTCTGCTGTCAATGGGCCTGATTCAGACTTGACTGCTAATGTGAATAGATTTTGCAGTGGACTGAGAGTTAGACAGAAAAAAGTAACTTCTCTTTGCAACACTGGGAGAGAATAATTTGAATCCACTCTCAAATCCATACACAATTCCCAAACCATATAAATGATTTTACTGTCTGGGCAAATGTAAGTAGTGGTGCATACACATGGTGAGATTTCACTTTCTGTACGACTCCAATTTCATCTGGGTCTGGATCTGGGTCAGTGTCTGGATCTGGGTTGGTTACAATGTTCACATTCGATTTTGACTATGTAGTACAGATCTGTAGTCTATAGTCTTGCCTGCCAAAACTATTTTTCTATTAGATTTACACTACACGGGAGCGCGCATTGGGATTGAATCTGCATCAGCTGAAGCAACCAGAGCTTACACAGTATTAGTGTAGTCAGTCAGCGTTTAGCATAGTCAGTCAGCGTAGTGTTAGTGCTTATTACATTGTGTGGGAACCATTGACCATTTTTAACCTGCCTGACATGACAGGTGTGAATGTGTTCCTGAAACACCCCCACTATACACGTCAGCCCGAAGCGTGGCGAGCGCACGCGGTATGTGTCCTCCTGACATGTTCATACCCCCACTATTCACTTAAACGTGGAGTTGATTTTATAAAGTGTAGCAAACCACCAAGTCCAAAGCATGGCGGAGCAGCATGCCCCACGAAGGGACACAAAAAATTAGCCCGAAGCATGGCGAGCGGATGTGGATTACTTGACGTGTATTCAGCGTCCGCTCGCCACACTTTGGGGTCGTTTTCTGCGTCCCCTCGCCATGCTTCAGGAACGGTGGGGAGCTGCGATTTTGACTATGTAGTCTATAGTCTTGCCTGCCAAGACTATTTTTCTATTAGATTTACACTACACGGGAGCGCGCATTGGGATCGAATCTGCATCGAATGTAGAAAACCATTCGATGAACATTCGATTTTCTATTCAATTTCAATTAGATATTGCTTCTAAAGGCAAAATCGAATAGAAAAATAGTGCATTTCTCACCGTGTGTAACCTCTATAAGTCTGAGGCTTACACTTATCTGCCACTGAGACAGGCTTGAAGTGGTTATCACTGGTGTCACAAACCCTTCTCAAAAACACCTGGGTACATCTGCAATTTGTTATGCACTCACAGAAAATGGCAGGTTTCTTCCCCCAAACACCAGCTTGCTGTCAATCAAATTGGGAGGGGATTCACTATACAATCCTTACACATTTTATTCATCCTCGCACATGCACAATGGGAATGGTACGCTTGCACAGTCCTTCAATAATTGTTTGAATTGCTAATTCTGTAATTAGAGATCAACTCAGGCCCAGTGGAAAGATATTATAGTAATATTGATTAAATCAGTGGTTCCCAAACTGTGTGCCGTGGCACCCTGGGGCAACTTGGGGTATTTGCAGGGGTGCCCTGGGTTGATGGTTCATGACCAGTTCAAGTTATTTATGTCCATTATAATAGTCAAATTGTGGACAAACAAAAGGTAATCCTGTCCATTACCACGTAACTGATCCTTAGGATGAGATATAAACACAATTTACTACAACTTAATATTTGTTTCTGACTTTCTCAATGAGAAACCTTTAGCCTAGGGGTGCTGCAAAATAATTCTGATGCTTCGGGGTGCCTTGATTCCAAAAAGTTTGGGATCCCCTGGATTAAATGCCATTAGATTACCAATTGTGATAGCTGGTCATCTGTGAAATATGTACAGTAACATATAAAAAGAATGTGATATTAGAGAGAAAGAATTGGATTGGGCAGCATGTACACTGACATAGGACATGTTAATTCAGTTTTTTTATATTTCCACTACAGGAGACAAATATTGGGTCTTTAAAGAAGTGACAGCAGAGCCTGGCTATCCGCACAGCTTGATAGAGTTGGGTAGTTGTCTCCCACGAGAGGGTATCGACACAGCTCTGCGATGGGAACCAGTTGGCAAAACCTATTTCTTTAAGGGTGATAGATACTGGAGATACAATGAGGAGAAGAGGACAGCTGACCCTGGGTACCCTAAATCCATAACTGTTTGGAAGGGAATACCGGAGGCACCTCAAGGAGCTTTTGTGAGCAAAGAAGGATGTAAGTAACAATTAATTATATTTAGCAGTTGCTAAAATTTGGTCCCCCGTGTGAACGTGCGGGGGACCAATTCAATTAGAAACACCCCATGTTCAGTTCAAAAAGTATTCAATATTTTAAACTTACCAGGTGAAATATAATAGAATGAGAGATTCAGAGAGTGAGAGATTTTGTAAGAAATGTAAATGATTGCCACTTTAAAAAAACTGGCTATTTCTTACCAAATCTCTCTGAATCTCTCATCCTACTAATTTTAACCAAAAACTTAATTTAGACTAAGAAAAAAGCACTCCCATACTCACTATTAAAATAACACTGCCACCATTAACATTCAAAGAACTGACACTTAGAAAGTCTTATTTAACAACATGAGATTTAGGGGGGTATTCAATCTGTGCCACTATTTACGACGGGGGAAATAGCGGTTAACGCCTATTCAATGCTGTCATTCCCGACAGCATTGAAGAGGCAGATCGACAGAATGGGCCCGACTTTAAAAGCAGTCGGGCCCCTTTTGTCGATTTCGGCCATGAATTGCCGCGATCGCTGCCGAATATCGTCAATCCACGGCCGTTTACACAGACACGCCCCCTTTTTGCCGATCACAAAGTGGGACATTGAATCACACCTGGCGATCTGCGGTTGAACAAAACAAAAACAGGCCAGGGTCACGGCTGTCGGGCCAGATCGACAGTTGTGACGAGGGATTGAACACCCCCCCTAAACCTAGCAATATAAGAGAAAACACACATTAAATGCAGAATTAAACTAACATACTGTAATGTAATTGTTTTCAAATAATTTTTAACTTTGTACAAATTCCATCATCTGTCATTTCACTGAGGACCAGATGTATCAAGCTTCAAAAAGTGATAAAGTGGAGAGTGCTAAACAACCAGCCAAACTGCTACTACTTGTCATTTTTCAAACCTAGCCTGTAACAGGACAGGTAGGTGCTGATTGGTGGGCTGTTTATGACTCTCCATTTTATCATTTTTTTTTAAGCTTGATACATCTGACACTGAGCGAGGAAGCTAGATGTGTTGGAGATATTGCCTTTTTGCATTTCTGTGTATCTCCCCAAAAATATGCTATAACTTACAATAAACTGCTATATATATATATATATATATATATATATATATATATATATATATATATATATATATATATATATATAGTATTAATTTTACCATGCCTGGTATGATCTTCTGCACATATACATATGAAACATGATTCATGATTTAGTTATACTGAATACTAAAAAATATACCTAGTTTAAGATGTGCGAAATAATCACTAAAACTGCCAGGGCCGTAGTCGAGGAATATAAATCACTTTAGTTATTGCCGGCAAATGATCAGAAGTCAATTCGTTGAAGTTTAGTTAAATATTGCACCAAAAAAAAAAAACTGTCGCTGTGAGTCAGGTTGAACCTTTTTAGTGGATATTTTACACATCTCTTACAGCAACGTTGGCACTCAAAGGGTTAAAAGTTCCACTGATGGAACGTGTATATATCACTGAGACATGTTTATCCATTAGGAGATACTAATGTACTGTATATGCTCTATTACATTTTACACTGTGAATTGTAAGTGCTACATTTCATAATTTGGATGGACTTCCTAACTACTTTTATAGTGTGCCAATTGCGTTTGTTATAGCCTATCACTCTGCTACAGATTTTTACTTCAAATGCCTTATATAATTATGTTTGTTTGTTTTTTCACAGCGTACACTTATTTCTATAAAGGAAAGGAATACTGGAAATTTGATAATCAGAAGCTGTCTGTTGAGTTGGGTTATCCAAGATCAATCGTGAAAGACTGGATGGGCTGCAACCAAAAAGACGTGGACAACAGCAAAGACCGACATCTACCACACGATGATGTGGATATAATGGTTACAATCAATGATGTGCCGAGCACTGTAAACGCTATAGCAGTGGTAATCCCATGCATATTGTCCCTGTGCATCCTGGTCTTGGTATATACTATTTTTCAATTTAAAAACAAAGGTGTGCAACAAAATGTAACATACTACAAACGACCAGTACAAGAATGGGTATGACAAGATCTGGAACACTTGTTTTATTTTTAGTTTATATGAGGGCTAAAAGGATGCTGGGATCCAAAGTTTATTGTTCAGAATGACAACAGATGTTCATCATTGGTGATCCCAGCTTTACCAGTAAGGAAAGACTTAACGGAATACAGAGATGGCCTTACACAACGGAGCCTCTTTCATTCTTACTGCCTCATACTTGTCTCTTTTCTAGTGTGCCATTTCCCAGGCTCATGTTGTGAGCCCCGGATAACTTGCTTGGAATTTTCTTCATAATAATAAAAAAAAATTAATAAGGATATAACTGGCTGAGGACTTATTTTAAAACCAGCTTTCTCCAATGAAAACAAATACTTTCAGACTTGTTTCTTATATCAATTTGAGCAGAAAGAGATCAAGCACACCTTTCTCAGATAAGGCAAAGAATTGTTGCTAAGAAGCCTTTAAAAACATCGGTTCTTCTGTATGGCTCGCACACTTAAATTGCACAAAGAGGAACTCATGATTTTTTTCAATCCCTGCTGGTCAGAATTATTACTTACAAAAGTTGTTAAATATAGATGATTTCATTTGGCATTCTCTGCCTGTGTAAATGAATTGCTGTACAAGTTTACAAGGATGTCTTTCTCAGTTTGTAATCTCTCACCTGGTACCGAGAAGAGAGTATCGACAAAATGCTCACAAAATAATGATATTTGATAAATGTTGTGCTCATGTAGAAACCTAAACAGAAAGTGAAATAAAAGGAAATTACATTAAAATGGTTTTGTTGAATGTCAGTATAAGAGATGGCTAAGCTTTTATTTTGTTTAGTTTCTAAGTAAGAATAGGTTTTAAATGATCCGTACTAGCAAAACATATTATATATGTCAATTCATTCTCTCCTGTAGGAATATTGTTCACAATACAACAGTCAGTGTATTATAGGCCATACATTTTCTAAATGAATACTGAAGTGATAATATCAGCGATCCCCAATTTAAGGTAATCACATTTTAACCCTTTGAGTGCCAATTGAATGTGTCAAAGTAGGTGTGTGAAAATTCCGAGCCAGCAGTTTTTGGCCTGTCATGTTTACTTTATTAAAGGAAATATAATCCTTTTTTTACACAACATTTTTTTATTTGAATTTATATAACAAATGTGAGCGACGCTGGCATTTTTAGCGGATATTTTGAACATCTCTCACAGAGATGTTGGCACTCAAAGGGTTAAGTAATGACATAATTGTTTACAGTTTATACATATATTATTTACAGGAGTTTATACATGATATTTATATCACAAGTATTATATACTGTATACGCAGGATTGTGGATTACAAGGAATGCATAATGTTATTTTGTTGGGGAGGGGAATGTTTACTTTTTTTTGCGTCCCATGTTCTAATTCCACATTAATCCAGTAGATGTTTCATTACAATGTACACAGTAATATTGACTTGTGAAGTTGGTAGAAAAAAAGGACTCTATGCATATTTTCAGGTATTCTTAAAATGTAATGTTGACACTTCAGAATCGCCACAAGAAATTATTATTATTTTTTTTTTGCATATCAATGCATGTATCCCATTGGCAGAGGTAACGGTGAGTAAGAATTAGTAAACATGAGCAGATTATGACATTCTGCTACCTAATAAAGTTAAATAATAATATAATGCAAAGTGAAATATATGTAATTATTTGAAGACGGTTTTATTGAAATAGAAGAATGAGCGATTATGAACCGGTTTGTTGCTAACAGCAGCAGAATCTTTTTAACACTGTTTCTACATGTCTACTATTATATTGCTGTCACCATGACTACCAAAATGATTTTGGTTTCATCCCATAAACAGCAATGTTGCAGAAGTCAGATGCTATGTCTCTGTAAAATAGTACCTTCTTTTTAACGTGTTTATCACTTTAATTGGTGGAAGAGTTGGGAAGAGATTCATCTTGACCCGTAGACCTTGTGCCATCTTGACCCGTAGAGCTTGTGCCATACAGTATATATTTACTTTATTTGCAAAAATACATTTTAGAGGAGTTTGCACTTTACGATAATCTTTAATTCTACGTAACCATAAAATGAACTCTCTTGTTATGAGCTGAAAATGAGTTTGTCCCAAAAATATGCCACAACTGTACAGATACTCAAGGGGAAAAAGTTAGCCATCTGGTTGAAGTCGGAAAATAAAATTGCTCATAAATAGATTTGCTAATTGAATTTTTTTTCAATCCATGCCCTAGCAACAAAACAAACTGTCTTTTTTTACAAGTTAATTAAAATGATTCTTAAACTATATTCTACATTAGCATTGTTTGATAACTTTCATGAAATCTATAGTACAGCATAATTATATCTAGAGTGGGTTCTCATGAATCAAACCAGTATTATATAGTGACCATTTTAAGTGTGCACATTGTATATTAGCAATAAGATATCGATGATGTACACAACAGATCAGTAAAGTTTATTCAGGTTATGCAAGCAGACTGGTGCAGGCCGCAAGCTAACCATTCAATTGGAAGCTTATTGGGAACTTTGAGCTTCATTTACAAAGTAGAAAACAGCTGCTGTACACCTTATCTTGCAAACGTACTAATAGATTTCTGCCAAGAGACCAGAGCTTTGATACAAGGTGGATGCTTTTGAGAAGGGGCAGAGTTTTTGAGCAGTGGCAGAGTTTTGTGATGGCAATTAAGTAGGATTTGTGTGTTTCTTACCAAGTACAGAGTAGTTGTGCTTAGTTTTGCAAAGCAGTGCAAATGAGTTTCATATTGTGCAGTAAGATTATTGAAATGAGAGCAAACTGGAGATGGAACACTTTTAAGGGTGCTTCCTATGATGCAATGGGGTGCCCATTCATTTCTTATCCTAATAGGAGATGACACGGAGGAGATTACTTGTTGTGCTGTACTTTTAATGGGACAACATTTGTACCGCCCAGAAGCACCTTGGTGGAAAAGTACCTCTCTTGGCTCATTTGCCCAGTGTAAAAGAACACAAAAAAAGCTTAAAATTCACACAAAAATGCCACATGTAATACTGGCAGTGCTGATGTTTTCTAACTCTCATAATTAGTTTAAGCCAGACTTTAGGCTAAACCCTGCAGTATTTTAGAAGTAAATTGGAAATATATATATATATTTTAATGAAAGTAGTGAATCTAAAGTGGTGAGAAGGTAGACTTTTATTGTGTATACACTTGTAGATACTTTTTAGTTTTCTGTAGCATCTCACAATATTGGAGTGTAGATGTACACCTTGGGTTGTGTTGGTAGACCATCTGGCAATAAAGTATCTAACAATAAAAGAGTAAGCACAAAGTACTGCATTTTACACATCTTAATTTATTTATCATATGGTAATAGAGACAGCACAGTGTCGAAGAAAGGATAGGCTAACAACCAATACAAATCATAGATAAGCTAAGACTAAGAGAGGGGAACTACTATAACATAGTGAGCGGCGTTATCGGTTTTATACCTTTAAGGATAGGAGAAAACATTTTTACTGTCCACTTTATATGCTGGTCTCCAATTTTCATGGCAAGTACAACTAATTAAGTGAAATGGATGTAAAGAATGATGGCTGTTTAGCTAAAGACATTCCATTTCACATTTCGTATAATTAAGAGAATTTTGTCTAACTCTACTAGAGATGTGTAGTTTAGTTTTGCTCAAATATGAACACACCCAAACTTAGGGGTGCCAAGTCAAATCGAGCCCTACTTTGGATTTACTTTGGGGGTTATTTGTGGAACCGAGACCTGTCTCATATCTATTGTCAGTTCGGAAGTCAAATTTAAAAACTGAACTGGGGTTTTAGATTTCTGGCAAACAGGTCTAAATTACATGATTTTATCTATTTTTATAAATTTTTATATGCATTTTTTTATAATCAATAAATCAATATTTATTGATTTTTATCAATTTTAAAGGAGCCCAAATCCAGTAAAACCCAAACCTGAACCAAAACAATTGAGGGTGGTTTTGCCAAAACCAAAACACAGTGATGAATTAGAACCAAAACAAGTGGGTCTGCACACATCTCTACATAATACCAAATATTGTATGGAGGACAATTAAAAAAGGGGGCACATAAATATATGTATAATAGCTACCAAGTAGATATTTGCTTTTATCTTTAGAATGAAGCTACACAATTTGTAGATTATAAATGATTAGCTGTTATCTTTCACGAGCACCATTTTTCACATACTGTATGCGCCCCTGTATGTGCTACGAGGCTGTGTTTGTATCGGTTCTTGTTTAGATAATTATTTGGTTTGCCTAGGACTGCAAAGTATTAACTCTATTTAAAAATTGTTATGTACTTTTTTGAGTGCTATTCAATTTTGAAAATAACATCAATTATTGCACAGTTGCCCCCGTTTGTTTCAGAGAATTGCTCCAGTGGCAGAATTGCTGTGATTTTAGGATCTTATAACTGTTTTTGCCACTTTGATCTTTAATCACAAAGGCACTGAAAGTCTTTTGTTATGTTTAAGGACATTTTCCTATACATTTGTGAACGCCATGACATTTTTTCTTGTTCAGCCTTATTTTCTGAATAATAAAAAGTTAGCTACTATAATAACCATTTGCAATAATAACAGCAGCATATTGTAATTTTTTTTATATTTTTGCAGCAGTTGGCTGAGCAAGCCTCAGAATCATCTAATATAAAACTGTGATGCTTTTTTCAAAGAGTTTATTAATCAATAAACAAACATACAAACAAACTTGATCAATAAAATCACTGTGCTTAAACATACATACCTGTTGATACATAGAAGCTTGTATATTTTTTATTTATTAGAATGGATTATTATTATATGTAGTAATTATTTAAGATTATTTACATTTAAAATATAAAAAAATCACCTACACATTAACACGTAATATTTTATAGGTTGTGAAAGCTCTATGTGGGTATTTTACTTGTTTGGCTTATTGCATAACACACTACACGGTTTTGCACTTCAATACGTATACTGGCAGTTTTCAAAGAAAATTCAATTTTTGACAATTTTTACTTTGAAGGATTTACTGTGATTTAAAAGCAAATTGGGTACTTATGAGTTATCCGGGCGCCCGATTTCTAAATCGGGTCGGATCGGGCACATCGCATCGCATCGCATGCGACCATCGGATGCGATGCGATGCGATGCGATGCGATGACCCGACTTTTCCATAGGAATCAATGTTAAAATGGACAGAGTCCATTTTAACATGGAATTCAATGGGGAAAAGGGGTCCTTTTCATACCCCTACTATCCAAGTGGGCATGGAGTTGGATATAAACCTGTGGCGAGCGTAGCGAGCCACCGAGCCCGAAGCGTGGCGAGCGTAGCGAGCCCCGCGAGGGGACATAGAATACCGTCCCCTCGCGGGGCTCGCTTCGCTCGCCACGCTTCGGGCTCGGTGGCTCGCTACGCTCGCCACAGGTTTATATCCAACTCCATGCCCACTTGGATAGTAGGGGTATGAAGAGGACCCCTTTTTCCCATTGAATTCCATGTTAAAATGGACTCTGTCCATTTTAACATTGATTCCTATGGAAAAATCGGGTCATCGCATCCGATGGTCGCATGCGATGCGATGCGATGCGATATCGCATCGCATCGCATCTGATTGTATGCCTTAACTTAAGGCATACAATCAAAAAATCGGGCGCCCAGATAACTCATAAGTACCGCAAATTGTATTATCTAATATTAGACAATCTTTGATTATGATATATGTCATTAGTCTGCAATGATGAATAATAGTTCAAAAGAAGAAGGTCGGTACAATAGTGGAAGTGGGAGAACTCTTACGTACAGCTGAAACAGTAAATAAACAGCATAATTCTACTTAAATTATAAAATAAGGCTAAATAAAATGTATTTAAAATGAGCAAGGTTTTATTTATTATAGGGAGCTAATGGGGCCTACAGACGGGGAGATGTGCTGAGCGTTCTGAATGATACTAGATCGCTCAAAATGCTCAGCAAGATCACACAGCACACAGCGATGAGTCAGCAATGTATGCTGAGCGATCTGCCAGTGTTCTCCGGAGAAAGAGACGCACGGGGCCGCAAATTGCTATTGCTATGGCCTCAAAAGCAGAGCACTGTAGGGTTTTTTAAGTGAAATAGTGAGATCGCTTAGAAAATGCGTAGAAATTGCCCTGTGTGTAGACTCCATGGGTGAGATTTAATAGGATGAGAGATTCAGAAAGTGAGAGATTTGGTGAGAAATCTCCAGTTTTTTTAAAGCGGCAATCATTTACACTTTAAAATCAAACTGGTTTTGCAGTGTAAATGATTGCAGCTTTAAAAAAACTGGAGATTTCTCCCAAAATCTCTCACTTTCTGAATCTCTCATCCTATTAAATCTCACCCCCTATTCCCATCCACCATTGTTCATCCTTTTTTTTTATCAACGAACTTTAGGTGTGTTGAATAACATGTTTTATAAATCTGGGCCTTTATTTTTAATTCACTATAATAAATCACGTTCAGCCTTTCAGCCTTTTTGTTTTTATAGCATACAATAAGTTTAACAATTAAGTACTTTCATTCATGTACAATAATACTTGTCTGACCATTGGTGTTTCCTTGTAGAACCATCCCTTAACTAGGGTTGGAACATAAAAAGTATTTTGTTTTCACCAGCATTTCTGCCTTTATATTTATTTATTCTATTTGTTAAGGAATATTGGGCAATGTGATGGCATTAATGTATGTGGTTCTGTTCCCACTAAACTATTCACTGAAAGAAAGAATTCTGGGAAAATAAAGTGATTTCCATCCTCAATAAAATGTTACTTTTGCCAAAATAATTTGCTTATTAGTGGCAAAAAACATAATTACTGATTATTATTGCTTTTATTGTTATTGTTATTCTTCTTCTTATTATTACTATTATTAGTAGTAAATTATACAAGGGCAGCAATATGTAACTTGTAAACTGTAAATTCATAGATTTTGACTGAATAAATTAATATTTGACTTTGTATTTAAAATGTCTTTTGGAATAAGGGACGATGCACAGATGTGTCCCACAACAGCCATTCCATTCTTATCAGCGTGGTGAAGCGGGATTGCGATGAAAACCCATTGCAACATGCCATGAGCATTTGCATTGAAGACTTAAAATGGAGTCAGGCTACCATTGGAATAGCAGAAGAGTATGAATGCATGGGGCCCGCTATAATGTGTTACCGTTGCTGTGATGCATAGGCAGCTCAGCAAGGCTACATAAGAACACATTTGTATCGAAGCTTGGGGAGATATAAAGTGGACAAAGACAAAATACAGCCAATCAGCTTCTAACTGACTATATAGGCCCTGTTTGATAAATCACCAAAGGGGATTGGTTGGTACTTTATCTCTTTCTCCTTTATCTCTGTCCTCAGTTTGGAACATTTTATGCACATGGTACAATTGCCAGTTACTATTCTGTCATTGGCTGTCCATGCCAATCATTTTATGGTAGGAAGGGAATACTTTCCTCTATCCTTTTGTTCTACTGTATATCAGTCATTTATACAACAGGTTCTCCATTTTGCATACATCTGCAGTCAGAGAGCAGCTTTGTGATGTGGCCCCTGTCATAGAAATTAAACAAATATGACAGAGGATTTAAATGCAGTATTTGGCTGCAAAATCCTGAAAGAGAGTCCAGAAGAAGTTTTATGAATTGACTGTCATTGCCCAAGCTCTTCTCATAGACTATAAATGGCATTCTGCTCAAAATTAACTCATTCCTTGCATTGCTGGAATTTTATGCAAAACTGGTATATTCAGTCCCAAACCCAATTTTGCTCATCTCTGACTGGCACTTTAAATTGTGCTCATGATGTTGACAATGTTGTTGGTAACAGAAAATACAAAATGGCTGTTTATTCCTCTCACGTCTCATATGTTGCCTTTACTTATACTGTTTTTAGTCACATAGATGCCTTCTGTTAGTATCTATTTGATAAGTTCTTTCATTTTATTTGATTTAACCTTAAAAAATTTTTAGATTTACTTTGTGAGCTGGGTGGTCCAGAATTATCGAGACAGAAGGCACTAGCAATATATATGAAAACTGTCACTGAATATATAACTATGGAACAAATATTTTTTTCTTTTGGCCCAATATGTTTTATTGTTCCTGTTAATGCTAAAGTAATAATGGAAACATGTAAAATTGATGGTTAAAAGTTACCATAATATACAGTATACCCTCTTTCAATACAAAAGATAATTTCATTGTAGCATATTCATTAAAAATATCTGGTTTTATTGAGTACGCTGGAGCTACTATCTTATGTTCAATTAAATGTATTTTGCGTTGTTGGGAAACCCACTAGTTTTTCTTACGGTCGCAGAGATTTGGTACATTTTCACACCATACTTACATTCATGTTTACAATGGGCTTATAAAGTGTATTTTATTTTCTGAGTATTATGGAAATGTCATTGGATAATTATGAGTGCACTATTTCCTATTACATACATATATCACCTTACTAACAATTCTAAACTGTATACGTGTTAGTTCTACACATATGATTACTTGTTAGCTTTCTGTAAATAAGGAGAATTGTATTTTGTTTCTTTTGAAGCTTACAATTATAAGGCAGCGTAATACTTCCCAGTATTATATATATTGTTTCAAATATTTGGAGACCATTTGGATGAGCAAATATTTAGCTTTTGTTTTTAACCTAAAATACAAAAAAAATGTAAACAGAGTTGCTCTCACCTCCTCTGGAAGACCAAATATTAAAAGCTTACTAGTTGCTTCTACATGTCAAAAAGTTTTCAGTAAATTTGGTAAACACAAAGGTTCTTGGACTGGGCTACTGTACTCGTCTGCTACAGGGTGAGTTCATTTTAAAAGGTGCGATACATAGGGATCTGAATCCCAATAGCAGAATACATAGCAAAACCAACAATGCTTTTGAGGAAGAGTTCAGAGAAGAAAATGTTTTCTCTTCTTTTAGTGGTATAAGGCGTAGTTTTTTTTTTTTATTGATATATAGGGCCTTACTGATATACTGCGAGATGTACTAAGCTGCAAAAGGTGATAAAGTGGAGAGTGATAAACAACAGCCAATCAGCTCCTACCTGACATCCTCTAACATGGCAGGTAGGAGTTGATTGGCTGGTGGTTTATCACTCCATTTTATCACTTTTCAAGCTTAGTACCAATGGCCCAAAGGTTTATGTGCATTGGCATGACTTTGTTTTTTTCATTCTTTTTTCTCTCACTAAATCTATATATCTGAACAACTTCTTGGTTTACAGTAATGTGTTTATTGGAGAACGTGTCTATCTTGGAACTGTTGCAAGAAAAATAATTGATCAACCAGGTGCTTGCTAACAGCACACTAGGAATAGTCTCTATTTCTCCACAGGTCTCTATAAACAAGAGGGTAACTTCTATAGATGAAGGTAGTGCAGCTGCTATGTGGCCCAGCGCATTTATTCTATCATCTTATCAATAAACACTTCAAAGAAAGAATTCATGTTTTTTTTTTTTTTTAAATATCATATCAGAAACATATTATTGCAAAGCATACACATTCCATTTAGGTGTACAGTATGTTTTTATCTCTGTTCTTGTCCGATATCTCAATCAGATCTTATTTCCATCTATATATTCCAATTAGTTTTAAGCAATCCTAAATGTGCAGCGAAGATTTTACATTGTTGGTATAATATATACAGACGTACTGTATCTCACTAGGCTTAATAACATATTTCTCAATGGTGTGTTTTGGGGAAGAAGAGCATAATAAATGGCTAGACTATATTTCTTGTTAGCAAATAGCTTTTAACATGCCAGTAGCGTGTAACATGTAATTATTATTGATGTGCTATAAAATAACGATTGGGGCCTTAATTCTTTTGCTAGAGTGGCTAGCATCTTATTGTAGAGCAATATGTCCCTAGCCACTTCCAAATTAAGAGATGCTGACTGGTGGGCTGTAGTGTAGGATACAATGCAACACTCTTTGTCTCATCGTCCAAGTAGTCCCAAACAATTGATTTCTTTTGCTTTTTTTTTTAATTAACGGATCTTGATTTATGCATGCTTAGCTAGGTACAGTAAGTCATCTTTACAAGCTGGTTGACTAAAATTGTGTTGATTTGAAAAAAATACTGTATTGCTGCAAATAGCTGTACATTTGATTGTTGTGTTAGGAATTGTTGAAATTGCCTTAAGTAAGAGGTGTATGCAGGCATCATTCCTATTACTGCCTATGTAACAGAAAACCAGTGGAGCATTACAGCAGATGTGATGTCTTCACTGGATTTCCTTATGAAACATACTGTCTAGTAAATGTGTACATGCAATCAACACAACACATCTCATATGTGATACAGCATTTTTAGGCTGGTTTTTATCTTACATCTAATAAATTTTGTTTTACACTATGTACCATATTAAAGGAATTGTGTGTAGAATGGCAGGTTGTGGCGGGATGTTAAACATTTACTGATAATAATGAAAATAAACTTGGTTCAACCTTTCTCTGTGTAGTTTATTGTATGAAACAATATTGAAACGGGGTAATGAAGTTGATGGTTCTGATGACACCAGGCTGAATGGGAGGATTACTATGAAGGTTACCCACATATACAAACACAGGCCGGAATAATGTGAAACAATTTGAAGAGTCAGTAGGCTGAGTGATAAACCTTGCTAGAGATACTCTCCAATGGTGTATATGCACAAGGTTTATAAATAATAAAAATAATAGAAGAAAATAGAAGAAGGAGAAAATAATAGAATACATGCAATTTGTTCATCTGGACAAAATGTATTCACCAGGTTTACATCAGAAGATAACAGTAATGTAAGCGCCAGAGTTACATCAGAAAATACATTTATTTATTTATTAACAGTTTCTTATATAGCGCACACATATTTTGCAGCGCTGTACAGAGAATATTTGAACACTCACATCAGTCCCTGCCCCAGTGGAGCTTACAATCTATATTCCCTACCACATGTACACGCACACACAGACATTCTAGGGTTAATTTTTGTTGGATGCCAACTGACCTACCAGTATATTTTTGGATTGTGGGAGGAAACCGGAGTACCTGGAATAACATGAACAAATGCGCCCATTTTATGTCAGGAGAAAACATATAGGAGGGATTCAATATTGTTTTCCCCCCATTTGCCACTAAATGGTGCCAGGGGATCAATTCAATTGTCGTTCCGTTCAGGTGCGCATACAGTGTGTGTGTGTGTGTGTGTGTGTGTGTGTTGGGGGGTGCAAGTTGAAATGTGTGAGCACACTGTAATTTACATTAGGATAATACCATAGTACAGTGGTTCCCAAACTGTGTGCCGTGGCTCCCTGGGGTGCCTCGGAACACTTGCAGGGGTGCTCCAGGACCAATTCAAATTATTTATGGTTAATTATTAATGTGCAAAACCAGTGCTGGTGGCTGCCAATGGTAAAATGTGTACAAACAGAAGCAAATCCTGCCCTTTACCACATAACTGAACCTAAGAATTGCATATAAACCCAATCTAATAATTTTTTGGGGGGACTAGGTGTGCCGTGAAAAAATTCCGATACTCTAGGGTGCCGGGATTCAAAAAAGATTGGGAACCCCTGCCATAGTACATACACCATGTGCAGACTAAGATAATAGCACAGCATATGAACCAGGTTTACACTAGGATAATGACAGAAAAAAGTGTTATATCACCCACTGTCGAAACCTTAGGATCACTTACACAAATAGTTTAATGTCCAAAAAACTATATAATCCATGCATCTAAAAGGGCTCAAAAGAAAGAGCCATACGGCCTTATTCTAGTTCACTCTTTCTGACAAAATCCTTCTTAGTGTAACATGTGCAGAGAGAATTAGATTTGGGTGGAGTTTTACTTCAAAGTGAGATCTATATTGCAGTGTAAAAATAAAGCAGTCAGTCTTTACCCTGCACAGAAACAAAATAACTCACCCAAATCTAATTCTCTCTGCACATGCAGTGCACATGGTTTTGTCCATCTAAGAAGGATATTGTCAGAAAGAGTGAACTAGAATAAGGCCCATAGTGCAATCCTGTATCATGTATTTAGCATGATACTTATTTTAGATATTGCACTCACACGAAGTTGTAGTATAAGCGCATATCACAACAATATCTTCTTTATCTTTTGCTCCTCTTAAACAGAATCCTGGAAAAGCTCATTGAAACCAAAGATGGTGCGAATACCATTTTCAAAGTTTAAAAAACACACAGTTTATTAAACACACTCACAAGTAAAGATGATTAAAAAGCACATAACCCATATGGGTAGCGGCTCCAAGGGTTGGGAGGGGGAGAATTTTCACCTTTAACAAATTCTTCGCCTCCCAACCCTGTCACCCGTGAATAGACAGCATCTATTCCTGCAGTCAGAGGGGCTGGGGGCATAGAAATAATCCAATCATCTAAGAACAAGATATAATTGTGCATATTCTCATCATCACATCTTGTTGGGTTGCACATTTGAGAATTATGTGCTGACATGGTATAATTGAAGCCATTTACTTAAGGTAATATCAATGCTTTGGGTTACGGTCATTGGGTCACCACCAAGTAGGTTGACAAGCATTAGGTCGACACCACTAGGTTGACATGCAGATAGGTCGACTTGAGTTTAGGTCGACATGCCGTAAGGTTGACAAGACTTTAGGTCAATATGGGTTAGGTCAACAGGATCATTAGGTCAACATGAATTAGGTCGACAGAGTCATTAAGTCGACAGTGTCATTAGGTTGACATGGGTCATTAGGTCGACAGGGTCATTAGGTCGACGTGGGGTTTGTTTACTGTTTTTTGAGCCGACATGTGCTGACATGTAGTAATTCATGCCCTACCATCCACTAGGGCGTGGTCGGAGAATAAAATAGTGTGCCGAGCGTAGCGAGGTATCATGCCGGAAGCATGGCGAGCGCAGTGAGCCATGTGAGGGTACGCGGTGGTACGTTTCAGTGTCCATGTCGACACGACATGTGCCGACAGGTGGAATTTCATGCCCTACCATCCACTAGGACATGGTGGGTGGGAGAATAAAATAGTGCGTCGAGTGTAGCGAGGCACTGTGCCTGAAGCATGGCGAGCGCATGCTAGGGGACGCGGTGGTACATTTCAGTGTCCATGTCGGCACGACATATGCAGACAGGTGGTATTTCATGCCCCACCATCCACTAGGGCTTGGTGGGAGCACTTTTTCACTGTCGACCTTACCCATGTCGATCTAATGACCCTGTCTACCTTACCCATGTCGAACTAGACTCATGTCGACCTAGACACATGTCAACCTAAATGCATGTCGACCTAATGGTGTTGACCTAATTACTGTCTAACAACTTGCTGGTGACCAACTGATCCACATCCCAATTTTTTGTTCCTACTTAAAAGAGATCATCATTGCATGTTTGTAAGCTTGCGAGCAGGGCCCTCCTACATTTTGACTGTCTGTAAATACCCTTTATTGTTGTATCACTGTCCCCTATGTAAAGCGCAATGGAATATGCTGCGCTATATAAGAAACTGTTAATAAATAAATAATGTTGCAGCATTTCTATCATAAAAGGAAAAACGCCTTCCAGCATAACTAATCACTGATACAATCTACAGTGCACGTGTTATCACACAATGCTTTGATTAGCATGGCACTGTTGCTATGTCATGGCCTTCGTTGCCATCAGATATCAATCCACCTGAGCATTCATATTATATTGTTGAAAGCTGTCTGAAACATCATTAACCGACCACCATCAATCATGTAGTGTCTTCTACCTGTGCAACAGCAGACTCCAACAAAACAAGATCTATTAAGATATTGCAAAATATACGCCAACTGTCCTGCTAAAAAAATACTGTATATCAGGAAATCTTATGGAACAAAAAATTGAATTGTTAAAATAAATGTTTTACAATAGTCCACCAGGTGGCAGCATTGCATGACAGATAAATAGCATGCCACTAATTCATGAAGAGTAAATATTGGAACTGACAAAGCAATGATGTAACATGCATATGCAATACTGACCAGTCACAGTGATATCAGTCCGAGCATACAGTAGGGGTACTGCCTCAGAATAACACTGTTTTGCAGACGGTTTTGCAGATGGATCTTGCAATATATTTTTTTATCTCTGCATTCTCTGTAGTCGAGCAATTGAGAGTCATAACACATCAGCCACAGCTTGCACTGAGTGTAACTAGGCTGCATCTGGGCATATGCAATTAGGTTAAGTGTTCTAAATGTATGGGTTGGGTGTCTAGGCGGAACTGCAGGTTTTCCAGATGTGAACATATTATTACCGCTTTCAGACAGTGGCGGCCGAATAACCCAACAATTACCCAGCATTTGATGCTCCGGGTGATTCGACCGCGCACTGTCAGACCCCCTTCATACAGGAGAGCAAATCTCTGAGTCTAAAATTTAGACCTGGTAATTTGCTCTATAACACAGGGTTTTTGTCTATGTGAAAGTCTCCGACCCTGGTCATATGCAGGGTCATTCAGTAGCGCACGCAGGGGGGGTTTCTGAGTACACAGAAACCCCCCCCCAGGAGTCTAAGGGCCCTCAGCTGAAAGCTGAGGGTCCCCTCTTTCCATGGATACAAGAATTGTAAAAATCGGCCCTTGGGAACCAGAGATATCTGACTTCAATGCAGTGGTCCCCATCCAAGCATGTTAATTGTTATTCCCAGTCAGATATTTCAGGTTCTGTCTGACTTAGAGATTTTCTGAGGGTATATTCCAAAAGCTGGGACTCTCCCTCTTTGAAGGGCCCTAGTAGCTTGTCTCTACTTTTCCCAGAACCAGAGATATCAGCCTTCCAGCAGCTGGTTACTGCCTCAGCTCCACACACCTGGTATGTAGTTTTATATACTCGTTGGCAGATTGCTCTGCCTCCTGAACTCTGATCCCCTAGTCCCCAATACTATTTGGTAGGTGGGATTCTCTAGTTTTTAATTCCATTAAAATTTAAGAAATCTATTTCCGGGAACTGGAGATATCTGCAGTCAAGCAAGCTGTCCTCGCACCAGAAAATTATGAATAATAACCCACTCCACTACACACCCCTCCTCTGCGTATTAAACATCCTCTACTACCCTGGAAGTTATGTATCAGGGCCCCTTTATTCAGCCCAATGCCCCCTTCTCCCACCCCATCTCCCACCATCTGTGCAGTAAAGGGGTAATTAGTGGAAATTACTGAGCCCTACATGCTGAGCGGTTTATGTAACACCCCCTACCACCCGCGGGACATCAAAGCTTACCCCACCCCTACCGCTGGAGGATCGGTAGGGGCCCCAATACATTGCTATGCCCAGGGGTCTACACTGCTGTTGACACCCCTGTATGTATGTATACAGTATATATATATATATATATATTTTTTTTATTATTATTATTTATATACATTTGGTCTATCTATAATACTTTAACTGACCCGGTATATACTGGGTCACCTAAGTGTCCATATCCGTGCTTTGTTCCGCCCCTCTGGAAACCCCCTTCTGAAAATCCTGCGTTTGCCACTGTCATTGAACCGGAGTTTAAGATCCAGATTGACCCTTTCACACAGAAATAGAACCGTGTATTTCATGAAATTCCCGGTGCACCCGGGAATTTCATTTTCTATGTGAAAGGGCTATAAGAGACCTGTCTATTTTTAAATGAATCTCCTGCATCAGGGATAGGGATGGGGAAAATGTGTGCTGATAGTGATAATAGCTACTTTCACAGATACATAGATGTAGGCAAATCTGACCACTGGCAAAGAGCCAAATGTATTTCTGAGTACACAATTCAGCTGCTTCCCGGAATGGCCTAGAAGCTCCTGAAAATTGGGTCCCCCTCCCTGCCCCTGGGAAGGTGGGCAAGTCTCCTGCATGCTCACCAAAGCCCCGGCACCTCCTGGTGCCACTTAAAAAATTCCAGGCAGGACTAACATTTTATTTTAGCCCTGCCCCCTCCCCACGGACCCGCAAATCACAGAGTTTGTGTGGATTGGGGGTGGGGCTCTGTGACATCAGACTTGTCCCCGTCTCTTGACCTGCATATTGGGTCTCCTCTCCGGGCTTCTCCCCGAATAGGCAACTTTAAAATCAGTAAGTATGGTCTAACTTGAATGAAACCCTAAACTAACGGTTGCAAACTCATACTGTATGTATGTGTTAGGAATGATGTGGTAATAAATGACAACAGTCAGAATTTTAACATGAAGATTGTCAGGGACATTTACCACTTTTAAACTGTCTTCATCGAGACTCCTGCGCATAACCTATGTGCTCACTCCCGAAAAGGGGTGTGGCTTTGTAAAGGGAGATGCGGCTTCACAGCAATGCCGCAGTCACGAGCCACAACCCTATTTTTCAGCACTGTGGAGGCATGGCCAGAGCTCTGTAAGCTACTGGCCATGCCCCCTGTCCCCCTGACAAAACAGAGCAGCAAGTGAAAGGGGGCTCCCAACTGTCCCCGATCATGGTACACTGCTACCCATGGGTGGGATGTGGAACAGTTGGGAGGTATAGAGACATGTTGGCAGGGAAGGCATAGCCTTTTCTGTCAGAACAGAGTGGGAAGGGTAGCACAGTGTGATGCGGCGGATGTGAACTAGGGGAGGCACCGGGGTCCGTTCATTGAATGGACAGTGTGTGGCAGGGTCCCTACGGTGGATGGGAACTAGTACTAGTTCCCTCCTCCTGACTGATCAGTAGTACAACTCCTCCTGACTAGTACAGCTCCTCCTGACTGATCCTGCTTGCAGTGCCACCTGCCCGCACCGGGGACTGCTCCCATCTGCACAGTGAGGATCCCCCGTGTCCGGCTCCAGGAGTACAGGGAAGGATAGCACAGTGTGATGTGGCAGATGTTAACTAGGGGAGGAAGCGGGGTCCGTTGATTGAATGGGCAGTGTGCGTCGGTGTCCCTGCGGCGGATGGGAACTAGTACTAGTTGGGCTGGGCTAGGTTTCCCCATTGGAATTGGCCATCCTTGCCTTTATAAAGGATCTGCTCTGGTACCATCCCGCCTGTGATAGCTTCTGTCTTAGCTATCTGCCTGCCTGCACTCTGCTTCTTCCAGGTTCCTGTATGTTTTTTGCGTCCAGTCTCCTGGAGTTTCCATCCAGCCCTGCTGTACTTGTTTCGGTGCCATAAGTTCTCCATTTGGAGACCTGGTTTACTTTCCTTATTTTTTGGTACTATTATTTCTCCAATTTGTATATTTCCCTTCTGCAGCTACCAGAGAGTGCCACAGTTCATTGTTCCACCTTTGTGTGGTGCCGTTAGGGTGTTAACCCTTAATAGCATTTTCCAGTGTTTTTCTGTGTTGTCTGTACTGTTGTGGGGTGTGTCTTTTGGTGTGGTGTTATTATCTTGTGTATGCGACTCAGTCACCGGTTGTTTTGTGACTAGGTCGCTGGTACATTTAGAGGCGTTAGTTATTTACGGAAAGCTGACAGGGTTTTAATGGTTAAAAATAGGCAAAGCCCCGTGATCTTTGGAAACCCAGTTCAAGCACTGTCTTTCCCTGTGGGCTATAGTGGCGCACAGAACGACCATTGCTCCATTTCTAAGCAATCTAGTCAGATCTTTTAGAAAAGATGCTTAAATCGCCCCGTGTGTATGTCCCTTTAGACTGTATCCTGGATTCATTCCTACAGCTAAGAATATGTCTATTCAGTCTAGTGGTGATACATTTTGGCACAGCTATTATAAACAAATATGAAGTGAGTCTATGTATTTAATGTTGTCCTACAAAGACATTCTTTTAAAAATGATTTATATAAGTAATTCTTGTTTCCACTGGTAAATTGGAATACTAGGTCACCATGAGTAGCTTGTGGTATGTGTGTATGGTTATTTTGGCCATGTATAACTGTTGTAATTTTAAGTGTCCTATTTACTATTTTTATCACTTATAATCACTATTTTTATCACTTTGAGACTTTAAGTCTGATGTTTACAGTTACATGGTATTTTATGCTGGAGATAAGCATATCCCCTTCCTGTGGTCACAAGTTGTGAAACAGCACGCTTGTAACAGTTACATCTTCTAGAACAAAGGCAAGCAGAAAGTGCCATTATATCAAATGCAGCAGTGCTAGATTTTAATAAATGGCATCTTTTCAAATGGTCACCATCTTCAGTTAGATAAAAAAAAAAAGAATAAGTATATCGTCAATACAATTATAGAAGAATGCCGACTTTTATGAGTGACATTTCTATGTCGCCATTTTTCTAATGGGTAAAACCATGCTGCACTGCAGGTGAGGCAAATGTGCAGAGAGAGTTAGATGTGGGTGAGTTTTTTGTTTCTGTGCTTTGCAAGTTCTCCAATACTGGGGAGATTATTGTAGGCTGTACTCTGGCCTTGAGCTGAGTAACCTCTTTTCCTGCAGAGATTGCAGATAGTTATCTAGGGATTCTACCCCAAAGCAAACAGATTTGGCTGCTTTATTTTACACAGCAATTTAAATTTCAGTTTGAACACATCCCATAATTACCTACCCTCCTGGAATGGCCAGGTCCCAAAAATCGACCCCCCCCCCGGAAGGGTGAGCAAGCCTTCCGCATTTAGCGGGGCCCCGGCATCGGCATTTGCATCTCTTTTGGGAGGGGGCTAAAATAACATTTATTACTCCGCCTCCCCAAAGAGCTGTGAATCACAGCATTTACAGGAATAGGGCGGGACTTTATGGAGGCATGGCTTCATTAGGGCAAGTCCCGCTCCTGGAAAAGCAGCAGAGAGTCTCCTCACTGGGCTTCTCTCAGAGAGGAGACTCGTGAGGTAGGCAAGTACAGTATGACACATCCCACCCAAATCTAACTCTCTCTCTGCACATGTTACATTTGCCACATCTGCAGTGCACATGGTTTTGCCCATTAGAGAAAGATTTTGCCTTTGAGATCCTACTCAATAACCCCATTGTTTATAGATTTGCAGAAAAATATTTGCATTGTAATTGTTTGCTTCTATTCTGTTACGTGGCAAAAAATGTCTATCTGCCAGGGGCGTAACTCCCAGGGAGCCCTGAAGGGGCAATTACATGTACAGCAGCACCTGTACGGTTCACAGCACTATCCAGTTGTGACCACTGCTTTTCCAATGGAGCTCTGTCGAGTACCCGCTGCAAGAATATTTGTTTCTGTTCCTGCCTGGTACCACTCAGCCTGTGCTACAGCAAGCGACACTGCACCCTCCGCTGCTGCTGCTGCTGGACTGTGAGATGTTTTTGCTACATAAACTATCACAGAGTTATGGAGTATCTATCCCGTGCTTTAACTTCCACTTTTTTTTTTTAATTTATTAAAATACTAATTCCCTTATCAGCCTGTGTTGTGAAGACTTTCCTCTTTCGGGAGTCAGTATAGAGTCTGGTTGTACTTCCTCCATCATTCTATTCAAAGTTTATGAGCAATGCTGGGCATACAAGGTCAGATAAAACACCTGTCAAACAGAAAGACATTTTATCTGATAGACTGACACCCAGTAGATGTCATGAATATATACTTGGAGAAATCTCCCAGTGTAAAGTCACATACTTTAGTACTTTAGTACTTTAGTGATTTAAAGTCACATACAGAGCTGGCACCACCACTAGGCAGCTTTAGGCATTTGCCTAGGGCGCCGGCCACTGGAGGGTGGTAGTTGTGAGCAGGGACCCCCAGATGGAGGTAAGCGGTGGTCATTGCACCCCCCAGTGACTTGCCGTATACCCCCTCCCCCCAGAGCAGTGCGCATCCTCCCTCCCCCGACCAACGCGGCGGCCACATCACGCATCCCCCTGGTGAAGCAGGTGAGCGCCGAGGTGCCCCGCACCTGGGGCGCACCGGTGCCTTGCACCGGCCCTGGTCACATACCATCTGTGTTCCTCCACTAAGGAGGAACATAAGAAATTTCCATCAGATGGCTGCAGCAGCACATACATTGACCCATGCGGCCGAATTGCACATACAATATTGCGGGTATGGTATAATACCCCGACAGTCGGGATTCCGACAGTCAGTACTCCGACGTCGGAATCCCGACTACACAGCATGGGGAGCGCAATGAAGCCCCTTGTGGGCTCGCTGCGCTCGCCACGCCACGCCACCTATTTTATTCTCCCTCTATGGGGGTCGTGGACCCCCACGAGGGAGCAGTCGGGATTCCGACGTCGGAGTACTGACTGTCGGAATCCCGACTGTCGGGGAGCCGTCCGGCACCCCAATATTGCATCAGATGGACATTTCCAACCGATCAATATTATCAGACTGGTCGCTCATCAATACACAGTACAATAATTTGGGTGATCCACCAATAATTTTATAATGCATACCCAGGGGTGTGGTACAGGGGTCCAACAGTCGGGATCCCGACAGTCATTAGCCCGATGTCGGGATCCCAACTAGCCGGACCCAGACAGCATGGTGAGCGCAACTAAGCCCTTGCAAGCGAGCTGTGCTCGCCACGATGCAGGCACGGTGGCTCGCTATGCGAGACACCTATTCTATTCTCCCTATATGAGAGAATAGACCCCCACGAGGGAAAATAGCAGGTGGCTGTCGGGAACCGGCTGTCAGTGTTTTGACAGTCGGGATCCTGACGTCGAGGCCAATGATGAAGATGAGTATGCAGACAAAGATGGTCACTGCGTGTTTGAGTATAGGTGAGCTGTGAGTGAAATGTGAAGAGAAGTGGGCTTTGACAACAGGAGGGTAGAGGGCCCTGCTCGGAGGAGTTTACAATCTAGTAGATTATAAACTAGGGTCCCGTGGTCCTCCCACAAGGCCACGCCACATTTTCATCACTATGGGGGCATGGTCAGCGCTCTGTCTATCTGAATAGACGCTGTAAGCATGCGCATAAGTGTATATATATAAATATGACATAAAGAAAGGTTCAGAGGGCGTTATGAAGTAGTTAATGGAAAAAAACTGTAGTAAAAAGTATTTAATAACAAATTGTGTATACAACTTTCAATAAAATCAAAAGGTACAGTAATAGGGAATCCTTTCAGCATATTAACAGTGGTGATCATCAAGTTGATCTTTAAATATGACTTAGGCATGTGATGTTAATTTGACACAATAACACTTTGTTTGTGATTCAGAATTGCACATTCCAAAATAAAATGCCACAAATTTTCCTTAATGACATTCATTATAGCCTAATTTATTCTTTTAAATCTTTCTGATATGTCACATTTGTACATTTTCAGACCACATTTATCACAATGCACATGTTTAACGTGGATATGATAAATATGTGTTGCCTAAATTCCCAATGGGAAAATGAATATCACTAATAAGTTGTTGTAGGAGATGGACTCTAATAAGAGTGTATTCTGGCAAAGACCAAGAATAGAGTCATAGATTCTGCTATCACTCTGTGGGTGTGGTTAATTGGGTCTACCATATTTAGGTCGCCCGCTGAAGGTCCACACCTGAAATAGGTCAACATGGCTACGGTCAACAGGGTTGGAAGGCCGACACAAGCATTAGATCGACAATGGGAATGTTGATAGTCAAAAGGTCGACATGAGATTTTCATGTTTTTGTCCCGAATGTCGACATACTATAGTCGACATGGACACCTTCAAAATCGCATAACCATGTATGGGTCGCTGTGCTGATGTTAAATATACAGTGTGAGGGAATACAGGGAATAATGTTATAATATATAACACTTTATACTTTTTACTACAGTTTTTTTTCCATGAACTACTTCATAAAACGTTTAATTACATTTACCTGAGTGCACCTAGAACACGGAGACACAAATAGTTAGCACTAAAATTACAGGAAATAACCAATAGATCTCTAGCTCAGCTGGTACAATACTCAAAACCTTTTGCCAAGTTAAAATGGCCGAGCACCCCTTTCGCCCTCCCTGCCACTAAAATGTGCCTACTACCCAATCCTATAGCTCAATAAGCATGTACTGCTGCTTTTCTCTTTTTAAAACCATAGCTGTAACACAAGCTTTTGGGTGAAGAGATTATGTTACTCCAATAGTTGCTCTGTCCGTCATCATACAAAAATATTTAATACTAGTTTACTAATCCTTTAAGCCGAAATACACTATGAGGTGTAAAGTTTCCACTGTCAGATTCTGAACAATTAGCTTCATGTGGAGTTGATCTAAATGTTCTTACACTAAAGCTGTACTCGCCCTTTATCCACCCACTCAGTATGGTTTCACAGTTCTCGCTACGAATCTGGCCAAGCATAGTGAAGTGTAACTGACCTTTTATTTCATACAGCTGTCTTTAACCCCTTCCTACATTTCTAAAGGTTCCATATTTCAAAATATACATTTGTTTGACAAGAATCCATGGAGCCTGCAAATATGAGGACCGGGATGATTTATACAGTTAGGTTCATATATAAATTGGGATTATTATTATTATTATTATTTATATGGTGCCAAAAGGGTTCTCCCGGAGAGGAGATCGCAAAAGTTGGCAAGTAGAGCATAAAATAGAAATCATTCAGCCAAGTAAATGATAAATGATATACAAAATACAATTCTCAAATCTCAGTAATTCCCAAGCTTCTCATGTTATGACTGCATGCAGAGTTAGTGGGTTAGGGAAAAGCATATTGGGCTATTATGTAAAATGGACATGGCATAATTAGGGTTATCTTAGCCCATGTTCCGCCACTGCGGCACCTTATTTCTGCCCCACAATCCCTCCCCCTCCCCATCCATGCACCTCTACACCTGTAGTCCTCTTATGGTGGCCTGTCCTGTCGCTTAGGTGGTATAGATCACCACTATTTATTTAGTACACTATTTTCACTTAAATAATACATATTAGTTAGTGAATAGTTAGGATCCTATCTAGTACTGATATACTTAATATGCTTTGGGTGGAGTATTGTAATGGCAAAATGACAAACAATGAGACGAAAACTGGTACCTAGTGACATTAAGTTCTGCTTTTAATGCAGTGGAAATATGCCTACGTGCATGATACCGTAAATTGCAGTTGTCTTTGTTACTACATTGACCAACGATACAATATTGCCTTTTGCATTTTCCATAGTCATTTGGGTTAGAAAATGATATACGTGTCTCAGCATTGGCCGCTCCACAAGTCATAAAATGTTCCACATCTGCTTTTTGTTTATTATTCACTTGCCATTGAACAGACATTTTCAAAAGGTCATGGAAATGGGGATTATTTTCTTTGTCTTCAGCATGATTGCAATTCTGACCTTCACTGCATCTTCAGCACCACAGAGACCCACAGCAGAGCCACAGCAGCCACGTAACAGGGTAGTCTCTGTATATAGAATTTCTTGTTTCTACTTACAGTGTGTTGCTGGTAGCCCCTACACCCCCCTTCTCACAACATTTCCCTTCATCTGATCACTCACTCCTCACTACCCAGCAGTCCCCCATTAGAAGCACCACATCTTCCCCTCCTCCTCACACAAGTTCCCCTCTGCTGCTCTCTCTCTCCTCACACCCTGCTCTCCATCCACAGCAATCTCCTACTCCCCCTGCCATCCGAGACCCTCCCAGAATGCCTGGGAGGGTCCTGAAAATCGAGTCTGTCTCCCGTCCCCCCGAAAGATGGACAAGTCCCCCCACAATGGTGCCAGCCTCCTACAACCCCCATTCGTGGGAGGTACATGCAGACCAGATGCATCATCTTGGCCCCACCCTGTAATGCCTGTAATACTCTAGGGGAGCAGTGTGTGGTTGGGTGAGGTGGTAGGTGACAAGGAGAGATAGTGGAAGATGGAGACGCAGTGAGTGACAGGAAAGGGTGACAGGGAGATGCAAAGGGTGACAGGGAGAAGGTGACCCTTCAAGAGGCAGATGATAACATGAGAGAGGGTGATCCCGTTCCACGATAACAACATGGACACATTGGCAGGTTAAATCCCTGTGCTGCAGCAAAATCTTTACACGAAAGTGGGCACTTGACAGGTTTAAAATGTGTTTTAAACTGTATGAGCAGCACTGAGCTGGGACAGATCCCCTGCTGCAGTGCTGCTGTGAGGTGATGCCTGGTGCAGTGCACCAGGCACAGAACATGTATAAAATATATAAAATATATTATTATATGATATAAGAAGTATACCACAGATGTATTTTAATTGTAAAATGCATTTTGTAATTGAATGAAGGAAAGTCCAGCAGACTCTGTGACGAGGACATGATTGCTAATGGTTATTTACTAACAGAATGTCTGGTGAATGACCACTGCACAGCAGGTAGCGGGCTGGGTGCTTTGATCAAAATAAGAACCTGTGGACAAGGTATCGATAACAGATACTTTTGTGTTTCTTTATGTAAACGTGTCCAGGCAATAATCAAATGAGCTTCACCGTTCTTTGAAGTTACTTATTCTAAGGAAAATGCATTCATCCTTTTGGCATGTAATCTTGATTTAGTTATACATTGCAAGTAAGATGGTCTGATTGATATGTGAATCCGAAATATACTGTATTGGGGGAAGATCTGACCATGCCAGTGTGTTTTCTGTCTATATAAAGAGGGCCTGTGAGCCCTAGTATTTGTACATCTACCTGGATCTGAATGCTGTAAACATCTTCAGTATGCTGTGCTTCCTAGAGATAGGAAAGGGTCCTTTTAAGGACTTATTTGAGCAAATAAACATCCTTTGCCACAAGACGACCGGTTTCATCTTGCGACCAATAGGAATATGCCAAAACGTAGTCCCGTTCTCCGGCTGTACTGGGTAAAGCATCCAGCATCTCCAAGCTCCGCTCTTCCAGCTACCGAAGCAGAGGCCTGGTCCGTTAACAGTTGGGAACCAACCCAAGCCAGTAGTGGGCGTGTCACCAGTGGGTCGATGCATACACCCTAACAGGTAGTACTCAGGTGCCAGCATTTGGGCCTGAGGAGGTATCCGTGGTTCCAGACGCCTTGTGGTAGGAGGCTGGTGGTGTCAGCGATATGCACTGCATAGTGGGTGGAGTCAGTAATGGGCAGATACTGATGGTTACAGCAAATTTCCTATTGGCCAGGTCCCGTGAGACCAGAAACTGCCATCTGTGGACCCGGAGGACTCCAGTCCAGTCACAGAGGGTGATGGAGAGATAATGACGCTGAGGGAGAGACAGAGGGTAAGGACAGTGGGAAATAGGGAGAGATAGTGGGAGACAGGAGCAGCAGTGGATGATGCCAGAGAAAGGCAAAGGGTGACGGGAGATTCAGTAGTTCAATCAAGGATAAAGCCCAGGTCAGCCAGAGCCTGATTAAATAAAACACAATGGACTGCCACAGAAAAAAACAAACACGTTGTCCGTCAAAGGGAAAACCATAAACCATATTGGTACACACAGGAAAAAAATAAAACAAAAACAAATGAAACATACATACATTCAGAAGACACCTTGAAAAAGCTCCCTGTAAGAGCGAAACGCGTTGGTGAATCACCTGGGGCTGACTGACTGGATCCACCACTTCACTTCTGCCACAATACCATCTAACACCTCCGAAGATATTTTGGACTTTTTGGCTTGTTGGATTCAAAACCATTCTTGGGATTCCTAAATATCCAAATATACCCCATACCACCTATTGGGCTACAGAATTTGCAGAAAAATCTTGCACCCTTCATTTGGGCAGCCAACGGGGCAATTGGAGCCACCATCCCCACCAAACTTCAGTGAGGTACTTTAAACGAAAAAAGGACTACCACCTAACCAACTGGCATAACAATACGGTACCGTATGAACTATCAAACCAGTCAAAAAGTCACCCCCTGATACCCCTTTTTTCCCCCCTTCCCACATGTTTTAAAGCTATACTCATATCCGTTTTAATACCATTTTTTATATTGTATGGTTATATTGCATATTAAATACCTTGATTATTGATGTGAGTAGTACACCATTATTAGCGCAGTCACTTCCATATCTTATACATTCAGAAGTGCCCCAGTCCTCCACGGAATACTGGCCTGTCTGCAGTACTTGCGACATGCTTGGCTCCACCTCCAGAGCAATGGGTACTCTTCAGTTTAGCTCCAGGCACAATACCTGTGAGGAGCTGTAGTTTATTCTGATCAATGCGGTACCTGGGCTAGCAGCAGGATCAGCATATGTAACCTATGGTGTCTGGGGCACTGAGGGGGGAAGGGGGTGTAGGATGGGTAATGTATGTCCCTGGAGCTAGGGGTTGTGGAGGTAGGGCATGGAGTGTATCTCCATAGGCTAGTAGGTTAATAGTCTAGTGGGCCAGGGGTAGGGTGGGGAGTGTATGTTTCTGGGGGCACTTTAGATCTATGGGGCCCGGGGTTGGGAATAGAGCAGGTAGTATAAGACACCATGCACTATATATTGCTTTTACTAATTATATTTCTCCTCATGCCTCTTTTTGTCTTCTCTCTTTCTTATCACTTATCAAATTGTCATGTTTGGTCGGAATGGAAAGTGTTCCTGTTGGATCAAATTAATGCAGATATTATGTTTCTTCTTCAGTAAAATTTGAGAGCATGTCCACAAATAGGACAGAACAGACTAAGTCTAGTTTTCCCCCAATATATTTTGTTATTTTGTTAACAATTAATAACCATCCTGGACCCACAAGTGATTTTGTCATTTAGAGTGGGTAGGTGGTCAGTACTGTCACTGCTGGTTCTGGATACTTTTCTCTCTATACACCTATAAGACATCGATAATACTGGACTGTGGGCATTTTCCAAAAACATTTTGTCATGTTTTTCAAATTCAGTTTCTACTTTTAAACTGCATTAGTTGAAACATGACTGAAAACCGCACGAAAATGGAGCAATTGAATACAAAAAATAATTTATTTTTCCGCTACCTGAAGAATGTCAGTTACCTTGAATACCCCCCCCCCCCCCCCCAATCCCCAGAGTATAGCAGTAGTTGGCCAATTGCTAAACCTTACATTGCATATCAACAAATTCTCATTGTGTAAAGAGGAATCCCCTTTGCTTGCTATGTTTAAAATGATGCTTTAACTGTGTCGCCACAATGCACAATGTTATATGCAGCTATCTTCAATGACTCACACGTCTGTGAGAAACTCATCTTAGATATTAAGCCTCCTACAAAGGAAGACTCACCATTTCTCTCTTGTTTCACGTGTAAAGGGAAAGTAACCTACTATTGATGATCACAACAAAGCTCAGATCACAGGGTGGAATTATGATGCATGGGCAGACCCAGTTTTCAGGAGAATAAGTGACTCACAATTTTGAGAATTGTGGCATAGACAAAATGAACAATAAATAATAATTTAATGTAAATATTAAGGGTACGCATGTACTACATCCAGATTAGACAAAAATACAGGTTGTCTTCTAGTTGCTAATTAACAGCAGATAAAATGATAATGAAATATACAGATGGAGCGCCTCTCAGCCAGCACTGGGGCTCGCCAGACTGTCCACGCTGGCGAGATGGTGCTCCATCTGACTGGGACATACGCGCGTCCCAGTTACCAGGCAGCGGGGGATGCAAACCCTGCCCGTTTCCACTTCAGGAAGACAGGCAGGATTAGGGGGGAGCGGGGAGGTGGGGGCGAGCGCCGGGGACTGGCGGCAAAGCGACGGGGACCAGCGGGGAGCTTCATAGTAAGGGGATGCGTACACGTCTTGTGTGCATGTGTCCCCTTCCGGCGGCTGGCAGTTGGCAATACGATCGCCAGCCCCCAGCTGGATGGATAGCGCTCCATCTGTATATGGGAGACTATTTTATATTGCACATAAACATTCTACAATCAACCAGAGGCTTTAACTGGCTAATATATAAAGGTCTATTATTAATATTTTTATCATCATCATTGAATTATGTTTTGCCTCTCATGATAGTCAAGATTAAGGTTTATGGTATGAGCACAGACTGAAGACTAAGTTGCATGACTTGCTGAGACAGATAGACAACAGTAGTACAGCACAAATCTTCCACCAGCCAGATGTCTTAAACACTGCCATCTTTAATGGGTGAATTTAATCGATTTTTACCACCCTCTGGCATCTTATCTCCCACTTAAAGTGACAGGGCAATATATTTAATCATTTCTGCCTACGGGCACTACTTACTGGGCCCCTTTTATTTATCATGCATGTTGCAATCAAACAAACCAGGTTTTGACATTTTGGGTATATTTACTAAGATGGGAGTTCTATTGAAGATGGGATGTTGCCCATAGTAACCAATCAGATTCTATCTATTATCATCTAGAGCAGGGCTGGGCAACACCGGCCCTCCAGATGTTAGTGAACTACACATCCCAGGATGCTTTGCATTAGTTTTGCTATGTGGCCATGCTGAAACTGATGCAAGGCATGCTGGGATGTGTAGTTCATCAACATCTGGAGGGCCAGTGTTGCCCAGGCCTGATCTAGAGGATGCTAAATAAATATGCAGTAGAATCTGATTGGTTGCTATAGGCAACATCCCATCTTCAATAGATCTCCCATCTTAGTAAATTTACCCCTTAGAGGGCACTACAATAGTTTTGCCCAACAAAGCAAATCAGTCGTTGATCCATTCTGGAACTAGTACCACCAGCATTGACATATCTGCTCACAACCTCCTGAGGTGGCAGGCAGGAATATGCGAAAAGTGTCCTATTTGGATGCCCAAATGCACTTTTCAAGGAGCGGCCTGTACTTTTGTCGGGCTTTGAACAAGCTATGCTTACGTTAGAGCTGCAGGCCAGCCACTCTGCCACTTTGCACAGCACTTTGCACTTTATCATCCGGACCAGTCGCCTTGTGGGCTTAAGCCACTATCATCTTTCTTCACCAAGTGGAACTCTGCCATATTGCTTGACATCACCCTGGAGGATACAGCTGCTATGCTTTCCTAAAAGTGGATCAATTCCCCTGGGGGACTTTGCTTGGTAATTACAGTATACTCATATCAGAGAAACCCACAAAGACTGTGGCATCATTAGGAACTTTTCCTTACAGGCGATATAACTAGGAATGGAAGACTATCCAGTGATTTGATTGCAGATGTCAGTGTCCCCTTATTGTTATTGTTTTTAATCTATTTCTTACAATAAGCTTATGTCACATATATTTATTTTTATAAGTGTACAATAAATGTTTTTTATTGAAGGCTCACTGGTATAGTAGCGCTACCTTTTTTCTTCTTTTTTTCTTGTCTTAACCCATTAAAGGAGTTGCTCTCTCCTTAAGGTAGCTGCTTGGCTAAAGCACCCCACACCAGCGCCAATTCTTCTGCAACCAAGGTAGCAGAACACACCTTCTCTCTACTTTCATCGGGTTTAGCCTCTTTACACAACTTCTCCTTAAAGGGCAGACTAAATGGGCCAAGTGGCTATTATCTGTCATCAAAACCTATATTTCTATGTTTAAAGCCCATGCAAAGCACAGGGTGTGCTGCATTTGGGCACCCAAAAGCATGACTTCGCAGATTTCTGTTTGCCACCTCCAGGGAGTGCAAGCAGCAATATTGGGCATGTGTCGGTCAGCATAATCAATTGAATTGCTCCTGTTAGATGGGAGCTTCATGCAGTGGAAAGCAATTGAATTTCCCCTTACTAGAATATTTTAACACAAAAATGAATACTGATTAATAATGAATATTAATCTATCATATGGTACTTGTTTCCTAGAACGGCCACACCGATGTTGATCGGGTCAGTCGCATCGCATTGAGACCAAATCGCATGCGATGCGACTGACGCGATGGTCCCGATTTTTACATTGATTGAAATGTGAATAGGGTCCCTGGGACCCTATTTTACATTGGATTCAATGTAAAATTCTCCCCAGACCCCAATTTTACCCCCCTCAACGGCACCCCACGATTGACCCCAACCCGAAGCGTGGCGAGCGTAGCTAGCCCGCGAGGGTCGGCGGTACGCGTCCTCCGACCTTTTCATACCTCTACTATCCACGTCGGCGTGGAGTTGAGAATATAAAGTGTGCCGAGCCCGAAGCGTGGCGAGCGCAGCGAGCCCCGCGAGGGGATGCGTATAACTTCACAGGTATACGCGTCCCCTCGCCACGCTTCAGGCTCGGTGGCTCGCTGCGCTCGCCACACTTTATATTCTCAGCTCCACGCCGACGTGGATAGTAGGGGTATGAAAAGGTTGGAGGCCGCGCACCGCCGCCCCTTGCAGGCTCGCTACGCTCGCCACGCTTCAGGTTGGCGTCAATCGTGGGGTGACGTTCACAATGGGTGGGGGGGGTAGCATATACAAATATACAATGACAAATGGCCCATATTGGCCCATCTACCATTTTTTCCCGATTACAATGTTAAAAATATTTTAACATTGAACCCTATAGCAAAATCGGGTCCATCGCGTTGGTCGCGTGCCATGTTAATGCACCCGACCGACGCGATGGACCCGATTTTGCCTTTGCCGGCAAAATGGACCTGAGTTCAAAGGAAATCGGGTCCATCGGGGGTAATCGTGTACCTTAAGTTAAGGTACACGATTAGCCCCGATTGTGGCCGTTCTAGGAAACAAGTACCTATCATATTTGTACTCTGTGAGGAGTATTCAATGGCATGTATTCAATGCTCCTATGTCGCCGTAAAAAACGGTGAGTCTGCATGTTTTTTGGAGAGTGGTGAACTTTTCTCTCCTATTTTGGGCTTCACTGTATTCAGCTCTGTTGCTTCTCCAAAAATATTTTGCGAAGCTAACTCAGTTCACCCTTCACTTCTCACCATTTCTGTTCAATGGGGATTTTAGTGTCTCTCACCAAAAGTGTATTCAATGCACAAATTGCGAGTCCTGCTGGTTTCTCTTTTTACAGCAGTTCACCATTTTTCCCTCGGCATCTTTTTTAGGTGAACTGTAGGACTATCTTTGTTAAAGTTGTTATTTTTTTTGTTTTTTATGGCTTATAAATTAAAAAAAATGTACTCTAATGTATTTATTGCAAGTGCCATAATGCTGTACTTATATATTAATTTATTTGGAATTTAATAAGTTATTTTAATGGTATCCAATAAGAAATCAGCAATGCTCCTAGTAATCAGTAATCAGTAATGCTCCTAGTTAAACCAAGGCAGGGAAGCTCAGGGAGACCCCCCCTAACATAAAACCACAATTTAGGGATGTATTAAAAAAAAAAAAAACTAAACCAAAGCCCCCAAAAGGCATTTAAAAACACTAACAATTACAAAATAAATAAAATAAAAACCCAGGGCATTGAAACCACAGCCAAAGCACAACACAATAATAAGAATAAATGAGGACAAAATACACAGCACCAGTCTGCAGCCACAAACCCAATTAAAATTGTCACACAGCCATGTGTTGTAATAAAAACACTGCACAAAACACTAACCTTAAACCTGTTCAGAAGCCAAGATCCACAGATCCCCCGAACACACTGCTCAAGTCTGCACACCTCACGTGGAGAGCAGGAGAAAGTGAAACCTGATCTCTCCTGCTGTTACAGCTCACCCTTTTCCCCTCGCATAATTATGCAGAGTTCGCAAAAAGGGATGGTGAGCTGCAGAAGCGTTGAATAAGGAGACAGACAGAAAGGAGGAGATGATTAAAAGTGGTGAGTGCTTCAGCGAGGTCACAGTGACATGCACCAGCGAACAGTGAGCCTGACTCGCAAAAAGCATTGAATACATGCCATCGTTTTTTGAGAGTCTGGCTCACCGCTCACTGTTCTGTGTCCCTGTGATCTCGCTGAAGTGCTCACCACTTTTTCTTATCTCCTCATTTCTGGCTTCCTCAGTATTCAACGTGTGTCCAGCTCACTGACCCCTTTTGCGAACTTAGCATAATTATGCGAGTTCAAATGGGAGAGCTGTAACTGGAGACTTCTGTTATCTCCTGCTCTGTGAGCTGGTCACACTGGGATATTCTCAGCAGCGTGTTACTCACATTTGTGGACAACAAATGGCTGTGTGACTATTTTAATTGGGTTTGTGCAGGGTGTATTTTGTTCTGTTTGGCCTTTATCCTTGTGTTGTGCTTTTAGCATTGTTTCTTTGCCCTGTGTTTTTATTTAATTTATTTTATAATAGTTAGTGTGTTTAAAAGCCTGTTTGGGGGTTAGGTGAGGAAGCATGGGAAATTACTAGGAGCATTCCAAAATGATTTCTTATTGGTTACCATTAAAATAACTTATTAATTCCAAATAAATTAATATAGAAGTACAGCATTATGGCACTTGCAATAAATACATTAGAGTACATTTTTTTTAATTTATAAGCCATAAAAAAACAAAAAAAATAACAACTTTAACAAAGATAGTCCTACAGTTCACCTAAAAAAGATGCCGAGGGAAAAATGGTGAACTGCTGTAAAAAAAGAAACCAGCAGGACTCGCAATTTGTGCATTGAATACACTTTTGGAGAGAGACACTAAAATCCCCATTGAACAGAAATGGTGAGAAGTGAAGGGTGAACTGAGTTAGCTTCGCAAAATATTTTTGGAGAAGCAACAGAGCTGAATAGAGGGAAGCACAAAATAGGAGAGAAAAGTTCACCACTCTCCAAAAAACATGCACTCTCACCGTTTTTTACAGCGACATAGGAGCATTGAATACATGCCTATGTGTGTCACTAGAATCATTAGTTTTTCACATTTTCTGAGCAGAGTAGAAAACGGCAGGTTTTTTTTTATATGATTTGTTTAACCATTTTTATTATACAGAAGATGCAAATATCCCCACCTGTATTGTCTGCACGTTACCACAGGCTGCCCACCTACTCACACTTCATATACATTGATGTATAGCTAAAGGCTGGAAGATCATCATCAGTACAGTTTCATATAGATAAGACGGCTCAGGAGTGTAATTTAACCTCCCACCAACCACTACCACATCTTCTTTCACTCATAATTACTCCAACAGACTCTCGGCCCCTTTATCAGGTTTGCAGGTACCTAAAGGGTTACAGTGTTATTTTCTTTTTCTATGATGTGGATTTTCCGCAGCCTGTCAGATTTAAGTTGCCATCCAACCAGGCACAGTGCTAGGGTTTTTCGGTGCCCCTGCAACCTCCCATATTTTACAAAGAGACAGCACATAGCTGGAAAATAAAAGGGCATATAATGCCTGTAGTAATTCCTCTTATATACATAATGCTCAAAGTAGTAGAGCCGCTTACACACATAATGCACGCAGTAACAGTGAGGCATACACGCATAATTCCCCCAGTAGCAGCAGCACTTACACACATATTGCCCACAGTAGCAATTCCACTTACACATAATTCCCCCAGTAGTAACAGCACTTACACACATAATAACCCTAGTACCAGCTCCACCTACACATAATGCACCAAGGAGCAGTGCTGCTCACACAATTAATGTCTGTAGTAGCAGCGCTGATCACACACCTAATGCCTGCAGTTGTGGAGCTGCTTACACACAATAGAGCCTGCCGTAGCAGCACTGATAACACTACTAATGCCCGGAGTAGCAGTGCCACTCACACACATAATGACAGCAGTAGCAATGCCACTTACACATAATTCCCCCAATAGCAAGTTTAGCAACGCTGCTCACACACATAATGCCCACAGTAGCAGCTCCGTCTAGGCATAATGCCTTCAGTAGAAGCAGCAGTTACACACATAATACCCCCAGTAGCATCTCCACATACTCCTAATGCCCCCAGTAGCAGTGAATGTCACACAACTAATGCATGTAGCAGCAGCAGCACAGATCACACACCTAATGTCCACAGTAGCAGTGCCGCTCACCACATACTGGCCCTTATTCTGGTTGGTGCGGTCGAGCCGCATATGCGGCTCCGACCGCACCAGACGAATCCCCGCCCACGCTACGGATCGCCACGGCCGTCCGTACACGGACGGCTGGCGATCCGCACGAAAATGGTGGAGGCGTACGCCTCCACCATGGTGGGAGCTGCCCCCTGCATTCGATGGTCGACGACCATCGAAGGCAGGGCCGCACGCCGCGGCAGCTCCCGCAAGCTGAGACCACACGGACGATTGTCCGTGTGGTAGCTTGTATGGGGGCTGAAAGCTGACATCCGGCGACGTCAGCTTTCCGCCCCCATGAGTGGCGTCATGCCCTCATTACCATGCGTACGCCCCGCGTTTGCATGGGAACGCCCATGAAACGCGGGGCGTATACATAGGGAAATGAGGGACTGAAGCCCCTCACGCCCCTATACGCCCCCTTTGCGGCGTCTAATTTTTTTAAACGGAGATTTCCCCTGCACATGCGCAGAGTGACCTCTGCGCATGTGCAGAGAGAAAACATCGGCGGTACGGCCGCATGCGGGCCGTACCGCTTCAATCTGAATAAGGGCCAATGTCTGCAGCAGCAGTGCCAAAAACACAGCAGTGCCGATAACACTTTTGTCAGAGCCAATTAACCTACCAGTATATTTTGGGATTGTGGGTGGAAACCCACGCAAGCATGGGGAGAATATACAAACTACACACAGTTGGACCGACCGTGCAGCCCATGAATGCTGTTCAACTTCTCATTTTAATAAATAATCCTAATAGTTTTAAAATCATCAGTATCTTACAAAAATAACTTCTACTTTGATGACTAATAAAAATTCACTTAATGCATAGATGTGAAACAGCTGAAACCATGCTTTGTTATGTGAACAAGGTATGACAACATTAAGTAGAGGCTTTTCTACTAGTTTGCCTACTAAGCTAAAGAGTCAAACACTAGTAGCAGCTATTGTCTGGTGATTCTAAAGGTTCCCCAAACACTGAGCCGATTTGGGCCAATTCCGTCGAATTGGGCCATGAAATCGGCCCAAATCGGCTCAGTTTGATGTCCCCTCAGGTCTGATGCAAGGTCCAGTGTGCATTGGACCTGAGCCGGTGGTTGGACCTGCTGGCCGTCCGACCACCCCTTCTTGTACATCCTTCCCCATGCGTTGGGGGGCGGGCATCGGGGTCCGTCCAGCTGGTGGAGGTGGGGGAAGGGCAGCTCGTAGTGGCGTGCAGCGGGGTCCGTCCAAGTGGTGGCTGGGAGGCTGGAGTTTGGCCAATCAACGGCAGGCCAGTCATTTTAAAATATTCAGCAGCCGCATCCCGCTGCCTGGAAAAATGCCGCTAGAAGCTCCAGCCTGAATATTTTGAAATGACTGGCCGGATGTTGATTTGATGAGAGTTAAGTAGACATTATTAGTCGTTATTACAAATGTTTTGACATAGACACCTAATAATTTCTGCTGCAGATCAGCCTTAGTGAACATTTTGGAGAACAAGTTTTGAGTTCACTTTATTTTACATTGGACACAACATTTTACATAACCTCTGTATTCAATGCCATCCAAATCAAACAACAGCAAAGTTGATTTATTTTCATTAATCCACCTCTACCTACCTCTGCGCTTCTGGGTCTGATTAAGGTTGGGAGCTAAGCCATAGACCACAGGGCAAACTTCCACCATGCCCGGAGTGTAGATTTAAATTACATTTGCATAGGGGGCGCGTCCTAGCACAACTTTAAAGTATAAAAATAAAGCTGTCCAGTATTTGTGGGCTAGATTCAAAAGCAGGAAATTCCACTGCAAAACTATGCTCCCAAGAAAGAAGTGAGCTAAAGAGAAGTTTAGAAAAACTATAATACAGTACATTGGTGATTGCAATATATAAATCGAGATAGACTACAGTGCTTGATGTTCTAACTTCTAGGAATTACTTAAGTGGGAATAATTTAAAATTGGTGGCAAGGGAGTTGATACAATATTTTTTTTATTGATAAGATAAACTTTGAATTATTTGCAACAATTTAAAGATGTTATTGATTGACTTGCTTATGGTCATAGGCATAGCTGCAGTGGGTGCAGGGGGGATTCAGGAGGGGCAATTGCTATGATACACAGAGCTTTAAGGTGCACGGGTCATATAGTTGTCTTTTCATGTGTCAACCATTTGAATATGTTGACCTTTGACCGTGTCAACCATATGTATGTCAATCATATGGTTTTGACCTATTGACTGTTGACCTTGTAACTCTGGACCTATTATCCGGTTACCAATGAGTAAGGTTTAATAGTAGGAACTGGTGGCAGTTTATTTTGAACTGGGGGCATTTCAATGTACTGTACTTGAGGCGCTATGTGGCATAAAATTAAGTTACTGTGGGCACTGTGCAGGATAATGTGTTTTGGACACTGTGACTATAATGTGAACTTGGGACCTACTATAGGGCATATATTGAACTAGGGAACTACAGTACTATGGGTCATAAAATAACTAGGGCATTACTACTGGAAATACAATTACTTACTGTAGGTAAAACTATTGGAAACAAAATTAATTAGTGCATTACTATTGGAAATAACATTACATAGGCTTAACTATATGACACAAAGTTAACTAGTGCATCACTTTTGTTCTAAAAATAACTAGGTCACTACTATGCCCCATAACTTAACTACAGCAATACTATGGCATAATATGAACATCCGATTTGGAGATTGGTTTCTCTCTTGAAGCTTTAGGATTGGGACTTCTCCTCTGCTTAGGGGCTTCTCCTCTGCTTCTCCTCTGCTTATGGATTCTGGAACTTTTTCCCCTGACTTAATTGGCCCATGTCATTCAACTCTATATAGAAAAATATACAGTACTTCTTTACTTTCACGGCGCCAGCATGGCGCCGCGCGTCAGAGTCCCCTTGCGGGGCTCGCTTCGCTCGCCCACGCTGCGGGCTCGGTGGCTCGCTACGCTCGCCACGCTAATTAAAATCAACTCCATGCCAACATGGATAGTGGAGGTATGAACTATCCATGTTGGCATGGCGTTAACTTAGTTTATTTTACTTAATTAGTGGCGAGCGTAACCCGGAAGTACGCGCGGCGCCATGCTGGCGCCGTGAAAGTAAAGAAGTACCAAATATGTACATTTTCAAGTTACAGTTACTTTATTTTAAACTTACTTTCTGTCAGCATGTTCTCATATACTGTGACAGGGACAGTATAAAGGTAATGTGAAAGATACAGTCCAGGATTTAGAACAGTAGCAGCAGGGCTAGAGAGATCCAGTCCAAGTCTAGTAAGATGTATTGGGAATCACCCTCTGCTGCTTAACAGCACATGTTACTTCCTACAAGGTATATTATGTTTGTTTAGAGCAGGGGGTCATGGCTCCCAATGCCTAAAAGAGGCTGGGTGATAGGTGGGGAATGTTGGGATTGTGTTAGGTGTTCTCTAGAGTGTATCCTTACTGTGGAAATCCTGCTATGCTGTAACTGAAGAATGCTGTTACCTTGTATGCTATCTACCTGCTACAAATAAAGAACAAGACTTTAATGTTATCCAGTCAATGTTATTGGTTGTCACAATCCATAGCCCAGTTGAATTTCGCAAATGTCTGGAAAATCTAATTTCATCATAAGTATTTGCACAAGAAGTCCTGCACACATCAAGAAGAGTAGAGGCTATAATCAATGTTCACATATAGATTTAATAAAAATGAAGGTAAACTAGTGTTTTACAGGCATTCTAATGATTAGACTTTGACGGTAGTTAGAACGTGCTTATAAATTCTTCAACAAAAATAAGATAAACAATAGGTAATTTATTTTGCTACTTATAACTAAACAAATAATAGGCAGACAGCACAGCTGCAATAAATATAGAACAGTCTTTTGGCAGCTCATGTCAGAGATTATTGGCCCGCAATGTCTTGCTGAACTGAATACTGCATTCGTCTGTTGGTGCTTGAAATTTTATTTTTAAAATCCAGTGTGCCATTTCCCAAGCAAAGGAATGACTTGCCAATGAGTTTTCATAATTTTTTTGTCTCTTTTATGTTTTCCATAGACGCTTTCCCTCCAGTGCGGTTTTTGAGTTCTTGTCTTCTGTCATAAACATGTAGGAATTGACTGCCTCCCTCAGACCCAGGCTGACAGGACAATCTTCATTCAAGTTATCCTCTTCATTAAATAGTGTGGAGCTGGGGAATAAAAATACATAGTTATATTACACAATTTCCCTTAGACTGCAGTAAAAGTATTGGCTGTACAAGATACATGCACCCATCAGCCATACAGAGGCGTAGCGAGGGTGGAGCCGGTGGAGCACAAGATCACAAGGCGCCGGAGCCGTGCTCCACAAACTCTGCCACCCGCCCGCCCAGTTTGCCCGCACGCCCAGCTGAGTGGCGTAACTACCGCAGATGCAGGTGCTATGGGGCCCGAGCTGCTCCCCCTGCACCAAATCACCATCTGCCTTCAAGCTCCCCTACACCAAGCATGCTTCCATCAGCCAGCAGACCGGAGGTTGCACCCAGGTACTGTATGATGCAGTCGGCTTCTCGCGGGGAAAGTTCAAGACAAGTTGTCCAAGGCAGTGAGAGGCTGGTGTTCCAGCTTTCAAAAAACACTCCCCCGCGTGTGCGCTTCCGTAATTTGTGTTGCACAGGGAGCAGGGAACCTGTGTGCCGTCTCTTCAGTGCTATGGCAGGGTTGCAGGCATTGTTTGCAGAGGACGGGAGGGGAGTGGAGGAGAGAAAGAGAATGGAGAGGGGGGTCAGGAGGTCATGCCTGGTGATCGCTGGAGCGTGTGAGCAAGGGTCCCAGGGAGAAATTTCTTCAATATGTCTCACAACTCACAAGCCAGTGGCCACCTTCTACACAGGTGATCCAGAAAGTCCTACTGAGCTGAGGGATAAGAACCCATCTGCATCTGCCTGGGAACATCATCTACCCTGCAGTATGTAAGTGTATATATGATGGTAATCTCTCTGTGTATATCCTGTTCTTTGTAAATGTTTGTATATCAGTGTGCTGGGGGCTTAGTGATACAGTAATTTATGTATGTACAGTGCTAAGTACTATGTGTGTATCAGCATGCTGCTGGATTTTTCCAGGGCTGCTTCTCTATTCCAAAACACCCTCTGTATCCATCTATGCCCCATATGATTTTCTGCCCATCTATGCAAGCCTGCCGCCTTTGCCCCCTTCCCCACCCTCCGTCTCTGCCCCCTTCCCCACCCTCCGTCTCTTTCACTCTGTCTATGACCCCCTCCCACTCACTCCCACCTCCTATGCCCCTCCCACTCATCATCTATGCCCCCCTTTATCCCACCTGTCCTTCTATGCCCACCGCCACCTAACTGTCTATGCACCCATATGATTATTTGTCCATCTGTTTATCATTCTATGCCCTCCCCCCATCTGTCCATCTATGCAACCATTGGTGCTGTGTCTTTCTGTCCATCTTTGTTCCCCCCAACTATCTATTCTATACCCACATATGATGCTCTTTCCATCTATGCCCCCTGTGCTGAAATCAGGTAGTGTCTCCTGCCCACTCCCTCTTGCTCTCTCCCTAACTCTCTCTTGCTCCTCTCTCTCCTTGACAATGTATCTGTCTCTCTCAATCTGCCTCCAACAATTGGTATTACGAATTTTGCTAAAATGTGCAATGGGCATTAGGGTGTGTGGTATAATGTTAGGCCATGCCCCCTTTTTGCCACGCAAGAGCCCCACCTACGACAAATTAGGGGGGGGGGGCGCAAAACATGCCCTTGCTCCAGGCACTGTGGCACCTAGTTACACCACTGCAGCCATAGCATAAAGACCAGTGACAGGCGATTGATTATCTTGTTACAATGGCACCTGTCAATGGGTGGGATATGTTAGGCAGCATGTGAACACTTACTTCTTAAAGATTATGTGTTGGAAGCAGGAAAATGGGCATATATAAGGATCTGAGCAACTCTGACATGAGCCCATTTGTAATGGCTAGACAACAGGGTCAGAGCATCTCCAAAATGACAGGTATTGTGGGTTGTTCCTTGTATGCAGCTGCTAGTACCTACCACAATGGTCCAAGGAAGGACAACCTATGAACCAACGACACCCAAGTCTCATTGATGACTGTGGGGAGAGGTCTAGGGTGGCCAATCCCAGGATCGGCATTGGCAGGATCCAGGGATTTGGCCCCAAAATTGCTGGAATTTCAATCCCGGGATTGGAGGTTAGCTCCAAAATTCCTGGGATTATGGGATTAGACTGCGCATGTGCAGTCTAATGCAGGGCAGAATCTGACCACCCGCTCAGGTGCTGCCCAGCTTATCCCATGCCTGGCTGTGCAGCTCTGTACAGCGTGATGTGGTCAGAGGTTACACTGCACAGGCTGTCGGCCACAGTGCCTGGCTCCTGTAGGGCCTTTTTTTTTTTACGGAAACCAATCCCAGATCCTGGGATTGAGCTCTTTTTAAAGCTGAATCCCGGGAATGAAAAAAATGCTCTGGGATTGGCTTCTCTAGTAGGGTCCTATCCCACAGAATAGCTATTGAAACATAACTTGCTGAAAAGGTTCAAAAAATGGACACATGAGTATCAGAACTGGACCATGGAGCAAAGGAACATAATTTTGTTTTATATCATGTGAGCAGCCAGGTGTGTCATTTACCTTATGAAGGGATGGTACCAGGATGCCCTTTGAAAATAAGGCACACCAGTGTGATGCACTGGGAAATGTAATGCAAAAAACCCATTGGGTCCTGGCAATTTGGTGGATGTTTCTCTGACAGATACCACCTAACTAAGCTTGTTGAAGAACAAGTACACCTTTTCATGGCAATGTTATTGCCTGATGACAATGTTGCCCGATGACAATGGTCTCTTTCAGCAGGATAATGTACCCTGCCACACTGCAAAAATTGTTCAGAGATATTTTGAAGAACACTACAAAAAGTTCAAGATGTTGATATGGCCATAAAAATTCCCAAGACTTAAATCCAATTAAGCATCTGTAAAATGTGCCATTCTAGCCATGCTGCTGACCAGATGCAAGAGCCATAGGGCATAGACGGTGCCATTTCCAGGAACCTGTGCGTGGGCAATGGCATGGCTCACATATGCCTCTCTATGGCTTTAGGGCGATAACATATCGTTGACATACACAAGGTCGATATAGACACAAGGATGACACAAGATAAAGGTCGATATGGAAATAGCTGACACATGAAAAGTTATTTGTAATACTTTACCCTCCAAGTAGATAACAACTGGGAATGGTAAAACAGTAGTGCAGCGAGGTACCTGGCCCAAGGCATGACAAGCAAAGTGCTACACTTATTGGAGATCCACATGCACAAGTATCGAAATTGACACACAAAAATCTGAAAAACTCATATTAATCATTTCATGTGTTTCCTGCATCAACTTTTTGCTTGTGTCAACCTGTTACCCATGACGACCTCTTGGGGTCAACCTACACACTGTCAACCTAATAACTGATCCACACCCCTTCAGTACTATAGAACTAAATTTGGAGTGTGAAAAGACTTACTTCTGGGATTTGCATAATAATATCAGAAATACAAAGTGGTTATCCCATGTTTAATAATAGTTGTGATTGATTGATTGATATATATGTTTAAACTTCTAGTGCTTACCTATCAAGATCTTTCCAGTTGAGTGTTGGCCTCCTGACAATGACTGGTGCAGAATTTGGTACTACAGGAGCGGCGAATCCTTGTACAATACATGGCTCCTTTAAAATGCAGCAAATCCCATCTGAGATTTCTTTAATGAGAGAAAATATAAAAACAAATATGTTAATAATTATGGCAGAGTTTCCCAAACTCCGTCATTGCAGTCCTGATTTTAAAGATATCAATGTTTGAGAACAGGTGGCTTAATTAATATCCCATTCAATTTGATTCAACCATCTGGACTCCTGGAAGCTTGGTTATCCTTAAAACCTGGACTGTAATGGCAGAGTTGGAGAAACTCTGGTTTAGAAAATAAAGCATACTGTATTTATTTTAGTTTGAGGGACATCATCATCATCATCATGCAAAAAAAAAAACGACCTGGATCTGGCAAATAGCAAATCAAAGATTTTAAAGTATCATGTTAAAATTGGTAGTGATCAGTGGCGGCTCCAGAGGAGGGACTGCAGCACTGTTCAAAATTCAAATAGGGAAACCACACGAACTGCCACTCCAAAATGACTCACTGGCAGTTAGTGTGACTCCCCTATTCAAATTTGAGCTGGAGCCGCCACTAGTAATGATTGAATCTCCCGATGCCACTAAGATATGCTTCCTGTGTGGGGAGAGTAGAACATAGAGGCTTCTCTTTTATAGAATGCAAACTTACCAGAGTAGTAGTCCACCATATCCTGGAGTGTTGGAAAGGTCAGACGAGGAGAAATATAAAACCATCCATTATCTAAGTGATTGATACGATAATGCTTGATAGAGTCTCTCGTAGCTAGATTTGTTCTCCTCACCGACAAACTGTAACATCCTGTAATAAACATGCTTTATATAAATAGGTATCCTATGAACCATGAACATACTGTAGTTGTTGCAGCAGACATGATGGACCACTTATTGATCTGTTCCTGGAAGGATAATAACACTATAGGGTCTGATTCTAAATACCAAGCAAAGCAAAAAAAAGCAAAAGCACATGACTGGGAACATACTGTTCTGCAGGATGGAGAGATGTAACATTGCATAGAGAGATAAGGTGCTCATACACTTATATGATATGGGCACTTTCACCCGATTCCAACAGAAATCAGGTAAGAAGTGCCCAAATTATATGGGACACTAGCAGCACTTGCTCGGGTCACATACAATACTTTGTATGCTAAAGGTCCTTTAGCATCTGAATGGAGAGGTATATGTAAGCGCTTTATTTTCTCCACAGTGGCTAAGATTGCTGCAGTAATCTGGTTCGTTGTTTGCAGGCCACACCCACTTTCCAGAAGCACGCGCCTTCATGGTGCCCCCTGTCCTTTTATTCTGGATCCACCCCAGGGTAGCATAGATGGTGAGGCAACTTGCAGGGACTTGCATTGAGCAGGTGAGGTAGCAAAACTAGACATGTGTAAAACACACTGGAGTGGTTGACCACTAGAAAGTATTGATAGTGGTTAATGCAGGCTGGTTATAGGAGGGCAAAGAACTGGTAATAACAGAAGTGCTGAGTGTTAGAATGAATGACAAATACTGAGCAGCAAATAATAATAATAATATTTTATACATATATATATATATATGTGTGTGTACAAAATATATATTATTATTATTATTATTATTATTATTATTATTTGCTCTAGTGGATATTAGTGAAATATTTGACTAAATGGGAAAGTCTTGGGTCTATTTTTGAAGGATTCTAAAATGGAGGCTGCTTGAACTGTGGGTCAGCGATTCGGAGCCACAAAGCTGTCAGCTCGACCCACAGGTGAATCCTGGGAAATTCTAGGTACAGTTAATAGTCTATCTTTGTGAGATCTCAGTAATCGAGCAAGACAGTAAGGAATAAGAAGCTGCTTCAAGTACCTTAGGACCTGGTCATGACAAGTCAGTATGCCATGGAGATGGAGGTTAGATACAATTTGGAACGATTTAACTGGCCACCTGAATATGAGGATCAGACTAAGGGGTAGATGCATGAAGCGGTGATAAGAACAGAGTGAGACAATGGAGAAGTGTGTCATGGAAACCAATCAGCTTTGAAGTAGACATTTATCAAGTGCAGACTATAAAATTATATGCAGCCATGGAACACTTCTCCGCTGGCTCACTTCTCTGCTTTTTTCAATGCTTCAGAAATCTACACCTAATACCGCATTTTAGGAAAATAATTTAATATTGTATTATATGGTTTACTAATATATATATATAATTAGTATAATTTAGTTATTTTGCAACTGATTCCTGCATATATATATATATACACAAGCCTGTGTTGATTCTGTTTGTTCATATCATTGCTGCCGCCGTGCAGACTTTGTTTAACCTTGTGAGTGCCATCTGCAAATTTGTTGCTACATTCTTTCCTTGGAGAAATGGAGAGGCACCACAAGTAGCTGAACCTTTGAAACGAGTGCCAGGACCCCCTTGCCCTATATATATATATATATATATATATATATATATATATATATATATATATATATATATATATAAAATGAACTTGCTCTTATTTAATAATATCCAGTAAAATACCCTAGAGGGCCAGAATACAGAAAAAAAAATGTTGCTACAACAATACATTGCAGCTGTGGAAGAACACAATGGTTTCCTGTTACTAATGTCTTCAATGTATAATTTCCACTACTCACACCACACACTGTTTGACAGGTGTGATGACTTCCTGAGAACTGAATGCAATAGATTCTGTCTGAAAAGCAAGATTCAGACCACTTAACAGAGGTATTAGAAATGCTTAAAGAGTACCCATTATAGCAGGGGATTTTAAACTATTATGCTATGGGACCCCATCGGACCATAAAAATGATTTACAGGACCCCAGCAAGTTACCGCAGGAGGGCCAACATATGTGCAGTCAGTAGACCACACATGCACAGTAGCATTACAGCGGCATAAAACATTTGCATCCTGACATTCAGAATCCCAATGGACTTTGAAAAATATTAGAATATTAAACCGCCCTGCCACAGCATAACCCTAACCATCCCCTCCCGTAGACTAAGCCTAACTGCCCTCCCCCATCTACTGCAGCCTGGAACCAACCCTTCCCTGAGTGCTTAATTCTAAACTGAACCCTACACTAGTACTTACAGTGGGCATCTGTCAAGATTCTGTCTGCCGGGATGCCACTGTACTCGACATTGTGTGTTGGTATATTAACTACATTCCATTTCGTTCAAGCTAGCGGGATTTTGTAGCACCTGTTACTTGCCAGATTTTGTCCTCTACAAAAAAAAATCAGTGCCACTGCATTGGGAACATGCGTGCCCATTATATATAGAGATGTTTATTTGCTAAAGGATTTTTTTTTGTATTTGTCAAGTAAGTTGAAATTTTTCGGATTTTAATAACCATACTTTACCTCTTCGTGTTTCACTTTCTCGAATCAAGAAGGAACCAGTTTGGTTGCAGTTCACCAAAAGCAACTCTTCTGCTTTCTCCCGATTTATACCTTTATATAGCCACCTGGAATAATCAGGAACTTGCGGTAGGAATTACTCTGTTCCTTTATTTGTCACGTTGTAACAGTATGTTTGTTGTACAGTATATCTCTATAATGTTGTTACCAAACAAAATGTGCAGTATGATGTAGCATTAACTATTGAAGATACACAGAGCAGTCTCCAGTGCTTTGGAAGTACACAAAAGTAACAGCTTATTTAAATATTAATAACATGCCGTACCTGTTGTAAACTTTGGCAATATAATTTCTAGGCATGTAGCATTCTCGTCCAGAAGTGACAGACATTACTTTCCACCAATCTCCATCCCTGCAAAATAGAACATTTTTCAACACTTTAAATTTAATGCAGGAAAACAAAAAAAAAAACAAACAAATATAATAATAATATTAATAATAATAATAATAATAATAATAATAATAATATTATGAATATTAGAGATGTGCAGGCTCTGATTTACTCTGATTTATTCTGATTTCAAAGCAGGATCTTATTGGCTATTCCAAATCACATGACAGTTGTTGACAGTTGATAGCCAATAAGATCCTGTAAATCCTGTAAATCAGAGTAAATCAGAGCCTGCACATCTCTAAATATTATACCTCCCAACTGTCCCGATTCCAGCAGGACAGTCCTATTATTCGGTCACTGTCCAGCTGTCCCACCAACAGGCCGAAGTGTCCCGCCAACAAGCAGGGTAAGTTGGTGAAGCCTTTGATCACTCGCTGCTCAGCTCTGCATAGCAGCATATGATCCCTAAATAGATGCTATACGCACGGGCATGTAGGGTGAGATGTACTAAACTTGAAAAGTGATACAATGAAGAGTGATAAACCACCAACCAATCAGCTCCTATCTGTCATTTTTCAAACACAGCCTGTAACATGATTGTTAGGAGCTTGGTTGGTGGTTTATCACTCTTTAAGCTTAGTACATCTGGCCCTTTATCTTCTTAGTGCAGGGAGGTGAGCCGTGGGTTGCCCAGCTGCTTGGGGAGTAATGGCCACACCAGTGGCGTAACTATAAATTTTTCTCCCCCAAGCCAAAATAGTTTTGGGCGCCCCCCCCCCCCCCCCCCATAGTGGCCCTTACACATTATGCCAAACAACATAATGCCCCTCACACTATGTCAGACCATGATGCCCCTCACACTATACACCACACCGTAATGTTACTTACACTACATGCAAAACAATGTAATGCTCATTACACTATATGTCTAACACCATGATGTTGTACACTATACGCACACACTGCAATGCTACTCACACTATACGTGTCCATGCCTGTCCCCCCCCCTGTCCCCCAGCAGAGATACAGAACATATACCATATACCTGTTGGACTGGCAGGTAATGCATGTGCGTGTGTGCGTACATACAACAGTGTAATTAGTTAGTATCACTCCCTCCACCTCCCCATTCGGCCTTACACACAAATTCCCCTTCCCCATCCACCTTAAATAATTTATCACAATGGCATGTACTACAGTATTTTCCAACTAAACTTACTGCATATTGTGGGAGTGGAGGTTCTTATAAGCTGTACTGCTATCCGCAGGCTGCGCTCTCTGCTTGCCTTAGGAAGGAGCTGGCCGGGTCAGGCATAGGTAAGGGCGCCGGTGACAGCCGAGGTCTGCGTCCAACGCAACTGTTTCCTGCCCAGTGCCCAGCTTTAAACAACCGCCGGCGGAAGTGACCCGCAGAGTCCGGTCACCAGGGCTACAGTAAGTAAGTAAAGGAAGGACCCATACCTGTCGCGCTGCTGCCCGGCCGCATCTGCGTCACTGTCCTGTCACTCGCTCCCGGCACCGGCTCCTGCTGATAATGAAAAGTGACTCTTAAAAATGGCTGCCAAAACTGTCTGGAATACGGGGGCAGCCATTTTCTAAGTGTCACTTTTCATTATCAGCAGGAGCCGGCGCCGGGAGCGAGTGACGGGCAGTGACCGCAGATGCGGCCGGGCAGCAGCGCAGCGGGTAACTATAGCACCGCAGCCCCCCAGGCGCCCATAGTTACTCTGCGCCTCCCCGCCATGGCGGGGGCTGCGGTAGCTTAGTTACGCCAGTGGGCCACACCCCAAATGCTGAAGAGGGTCGAGTGACAAGGCCAAACCCACTAACAGAGACCATGTCCACTCCCATTCAACGCCACACTTCTTTTCTGGGTTGCAATTTGGAGGTTATTAATAATATAATCATTTCTATTCATAAAATGCATTTCTCCAAATATGGCTCAAAGCACTTTAGAAAAGCATGAGGCAGCTACAGTACATTGGGTGTGGCCAGTTGCTGTTCTGTCTAATAATCAGTCCATTGGTGCTTACAGTCTAAATGAGAAAAAAATAAAATAAAAGAACAGACACATTTTTGTCAGGAGACAGATTAATATGTACTTGGATTATGTGGGGGAAACCTAAGCAGTCGGTGGATGCCCATGCAAGCACAGAGAGGACATACAAACACAAATTGGACCCAGTTTTGTGAGAAAGCAATGCTAATCAGCAGTGGCTGAGATGGTCGTTATTATGGGCATGTTAAAGGAGTAGGTAAAAGTGATTGCATATAAAGATGTTCAATCAGTCACATAGGATTCTGCCATGGGGCAAGTTGAAATGGTATGACCGTTTGTTTGTCCAATCTGTAATTCAGCACCTACGGATACTGACAGTGGGCATCTCAGTCCTTGTACATTCAGTTATACAGTACACCAGGGAAGGGCTTTGTATCACATTTGCATTAAGTCTCAGTTGGGTGACTGCCAATAGAATTTTAAATCATGTCCTAAGTGTACACTTTATCTGCACAGACATCCATTATGTCACAGAAGTGCTAATCCGGTGTCCGTCGTAGCGGAGGTACAAAGTGTGCACGCTACAGATAAGATATAAAATGAAGTATCTGATCAGGCAAATTACCAGCCACACTGTATGTGGTACATACTGTATAAGGCTAGCAGGAAACTTTGCCATTATTCAAATAAAATTGAACAGATACAAAAAATAAGCTGCCAGTAAGTTACATACAGTTGTATTGTGTAAATGAATTTATTTTAGCTAGATAATGGTTACCGCTAAGTCTCAGCTTTTAAAGAGACACGGGGGCTAATTCAGACTTGATCACAAGGCCACGAATTCACAGCGGCTAGAGTAAAATCCCACCTTTCCAATTAATGTGCTCATTGTCCGAATGGATGCATACGGCACCAATTTTATTTTTACACTGGGCAAGTGCTATCGAGTAGCCACAGACTTACTAGGTGGTGCGATGGAAAAAAGGCATACAGGTATCTAGCCTGAAGCTGATGTCATGCAGCCTCCCCTAAAAAGCTCAGGCACATCTAGCATTTTTCCGGACACTCCCAACATTTTTCAAGGCATGCGCAATTTCCACCCCAGACGCCTACTTCCTGTCAATCACCTTGCCAATAGAAAAAGTAGCAGGATTTGATTGCAGGACAGCCTCACACATGCATACTATAGGCCGTACGCATGCGCAGTGTAATGATAATTGGTCCGCCGTGCAAATTTGCTGCCATGCGATCAGGTTTGAATTAGCCGCACTGTTACTTGCAACTTTGTTCACCAGGCACAGATGTAAAAGTAGTTAAAGCTCTTTTACAACATTACAAACTCATTGTATAAAATCATGACTAGGAACAGTCGTCACTAGTTGCTAATAATGTGATGTGCTGGGCTGAATTCTCATGAACGCTTCTTCAGTCCAAAATATAAACCGAATAAAAAATACTGAATCCAGATTAACAAAGATCTGTAGTAACCTGGAAATGATTCAGCAGTGTGATAGGAGCAGTGTGAATGGAGATGGCAGCGAGGCATACAAGGGGCCTGACTCAGAAGTGATAGAAAGATGTTTCTGTGCAGGTTAAATACTGGCTGTTTTATTTTTACACTGCAATTTAGATTTCAATAGCCTCCACCCACTCACCCTGCACAGGTTACATTAGATTTGCCCCACCTGCAGTGCACATGGTTTTATCTATCTGCAAAAATTGCATCCTTGTTAACACATCTGAATTAGGCCCATGGTACAAAAGGCAAAAATGTCTGCAGGTTCAGGATACATATTATACCTGGTTTATTTGAGCTTTTTAAGCGGTTTCATATGTAATTGTTATAATACATATTGGTTTCAATGTATATTGTATTCATGTTTTCATCACTGTTTACTGATGTCACATGAAGTGTTTACCAACACATACTATAGAAAGCTGGGCAGAACACATCCATTATTTATTAACTTAACATCTCGTCTGCTGTTTTCCTTAAGACCTGTAGGACCATGTTTGCTACTTTCAACCACCATGTCTTGTCCTAAGAGCACCATTTATTCAATTGATGTGGACAGTCCTATGACCATGTTATTGTGCAAAAAGCCACTGGATGGCTTTCCTCTGTGTGTCTACATTCATCACCCATGACTTGGTTGTGTCAGGAGAAGATGGTTATCATTAAGGTACCATGCTATCAACCATATCATAAACTCTCAGGGACCATGGTTGTCAAATAAGGGTGGCACTACCAACCAGACACCATGGACCCATACAACCTTTTCATTAACATAGACCCGTTAAGAAGTGCAATCCAGGGCTGCTGCCCAGCATTTCTCTCAGTGTGTTTTTGTCAGTATAAGAGCCTCACAGTCACCTTCCTATATTGTGTTTTCTATATCGATATTTGTTCAAAGGGGCTATAAAAATGATCCAGTGTTTTATGTTAACAACAGCAATCCATATACACATTCACCCAGACACATACAGATGTAAAGTATGCTTTAACATATCATGAGTTATATATTAAAGTTTTGACAATCTATTTTTTATTGTAAGCCCAAAGCATGACTCACACCATTAGTATAGGTAGTGGATGTCCTCAAGAAGAGAAATGTAATTATATGTAAAAAAAATACAATAAAACATTAAACTAAATGGATACATGCAACATTCTAGACTAAGATGAAAGGAGTGTGCGATAAGTTTCTAGATGCACATAAAGTATTATTTGTATCAATTGTAGGCAATTTCTAGAACACTAAAATACCCCCCCTCCCCCAATAGACATACTAATAAAATATAGATATATTTTCAAGCTCTGTAGGTGCATGCCCAAAAGGGTGTGTGGCCTTGTTACAATGGGAAAGGTCCTGCTGCAATAAGCATTGTCTTGCAGGAAAGGACTACATAGCACTACCACAATAGTGTCCCTTACACCCTAGTACACCCCACACAGTAATGCCCCTTGAGCCATATTTTGCCATCATAGAAAAAATTCTCATTTTGTCACAGAATTCTCATGTTGAAAACTACTCTTGGGTAGTGTATTCAATTATCACATTTTGGAGCATAAGTGGAGAGAGATATTGTACCAGCCAATCAACTTGTAACAAACAGGGCCCTCTTCTCCATGGCACCAAATCCTGTGGGTTTTTTTTTGCATGCTGATACTTATTCCAGTGTCCTCTACAGCATGCATATGTTACCTGCACTTGTCCTATTTTGTGTACTCTGTAATTGGGCACAGCAGATCCCTTGTGGGGGGACTTGCCTGATGACTGGTGGTGAGGATGCATTATAAAAACCAACACCAGCATCCTGAAGAAGGGAATCTTGACAGGTGTCAGGTAAGTATACTTACCTCTCCCTGCCATCCCCTAACCCTCCCTCCATGCAGCCTATCCCTAACCCTAGCCCTCCTTACTCACAGCCTAACCCTCCCTGCTAGTGCCTAGTCCTAACATAAGTACTCCACTGCCTAAACCTACCCTCGACCCTTAGCCTAACCCTAACCCCACTTCTAAGTGCCCCACCCTTACCTTCCTTATGCTAGTGCCTAAACCTACCCCTGCCCTTCCCTGGGCTAAACCTAACCCGCCCAGTCATACTTCTGTTCAACATCCCGTCAGTCAGGATTCTGCCACATCATCCTCATGTCGGGATCCCAGTGGTGGTCTCCAGCCTGCAGACGGGATGCTGAGCGCATCTCAACTATGCATTATTGTTATAATAATAATAATGATATTTATATAGCACTTTTCTCCCAATAGGACTCAAAGGGCCTTATTTTGGTTCATTCTTTCTGACAAAATCCTTCTTAGATGGACAAAACCATGTGCACTGCAGGTGGGGCAGGTGTTACTTGTGCAGAGAGAATTAGATTTGGGTGGGGTTTTACTTCAAAGTGAGATCTATATTGCAGTGTAAAAATAAAGCAGTCAGTATTTTCCCTGCACAGAAACAAAATTACTCACCCAAATCTAATTCTCTCTGCACATGTTACATCTGCCCCCCCTGCAGTGCACATGGTTTTGTCCATCTAAGAAGGATTTTGTCAGAAAGAATGAACCAAAATAAGGCCCAAAGTGCTTATCCACAATACCGGGATAAAAACACAAGGTACATGTCCTGCAACATACTTTTTTTTTGTGAGGGTGAACTAATAATGTAAAATGTATTTTAAATTGCATCTTATTTAACGTTAAGGAAAAAAGCACACTGCCTGAGGTCACTCACTCAGAAAGGATGTTCAGCTGCTCTCCGATTCGCACACAGATATCAGCCTGACCACCAACTGGAAAATTGTACAAAGCCACAAATACGCACTTTTCCACTGTTGACAAAAACAGAAAATGATGAAACAAAAGTTATTTGTGCTACATGTGTTAAATATATAACACTGTATGGTCTAATGTAGGGTCTGATTCAGAGATGTACACAAATGCAGTTGCATCTGTATTGAGACACCTGCTGGAGGTGGCTCTGAACTACAACTTGCATACAAAGATGCAATCATTGGTCAGACAAGGGTCAAACATCGTCCTTCTGAGTAACCCTGGCCACTATTCGAGTCACCACTTCTCTGTTATCTTCCACAATGGTCCCTTAGCAGGAGTCATGAGCATACATGGCATTCATGACTGCTTTTGCTGCAAAACATAGGCCTCAGAGTACTTGTCTTGTTATATATATTTACTGAACGGATGAATAAACAGCTAGCAAAAAATTGAGAGACAGTTTCCAACACTAGGAGCCAATATATGATGAGACATTTCTGATAGACATATTGTTTGCCTATACATATACATGAGAAACCAATATCTCCTACCAAGTGAAATATGGATGTCTATTCTTTGGAGAACCATATCTGGTTTCAAAGCCTAATATGAAAAGCTACACATGGTGGCCAGGACAGTATCAAGATGCCGGCATGTCAGTATTCCAACTTTCGGCATCTCTAATGCCGGTATGCTGGTGAAAATGTACCTCCAGGTTCTGGAGGTGCGAATAGGAGGAAGCTTGTAGCTGAAATGTCCCTTACTATACAATATAAGGCCTAATTTAAACTTAAATGTTAAATGGAGAATTTGCAAATTACAGGCATACAAATCACATTGCGCATGCACAAGTTAAATTAGTGACAGGAAATGCCTACGGATCGTAATCATACTCCGCTTGCAGGTTGACTGACAGCAGCTGTTACTAGAGAATGTAATCTGCCATTTTATGGGAGTGGCAGAAAATAATGCAGGTATGTTTTGAGGAGGGTCTGTGACGTCAGCGCTGACTACTTCCAAACTCTCTCAGCTGCAGATTAGTGGAAGCCTAAAGCTGTGTACACACAGTGCAATATATCGCTGTGTCCTGATTTCATCAGCGACCAGAGATGGTCGCTGATGAACAGGAGACTCTGCCAGGGGAGCCGCAGGGGGAAATAGCTGGTAACAGGAGCATGCTCCTGTGACCAGGGACCATTAGGGGGCTGAACACGGGAGCGTACACCCTGCGATTTATCGCCGCAGCATGAACAAATCACTGGCAATATGGTCGCTCAGCGACCATATTGCCAGCGATTTGTGCTAAAATTGCAAAGTGTGTGCACAGCTTTAGACCTACTCCCATTTACACAGACAGCAAAATATTTTTGACGGTTCATGAATTGCAGCTGGATTTGCAAGTGGATACTGATTAGTGATCCATTTGCAATTATGTTGCAACTTACCAAGGGGCGGATATTTCTTCTATCTGGAGGTGGCTTACTCCTCCCAGTCCGCTGTGTATTCTCAAATTAACGATCAAGACTGAATTAGGCCCATAATTCAAACATTGGGTGAGCAATAGTTGTTCAGCCATATTGTTGGAGACTTAGTAAAGGCTAACAATAATTATTTTCCATTAAGTGTCGTGCTGAGGGAACACATTAGTGCTTTTAACAAGATGCAATGTTTTATAATTATAGGAAGTTGAAGAAAATGTTTTTGTATTCTTGCCTTAGACATTTCTTCCCACTCTGTAGAATGTACAAATTTACAAAGTTATAAGAATGACAAATCTCATACCCGCATGATTTACTTGTGTGTTGGCAAGAGCTGTCTGAATTGCTGAATATCCCCTTTTGCTGGGTAAGCTCCCCATTCCTCCTGCTGGTTCAGTTCTGAAAATCCTTCAGTAATAAAAATCTGCCAGAAAGCAGAGCCAGGTTATTAAAAAAAAAAGCAGTTTAACTTTATAATTATTTGGCAATTACTATAATACGATTATGTACCACGTGCCTAAACACACACTGCAGCAGTAACATATTATTAACATATATCTGTCTGTGGCAGATCTGTCCTTGTGTGATACTGTATTAATACACTTTAATATCTCAGCAATGATGTACATGAAGTAAAAATAATGTTTATTACGAACATTTAATGCATTTTTTTCATATACAATTGTTAACTTTAGAATTTCTACATAGAATGCTTCAAATAAGATTTTGATTTGAGTACCTGTTTATCGTTACCAACTATTACTGTAAATTCAGGCTTTGTAAAGTCGTAACTTAAAAACCAACATGCATCATTCATTGCATCATTCAACTTGATAATTTTAGGTATCATGGACCATAGTGAATATGACTGCACATACAGAGTCCGGTACTGTAAATGCAGCATATATTGATGAGACTTGTAGCAACAGTAATTGAATTCCCCCAGTATGGAAAAGTTTAGATGGAAGAAAACACAGTGTAAATTTTGAACACTTCGCCTAAAGGGGCATACACACGGTGTGATATGAAATACCAATATGGACTATATAGTCCATATCGGTAGAAAACATAGTACACATCGCACCATGTAAGCACAGCTTGCGATGCCGATGAGCCCCTCCGATCGGTATTGCAAGTAAAAATAGACTGTGCAGGCAGCTCAATTTTCACTAGAAAGTGTACAATCTATAGTATAGTATAGTATAGTTAAAATTGTACATAGCCAAAATTGCACCATGTGTATGCACCTTTTTGTAGGAATCTTAATATATTTTAATCCTTTGCGTGCCAACATTGCTGTGATAGATGTGCATAATATCCGCTAAAAATGCCAGGGTCGTAGTCAAGGATTATGAAACACTTTACTTATTGCTGACAAATTATCTGAAGTAAAATAATCCAATAAAAGCACACGAGAAGAAGGGCCCTGTTAATTAGAACTTAAATACTAAAGGGAAGAAAGACAGATGAGTGACACAGATGGGGTAGAAGTGACGGTAAACAGAAGGTTATTATGTATTGTACTATTATTATTATTAAGTGCTCCCTATCAATAATATGGAAAATGAGTCACACATTTTCCTATTTTATGATGTATGCATTTCACATCACAAATATGGTACAGTGTACAGCTCTGTGTGGTGACAGGAGAACCTTTGTACCAAAATAAAGATTATCAAGGGCATAACTACCACAAGTGCAGCTGCTATGGGGCCCAGAGCTGTAGGGGGCCCATCTTTGTGTGTAAGTAATATGTTTTACATACATTTATCACCATCAGTTGCTAAATAGGGGGCCATTACAAACTTTTGCTATGTGGCCTACTAATATCTAGGTACGCCTATGAAGATTACGTATGAGATTACGTATGATAAGATAAAAGAACAGGGAACAACCGTGCAACAGACATCACCAGATAATATCAAGACTTAGGAAAAAGAACATTTGATTATTTTGTTTAAAAGTCTTTAAAAGTCTTATTGCAATATGTAAGTGCTGTTAAATACAGGTTGTACTAGTAATTACTACATTACTTTAATTACAAAATTCCAACATTGTAATATAATCTCTTAAAATAACTGCTATATGACCATTCATTATGGAGGTATTGTATTGATGTTTAAATCTGTTAAATACTAACTATTGTATACATGAAAGCTAGTCTAGGGCTCTAAACTATAACTCTCAGTACATGCCTAACAATGAATATACTGTAGTAAACTATTTTAAAATAAGGCTATATAGTGAAAGTAACCACCTTATTAAGCACAATTACAGTATTTACTAGTTACAGATCTACAGTTCCCATATAATAAGTGGAGTCTACATTAATAATGTACTGTTCCCCACCTTCCCTTTTTCCACCTTTTTGTGTGTTTTGGGCAATACCAGTTTTATTTACACATCATAGACTAAAGGGGCCTACACACGTAGCAATGTGTATGTAGATAAGCGTTCTGAGCGATGCTAGATTACTCAATACGCTCAGCACACAGCGGTGCACAGCAATGTGTGCTGAGCGATCTGTCTGGACCAGTGTTCTCCAGTGAGAACACTGGCCAGGACTGATTAATAATTAGCGTGCTGGTTATTAATTATCAATGCACAGGGCCGTGCATTGCTATCCCTATGGCCCCTACACACACAGCGATGTAGGGACATTTTCTGAGCAATGCAGTTAAATTAAGTAACATCGCTCAGAAAATGCCTGTATATCGCTACTTGTGTAGGGCCCATATCACTCAAATTATTGACAGGCATTATTTTCTACAAAAAAAAGATTCACACTGTTTTATATATTTGATTTTATTATTTAATTATATATTTAGATTTATTAAAATTGTGTTTTGGTACCATTCTATGTCATAAAACATGAAAGTTATATTTGTAAAAAGTAAAATAACAAAAAAACAATATTTTAGTAGCAAAAGTATGTAAGTTTTCAAGGTCACTGATGTTCTTAGAACCTAGTTATAGACAGCTGTGGTTATGGTTAAAACCCATAGGAAAATAACTGAGTTGTAGAGACAGTGCTAATTACTGTTGTCTTTCATTTCAATTACAATTTTGCCACCTTTCAGGCCGGCCATTAGAAATCATAAGTTGATTTCAGTAAAAGTTATATTTTCTTGCCTAAACTCTCATGACTTTATTTAGATAAAGGAAACTGTATTCCTAAATAAAATAAACACAAAGCCAATAATTTGCAACCTGTTTGCTGAAATTGTGTTAATTTTAATAAATGGACTTTTCTTGTCATTCAATTTATTTTTAATTTAACGCAAATACATTAGTTTATTTTACATATTGCTATTGTTTTACAGTATATTGTTATTTCATTTTAAGGTAATATATTTGCTTAAAGAGCCTTTACTGGATAAATCTTTAATTAGAAATGTGTGTGATATTATTCTATTTATATTCAAACACAGCTATTATCAATTCTTGGAGGATTTTTTTGTTATAGTTTTCACACATACACTAGTTTTGCAAATCTTTTTATGAGAATCTGGGAGAAAAATATTATTTCATAACAATAGTTTGTCCATCATACTGTATTAAATTCTTCAAGCCATATACAGTAGATAAATGTCATTATTATAGTCTTATTGAAACTAATGATTTTAATTTGAAGTTTATGGATAAAATAGACAAAATTAATATTACATTTTAAAACTTAACTAGTGTAAAGCTCAAGTGCAAATAAAGTTGTTTCTTCAAATTTTATTAAAACTGTTGATAGAGCTATCCCTTTTAAGAGTGTCCATATGAGTAACTGAAAAACTACCATAATAAATCCCGCAGTTCCAGATCAAATTTAAGCAAAAGTGTTTCTATTTTCTGACTAGGAAGCACAATCTAAGATTTAGATTCATAAAATGTGCTTTAGAAGATGTTAAAAGATGAATAGGGTGTTTCTTTCAGTATATAAGAAAACACCTAATGGGAAAGAAATGATTCCTTTTGTAACTAATTATAACCAGTAGATATATACTGGAAACGTCATTATTAAATACTGAAAAATGTTACTTTTAGATCAGGTTATTAAAAATGTTTACTTTCTAAGCCGGCCATAGTATTTAAGAAACCTGCATGCTATATGTTAATTCACTTGAAAGTAGTTATTCAATAAGGAGATCAAAGGTTGATTTACCTGTGGGAACAGTGTTGTGTGTAAACAAATATCTATTCATTTAGCCCCTTCTAGAGGATAACAGAGAGTATCTGATTGGTTGCGATTGCGAATAGCGACATCCCATGTGAAATAGAACCCCAGCTTAGTAAATTTTCATCACAACATCTGCTCACTGTTCCAAGAAACTTCCTGGAGATACACTATATAAGACCAGCTCTACATCCCTTCCCTGCAAAGCCATTGAAGTGGGACCAATAGATGATCATCTTTTTGTTGACACAACATTATATGTTTTGGATATTCCTATTAAATAAGACGAAACCATGTTGTGGACTGAAAGATTTCTATGAAATAGCTCCCTTTTTATAAGATGATTATCCTTGATCCTGATATACTAGACATCTTTCAAAATCTACTAATATGTTCTAAATTCATTCCTGTAATTTATCTAAGGAAAAATAAAGGGAGACTCTCGGACATGAGCCCTTCCACACTACACACAGATCTTCTTGATTAATTTACTTTAGCAGCTTCTTTAATTGCTTACTTTATTAACAAATGGAAAATTTAAGTTACTATCAATTATTGTAATTGACCAATGTACAGTGAGACGTCGCAGCAGTGTATGGGCATCCGATTCCTCTTGAGTCATCTAGGACCTCCCTAGGCAGCAGGATCACATGCGATATATCGCATGTGGTCCTTTTGCATGTGATGTATCACATGTGCATTGGATCCGATGGTATGTCAAACACATGCAATTTTGGCCGATATCACCCGATTTCTTGGCCCAATCCAAAGGAATCAGATGAAATGATCCCAAATTGCATAAGTGTATGGGGGCCTTAAGCCTTAGCAGTAGAGTCCCTAAACAATGTCAAAATTAAAAGTGACGCTATTGACCATACCTTTGTAACCAATTAGATTAAAGCTATCTCATTCTAGAAAATGATAGCTAAAATCTGATTGGCTGCTATTGGCCATACCTGCACTTTTCTTTTTTAAGAAGTTTTAACAAAACTTTCTCCCTTAATTCTCCCTTAGCAATCACGCCATTTTTTTATTTGCCAGGATTGTCCACATTTCATTACTAATCATATATGGCCAACATGTGTCAGTAACATACCTTTTTAGTGCTTTTTAAATACAATGACATATACTAGCAATATGTAGCTTGTATACTTATTCATACTATTTGCTTAAAGCAATAAAGGCAGAAGGGCGTACACATGAATACAGGGTACCGGGTCTTCTCATGAAATGCCGTATGATCTTTACCAATGCAGTTCTATTAGGGGGTTCCTTGAATGGTAACGCACAATCACTCACTTAGAGGTTGATGCTGACTAAGAACTGTCACCAATTGAGGTCGATTAGGGGAAATACATTTGAAACAGAAGCAATATTGTTACTGAAAACACTTCTGGGACTCCAACTGCAAAGCGTTGAGTAACACATTTATAAATAAGTTGTTTATAGGAGGTGATTTCTTATTTTATAAGAAGGGACCACATATGTTTATTTGTGCCACCTTTCCTATGTTATTTATACAGGTGTATTATAAAACATTTCATATAAACCAAAGTATTATTGCTATAGTCAAAAGACACATGAACTCTTTCCCTACTTGAAACATAGACCTGATTCTGAGTTAGGAATAAAGTAAGAAACTGCCGGGAACTGTGCAGCCTGATTCAGGGGAGAGGTCAGATTTACAATGTGCAGAGATACTAGAAATAAGATGGGTGTGGCCAAACTCAAATCTAAATGGTAGTGTATAAATAAAGCTGTCTCACATTTGTACGTACAGTACATTACAGTATTTACCCCACAAAAAAACCTGTATGCATTTACACCCCTTCCATTGTAACATGTTTTTCCAGGTGTGCGCTTAGCCGGTTACTTGTTCTTTTTTGCTTAGTTCCCAAATCAGATTTAAGTCTATAGTTTATATTTACAACTTGTTTACGGTTATCATTTTGTAGAATTTGCAATTCCACCTAAGTAAAGTTATAATGAGTCAGTAGAACCATAGCAGTCCACTTGACTGCCATGAGTTTACCCTGTGCCTGAGCCACTTGACTATTTTATTATGTATTGTTACTTATTTTATTATGTCCCCAGGAATGGCAGGCAGCTATAACCTCCTGATATTTATTACGATACACTTACCAGGTGATCCTGTCCTGTGTAAGTCAATGCTGAATGTGCAGGTTAGAATGAAAGTGCTCTAGCTTTTATTTGGTAGTGTTGATTTGATGTATGAGATACAACACCAAAATATATGACAATGACCAATATATTAAAACAATGGGCAATATTCAATTACTAGCGAAAAATCATAGGGTATTTTTTCCCAGGTTTATTTTATGGGCTACCCAAAAAGCCAGAAGGCAAGTGAAACAAAATCTCTGAAAAGCTGCTGCACACGTCGGTTTGTCGGGGTTAATAGAAGAGTCCTGTGTGTGTGTGTGTGTGTGTGTGGGGGGGGGGGGGGGGGGGGGGGTGTGTGTGTGTGATACAATTACCCCCAATCATTGATCAGAGGTAATTGAATATCAGCCATTGTGTTTAAATACACTCACATTAATCTCTGCTTTTGACCCCCCTCCCTTAATAGTTATCAAGAGTGCAGTGGGCTTATCTAACTAACAAATCTTATTGGATGTAAGTAACATTGCTTTCATATAAGGTTTATTGATGTAAAATATCTACTCTCCACAAACGTATATTTCGTGCAATATCTATTAACAGTTATAGTATACAGTCTACATATATGAAAGTTCTCAGAGGAATATAGTAACAGGTTTTTTGTAAATATTGTGCATGTTTGATAGAATGGTATACATTTCCATGCTGGTAAATGGACACATGAAAATGTACAGCATTGTAGAACACAGGTTTATTAACTTGTGTACGTGTAAATGTATGTTTGCAGAACTTGATATTTTTTATTTATTATACAAATTGCATAAAGGGTTAAATACATTAAGCCTATTATCCCATTCACATGTTTATCATAAATAATTATAATACCCAAATGTTTTTTGTTTTTGATGACTGTACAAAAAGGCTCCGATAGTTGGAAACAAGGAGAAGCTCAAACCCAGATTTATTTGTTTGATTATTTAAACCGAACAAATTCAATGAGAATTTTATCAATATAATTTCCACCATATGGAGAAATGTACATTTTACCACATTTAGCAGATATATATTTTCTGAGGTATTGTTGGAGAATATGCTTGAAATAAATGATGCATACCACAACTTAACGTTCTCTCCTTTTTAAACAATTCCTCTATGTTACATGTACTTGGGGAAAAGTTCTATTTAAATTTCCAAATGCTCAAAAGATACGTCAAGGAACTAAAGCCAGACCTAGATTACATAACAGGATGATGGGTCAACTGAAAGAAGCCAATTTTAGTAAGGCTATATCTTGCTGCTCATTGGCCACAATATCTTCAGCTCTGTCACAGTCACATAAATAAGTGTTGAGAAAACCCACTTATTAAGTGTAGGAAAAAACATATATTTTTACAAAATATTAATTAAAAATGATTATTCCTCTACAGTCTAATAACATTATAGCCCTCTTTCAATTATACAGAATGAATAACACAATCTCAAGTTTTAAAGGTCTGCTCTTTTTTCGATGTGCTATATACTGCATGTACATATTTTACAAAATACATGAAATTATGCAATTGTCCCTAAATTGCTTTAAAAATAGCAAAGGACTGTCGTAGCATTATGCTGGATACACACGATAAAATGATCTCTCCAGTCTTCTTGGATGGAGTGAAAATCTGGTAATATATGGGAGCAAGTGACAATCAATCATTTGCTCCCAAAATGAGGCAAAAATGGTCATTCAGATAAATTGGTTAAATCAAATAGATTTTAACCAATTTGTCTGAACATTCATTTTTATCTATATAAAAGAGTTTGGGAGCAAATGTTCAATTGTCATTTGCTCCCATACATGGCCAGATTTCTGTATAATTTTATGAAAAATTGGCATGATTAATAGGTCTTAAATTCTAGGCATTATGAAGTAATGTTTATTATATAATCTACAAGAAAAAGTGCAAACATGGTGTGCACACAGGTCCCTCCAGACATGGGTCAGATTTTCTTGATTCTTTAATCATACACAGGTAAGTTAACCAATTTTGCGGGGTCAGTAAGTATCCCACCTGCTTCCACAGACCGAAATTCTGAAAACATGGCCTGTGCTAGAGAACTGAAGTTGAAAATCACTAACATGGATAATACAGTGAATAGCCGATAGAGAAGGAAGTGGAATACTACATGGACACCTAAAAGGAATACTAGAAATGTTAGTTATATATAATTCACTTTCACAGATGACTACCGTAACCATTAGTTATGCACACTTTAGACCAGTGGTAGCCAACTCCAGTCCTCAAGAGCTACCAACAGTTCACATTTTCCAGACAACCCTAGCTGCTGCACAGGTGTACTCATTACTCACTAACACATTTTAAAAGATCCACAGCTGCAGCTAATTATTTCACTTGTGATTCTCTGAGGAGATGTGGAAAACATTAACTGTTGGTAGTTCTCGAGGACTGGAGTTGGCTACCCCAGCTTTAGACATACCCAGGATGCACATATAGTGTACATATACAGATGTAGCCCGTTATCTTTGGCCAGGGCTTGCCAGAGTCTCCTCTCTGGCGAGTGCCGGCAGACAGGGGCTACACTGAACCTGGATGTGCATGTGTCTCACGCGCGTCCCAATCCTCCGTTGGCGGGGCAGTGGCATCCTGCCCATCTCCGCATCAGGGAGACGGGCAGGGTTAGGGGGTCGGGGTGGCGAGGGGGACCGGCGGCGTGGGAGGCGGCGGGGACCAAGGTCCGTTGCCACGGGGCGCGCAAGTGTCTTGTGCGCACGTGCCTCCTTGCAGGAGCCGGCGGCTGCCGAAAGCATCGCCAGCCCCTGCAAAGATGAAGCTAGCTTCATCTGTACATTACAAAAATATAATCATATCTATTTATTTGGCCAAAAAGGAAAAAAATGGATATTTTTATATATATCCAAACACTACGGGGCACATTTACTAAATTTCTAAAATTAAAAGACGTGATGTTGTTTATAGGAACCAATCAGATTCTTTCTATAATTTTCTAGGATGCAATAGAGAAATCATACACAGAATCTTCATTTGTAGAAGCTATAGCAAATTTACCTGTACTTGATAAGACAATGTTACAAATTCAGCAAAACCAACAACTGCAACCAGGAGACATAATAATAATAATAATAATATATAATAATAATAATTATTATTATTTATTAACAGTTTCTTACTGTATATAATGCAGCATATTCTGTTGCGCTTCACAAAAGGAGACAGTCAAAGGTAAGTATTATAAAGTGTTAATTATTAAAATGTACAGAAACCAAACAGAATGTTTAGTATCTTCTACCAATATAATAAACTACAGTATGTGCTGAATCCATTTGCAGTTTTATTTAGATAAAAAATAATAACTTACAATATCTGTCACCTAAACTTAATCAACTTATACACTGATTGTATATGGGAATACTTACAATGGAATGGGTCATTGGTTCGACCAACTTAAGGTTGACATACATTGGGTCGACCACTGAAGGTCAACACATCAAAAAGGTTGACATGCCTAAGGTCGATGGGGTCAAAAGGTCAACACAAGGATTAGGTCCAATGTATTTTGACCTTAATAGTGTCAACCTTACGACCGTATACCAGATACAATGAGAAAAAATATTATTACTGTGGAAAAAAAACAGATGAAAAGAATAAGTAACGCTACAATACAACTAGAACACTGTAACATTAGCATAATTTCAGCTAATACTGTAATAATCCATCATTTAACTGAATAAAGGGACCTGAATGATAAAACTTACTTTGTTAGCATCTTTCTGTCAGCTGGGTCAGACTACTGCAGTCAGCATGAACTAATGACAGAGCACATCCAGGCTCACAGCTCATTTGTTAATGAGCAGAGTATAGAGTCAATGGGATGTGCAGAGGAGAGCACCTTCCCACCCCCAGCCAGGAGAGGAGGGGAGGCACCTTCCCACCCTCAGTCAGAGGAGAGACCCTCCCTGATGTGTGACACTGTGCCAGGCTGATCCCCTGCCTGTATGGTATACCTCTGTCTAGGTCATGGAAAGTACATACTGTTTTTTTAATGTCTCTGTGAAACACATAGAGCATGGCAATACAGACAAGCATGTTAATAATACCTGCATCATTTATACATATCCCTCATGTCATGATTGCACCCATGAAAAGGGTTGGGGTCGTTGGGTCTACAGCAAGTTGGTCGACAAGCTTAGGTCGACATCATTATGTCGACATGGTTCGAGGTCGACATGGGTCAAGCACAACATGGGTCTTGGGCGACATGGGTTTATGTCGACCGGTCAATAGGTCGACACAAGCATTAGTTGACAGACAATACATCAATACTAAAAGATGATCACGACATTGATAAGGTTTTTTAAATTTTTTCTTTTTTTTACGTTAACATACTGTACATCCACGTGAACTCTGGATAGGTACTGTCAAATGTGCTGCCAGTACAGCGTAGCAAGGGGACTGGCATGAAGCATGGCTAGTGAAGGGAGCCATGCAAGGGTACACAATACATTAAGTGGGGGTCCACATGCTCAGATGTTGGCATTGACTGAAAAATGAATGTTGCCCTGTTCATGTCCTTTTCTCTTCTTTCCTTGAGCATCTCAACCTTGTGCATGTCAAACCTATTGGTGTCGACCTTCAGGTATTGAGGGTCCATCTAGACCAGTGGTAGCCAACCCTAGCCCTCGAGAGCTACCAACAGTTCACATTTTCCAGACAACCTAGCTGCTGCACAGCTGCACTCATTAATCACTGACACATTTTAAAAGATACACAGCTGCAGCTAATTATTTCACTTGTGATTCTCTGAGGAGATGTGGAAAACATTAACTGTTGGTAGTTCTCGAGGACTGGAGTTGGTTTCCCCAGCTTTAGACATACCCAGGATGCACATATAGTGTACATATACAGATGTAGCCCGTTATCTTTGGCCAGGGCTTGCCAGAGTCTCCTCTCTGGCGAGTGCCGGCAGACAGGGGCTACACTGAACCTGGATGTGCATGTGTCTCACGCGCGTCCCAATCCTCCGTTGGCGGGGCAGTGGCATCCTGCCCATCTCCGCGTCAGGGAGACGGGCAGGGTTAGGGGGGTCGGGGTGGCGAGGGGGACCGGCGGCGTGGGAGGCGGCGGGGACCAAGGTCCGTTGCCACGGGGCGCGCAAGTGTCTTGTGCGCACGTGCCTCCTTGCAGGAGCCGGCGGCTGCCGAAAGCATCGCCAGCCCCTGCAAAGATGAAGCTAGCTTCATCTGTACATTACAAAATATAATCATATCTATTTATTTGGCCAAAAAGGAAAAAATGGATATTTTTATATATATCCAAACACTACGGGGCACATTTACTAAATTTCTAAAATTAAAAGACGTGATGTTGTTGATTCTGTGAGGAGACCTGCAAAACATGCACTGTTGGTAGCTCTCGAGGACTAGGGTTGGCTACCCCAGATCTAGACACTCTCGACCCTTTGCCACTAGGACAGGATGAAACAGGACTTTCCATTGTCTGTATGATATTTTAATATTGTTCCCTAGTGATTTACTGTAACATTGCCACCTTCCCGGCCTATGCTATGCAAACAACTTTCCACAGAAATCATTTACATTAAGAAAGTTGATTCTCACTTCTCTAAATATTAGAAGCATGACCACTGTATCCCTCATAAGCATAATGGTTTCAGACAAATATTGATCATGTATGCTGCATTTAGTGCTGGTAATCCATATCTGCAATATTATAATGGGATTGATCGTTTTTGCAATCATTGAAATCATGTAAATGATTGCCGCTATGCCACACCACAAGCAAACTATAGGCCTGATTCAAACCTGTTCTCTAGGCTACGTATACTCGCAGCCTAGTGAACAGGTCAGCAACCACCTCCCTGCATTTGGCCGAAGGAGAGATAAATAATTTGATGGCTGTTGACAATGAATTGTTTTCTCTCCCATTCGGGAGTTAAATCAGTCTAAACTGCAGATTGACGAAAAGGGGACGGGTTCTGATGTCATATAATCTGCCCGCCCCACACAGGCCTCCACCAGCTTGGATTCCCAGGTTTATTATGGGGACGCCCATAAAACGCTGGGAATTCCCCTGCAGCCGTCCCCAGACCTCCCTGTCTGGAGCAAATGGCTCGGTGAGTATAAAAGTCAACAAAGCCGGTAGCTCCTGGGGTTTGCGCATGGTCAAACCCCCCACCATCGGGCAAGGGGCCGAATTAGCACCTGAACGAGTCTGAATCAGCCTCTATGTGAAAGATTCTTTTCCCCGAAGTTAGCTTACCTTATAAGCCTGTCTTTTGGCCATGCAGTCTGCACTGTACGATAAAGGCCATATCACAACAATATTACTGTACATCTCATCATGATGCTTCCGGATCCAGCGCACAGGCCACACGAATAGCAGCATTGCCGGATGGCGCGAGGATGTGGAAGATTGTCCAAACTTCTAACTTTTTTTTATTAACAGACACCAGGTTACATGAAAAAGTCAGTGAGAGATACAGCAGTTCTTCAGTTTTGTTTTTACATTTTGTTTTAAGAAGGGGTTTGGCATTCATGTTTCTGTAGATTAATATGTATCACTATTTTGTAATCACTAAAACATCATTGTGACTTTTTGAAATATTAAAATTATTTTCATTACATTCTCTCTTTGTGTTCTAAAAGCATTTTTTTTGCCCGCAGGAGTGTGCATCGCAAGGTGCAAATGCACCGTGTATGGGCACCTTGAGTCTGTTTAGAATGGCAGTTAGTGTGGGTCACCTATTTACATTTTTATCTGTGCTGCCATTGGTCACATCTTGCAACTTAAGGAGCTTTCTTTTATAGACATTGGCCCTTATTCTGGCTCACTCGCAAAGGCAAATTCCTTTTCCAATGGACAGAACCATGTGCACTGCAGGTGGAGCAGATGTAACTTGTGCAGAGAGAATTAGATTTGGGTGTTATTTTGTTTCTGTGCAGGGAAAATACTGACTGCTTTATTTTGACACTGCAATATAGATCTCAATTTGAAGTAAAACCTCACCTAAATCTAATTATCTCTGCACATGTTACATCTGCGCCCCCCCCCCCCCCTGTAGTGCACATGGTTTTGTCCAATTGAGAAGGAATTTGCCTTTGTGAGTGAACCAAAATATGGACCAATGTTTATTGACGGTGTGACAATGAAATTATACGCTATGCAGAAGTACTGTAAATGAAAGTATATAACTACATATGCGACTATGCATTTAGATCTGTGCATGCAACGTGGGGGGAATTACTGAAAACTTGCACCCAACTATGTATCAGCTCCATATATCACAGTCTTCTGAAAGGAGCTGCTGTACACTGAGTTAGTTATATTTTTTATAAGGAAAAAGGGGAACTGGGGAATCTGCACAGGCAAGTGCTTTAGCACCTGTACGCAGTGGCGTAACTACCGAGGGTGCAGGAGGTGCAGCTGCTATGGGGCCCGAGCTATTCTAGGGCCCGCTGCTCCCCCTGCACCCAAAGATTAGTGCTTCCTGCTCCCTCTTGCACACAAGAGATAGCAGCCGCTGTGACAGCACCCTCACCCCGGGCCGCCCGCAGCCATGGTGGATGAAGCTGCGCTCTCCCAAGTTCCAACCCACTTACCAGCTTTCCTGAGTCCCTCGCCGGCCTCCTGAAGTCCCGCAATTCACAGACATTTAGGGGGCGTGGCTTAACGCCTTAAAGTGCCTGTCCCCATAAGAGGCCCTTGGCTCTGCTCCCAGAGATTGCTGCAATAAGGTAATGCTCGCCCCCATTTCGCTCTGCTTCCCCCTCTCTCTCTATCTCTCTTAAGCGGTCTTCCTCCTCCTGTATGTTTCTGTGTATGCCATCTCTCCCCCCTTCTCTCTAACAATGTCTCATCCCCATATCTCTGGTGCTGTCTCCTCCTTCTCCCTCTCTCAGACTCCGTATCTTCCCCCTTCTGTCTGATGCCATCCCTTTCCCTCTCTCCCTGAAGTCTTCTCCTCCCTTCTTCTCTGACGCGGTCTCCTCCCCCTCTCTCTGATGCCATCTCCTCCCCATCTCTCTGAAGTTGTCTCCTCCCCCTCTCTTTCTGGCACTGTCTACCTTCCTTCCTCCCTCTCTGTTTCTCACTCGGTCTCCCCCTAACATCCTCTTTGTCATTAACTCCCCTCACTCTCTTGCTACCCTAATGCTGGGTACAAACTGGAGGATATTCATGCGATATCAGTATCGATATTGTCCATATCATTACCAATAAATCTCCCAGTGTATACCCAGCCTAAGGGGAATTGTATGGACAAAGTGTAGGTGGGTGGGTGTGGGTGTTAGGGTGGGGGGGCATTTCAAAGGTTTGCAATGGGGCGCACAACATTCTAGCTAGGCCCCTGCCTGTACGTAAACCCCAATCGGGACAATTGTCAGAATTCAGTTGTAATTCTCTTTGGGGGTGCAGCCAGGGACAATAAAAGTTACAATTAAATCTTTATTTTTTCTTCATTATTTATAATAGGTCTAAACATGACTGAAATCCCCAATATGTTAAGGGCTTTTGGTGTGGATAAGACACTCTCCTCCCCAACCCACAACTACTGCTAAATATAAGCCAAGTCTACTGCATGTTATAAACAAATGGTATGAAGCATAAGCAAATTTTAACCTATAGCTAATGTTCTTATAAGATGACAGATGCACGGACAGGGTTCTTGCTCCCTCTAGTGGGAAAGAAAAGTGTACATATATACAGTCATTTTAAAACAACTAATAAAAAACCTGCAGACAAAAATCATATAAAGGTGCCCACACAGTGCGAAATGCGCTTTGTACTAGATCACATCTATTTAAAATTGCATGCTATTCGCTAAAACAGCATGTGATTCGAACTAATGACCTGATTCACTAACACTTGGAAGGGGCTGAATTTGGTCCCGTTCAGACCCCCCCAGTCTGCACATGTGAACACCCTGGCAACGAACAGCTTCAGCTCCTGGCAACGAACAGCTTCAGCTCCTGGCAACGAACAGCTTCAGTTTGTTGCGGGGAGAGAGGGCTGGGGCAAAAGTGGGGCTCGTTCATGGGAACGTCCAGTGTTTTATGGGTGTCTCCATGGGAACGCAAGCGGGCCGATGCCTGCCAGGGTTGGGGTGGCTGACGTCACAGGACATTCCCCCTCTTCAGACACCAAAGGAAATATTTACGAAGGCAGGAGAAACATTCGATGGTTGGCGACCATTGAATGATTTGCAATGATACATTTATAACTTTGTTCTTTGAACCTTAAAGTGCAACCAGACAGGTTGTTATTACATTGTTGTTACAGGAAAACATGTTTGTCCTTTACTTTACATTAAAATGAAACACCTTGTTTTATTTCAGTTAGCACTGAAGCAAAGCACAATTGCCCATTTTTAAGTAATAATCGGTTTTATAGGGATTAGAAGATTACATGATGGCTGATACTTTGTAAACCTGCTACTTGAAGGGATTAGCAAGTGATATTTTCAGTTCATTTACACTGTTAGAGTAGATGTATGAAGCAGTCGTAAGGGAGATGTGATAAAGTGCATGCTAAAGTAGGGGAGCAAATGACACTCAACTATTTTCTCCCAAACACTTGAAAACGGACCAAAAAAAAAAAATATATAGGATTTATGGTCTTAGCTTTCTTGGTACTTGTTTCCTAGCATGGCGCCCACGATTTTCATCTTATGCCATCGTATCGATCGGATACGATGGGTGATTACTATGTTAAATGCACCCCCATTGTTAATGCCACCCCCACAATGAACTCCAACCCGAAGCGTGGCAAGTCCGCAAGGGGCGGCGGTACGCGTCCTCCGACCTTTTCATACCCCCACTATCCACGTCGGCGTGGAGTCGATTTTAGGTAGTGTGGCGAGCGCAGCGAGCCCCGCGAGGGGACACGGATTACTTCACATGTATTCCGCGTCCGCTCGCTGCGCTATATAAAATCAACTCCACGCCAACATGGATAGTGGGAGTATGAAAAGGTCGGAGGACACGTACCGCCACGCTTCGGGTTGTCGTTGACATTGGGGGTGCTTTTAACATAGTAATCACCCATCAGGGTGCCTGTACAATTAAAAATCGCATCGCATTCCATTGTAATAGCATGTGAGGCGACGGGATATTAAAATTGTACAATGCGGGTCTTAGGACCAGAAAATCTCCCTTTACTTACACACACCCCCCCCCCCCCCCCCCCTGGTCTCTCTGCCTCTCTGCTCTGCCTCTCTTGCCTACCTCCCACTCCCGCTTTCAAGAGTTTTCACATGCTATTCCCCATCTCTGGAACTTTCTAACTCGCCTTCTCAAACTCTGCACAAACTTTAAAACTGGCTCTCAAGACCCACTTCTCCACCAAACCCTGCCAACTCTTATCCAAACACACACACACACACACACACACACACACACACGGTCTACATCTTCTGTGTCACTCCTATCAGTCTACTCCTCCCATTTAAAATGTAAGCTCAAAAACAGCACCCTATTCCCTCAAATTATTATATTACTTTTATTATAAATATTTATACTTTTTATGGACTTCCGAGTCATGCGTCTGGGAATTAGAAAAGGAAATGCAGGATGAAAATTTTGCTAAATTAGGTACTGATCTAGCTAAATCACTAGGCCCTTTCTGGTTCATCCATTTGATTTGGACAGGAAGACTTATTAAAAAACTTTCTATTAGACTGGTCTGTTAGCCGAGACTATTAGAAGCAAGAATGCAGGGGAAATTCTGTTAAGGTGAGCAAAATGCTATTAGAATGAAAATATTTAAGTTTCTGCCATCTCAGCACTAGTAGCTGGAGGAAAATGGATCTTAGAAATACAGGAATGGCAGAGAGTAACTACCATATAGACTTTTAGAAATAGATTAGCACTCAATAAAAATCAGATAGGAGAGAAACTCCAAAAGACAAACACCAGAGGAACAACTTTCCTTAGCTGAAAGACAAAAAAGCCATGAAGCAACTTCAAGTTTTTCCATAAAAAGGCCTAGGCTACTTGCACGATGGATGCAAAATGTACCATATATTATATATGTTGATTGACGAACTTGAATACGTAATTAACACTTCAAAGCAACCAGTAAGTTCTGTACAAAGGTAGACAAAATAAGCATAACATATTTCACGGTTTATTATTAAGAACAAAGTCCATTAGAATGACAAGGTGTTTATTTAACAGCAGAAAAAATTTAGTTTTACAGTTATATTTAAGTCTACATTTTAATCCAGTAAGAGTAAATATATATCTCTTTCATGAGAACATACAAAGTTGAAATAATCCCTTTATATTTTATTGGTGTAATACTTTTCCTGGCTAAAAAGGTCACAAAAGCACACCTGCATAGCTAGCATAAGGTGGGAGTATGGGAGGTGATCTGATATAAAAGCACAAACCCAAGTGAAAACTAGAACATTTGAGGGGAATAATAATTGGATCAAGAACAATAACGAGGATAGGTGACAAAACAAAGCATAGTATTTATGCTAACCTAATATGTATATATTACAAATCACTAATTGTAGTTTTATTAACAGTACTGGCAGCATCTCAGCATTAACCACATTCTTGGCATTAGAAAACAACCTTTGTTAGTACGTCAAATTTAACAATTTATTCTCTATTATAACTTTTTCTAAAATACTACGGACATGTCACTTTTACCCATAAATCTAAGCAGCACTTAGACGCGGATCTACTTGAAATTTCCACCACTTTGTCATTAAGGCCCAGCTATAACCATATTACAGTCATAAATTGTAGTACAACATTGTAGTGTACAGTATATATACTACTACAGTCAATGAAACTAAAAATATGTGAACTTACTATCTTAGTGTTAAGGATCCTATGGGTGTCACAACGCTATATCTCGATCAGCAGAAAATACTTTGTTTACATTATAGAGAAGGCAAGATGTAGAATACAGAGACAGCATCTAGAAAAATCTTTATATGCTGGACAACACATCAAGAGATTTAACAATTCCAGGCGCTATTTTTTAAAGGACAAAGATAAGACTATTTTTTGGTATTGGTGTCTGATTAATTCCAATTACAGTACAGCTGTGAATAAGTCTATATATTTAGTGCATTAACTACCATTACACCAACATGGGAGATCTGGGCATCTACAAACCACAGCAGTCATTTTCCCTCTTAATAAAAAAAAAAAAAAAAAAAAAAAAAAACATAAAATAAAACACATGCACAAATAAAAAATATGAAATTTTCTAAACAATATCAAAAAGATGAATACAGTGAACACATATTTACATATAAAACACCTAAAGAAATGTTACATTTTAGTTTACAGCACACAAAAAAAAAAGTCTAATCAAATCGTTAAAGACCAGGAATAATACAAAGGATAGGATATTTAATTTTACAGAAAAATAAAGTATCAAAGACTAAATCAGGTAAGTATATAGAATGTTCATGCAAACATTACATATTGATCAATTCATGAGAAAGAATGGAAAAGGTTATTTCCGAAGCGGTTCAAGTTGCAGGTCTAGGTGGGTCCATTTTTCAGCTGATACATGAATAGATATTTAGCAAGATAATTCTATTGTTTGAGGAGATTCTTGGAGCTCATTAGTCACTGCAGTTCCAGGGGTGGCTTCTAGCTGGGCATTGCTGGTTTGAGAACGGCTGCGAGGGACTTCTGTTGAGCCACTGCTTGAGGCAGAATGAGTGCGTGAACGTACAAGTCTCGTCATACTTGCTGTTGGCACTAGAAGAAAGGTTGAAAAAAAATCCATCTTAGATCTAATTTTAGAAGATATTTTATCATGCAAAATAGGTGTTACATAGCCAATAGCAACCTCACTTGTTTCTTATTTTAACAGTACAAAAAAAACGACTAGAAGGACCAGACGGGCTGCTACATGCACCAGTTTCCATGTATAACATGGCTTTTTTCCCCCCTTTCTAAATTTTGCTGTTGGGGTAAATAATAATAAATAATAATACTAATCCGAAAACTAATAATGAAGCCACGTAATGTCATGCGTAAACAATTTGTACATCAAACATGCCAAAATCTGTTGCAGCATACAACAATAAAGTGTAAAGAAAAAGCAAAACACAAAAACACCACAACATTACATTCCACCTGCACAATAATGTAATCCGCTCAATAAAAGCGGCAAACCAAAACGTGCTTTACATCTTCTTGACGAATAGTAGACTATAGATACCTGATTCAGTGCTCAAATGACTGAGCGTAACATATGGAACTGTAGGAACATACAACAAGAGAGAGTGGCAGACAGGAATTAGAGCACACGAAAAAGGGACCATGCGTCAAGTATATTGCGGCTTTGGAAAGTTATTTATTTATTTACTGACATTTTCTTATATAGTGCACACATATTCCGCAGCGCTTTAGAGAATATTTGAACATTTGCAGCAGTCCTTGCCCCAGTGGAACTTACAATCTATATTCCCTACTACATGTACACACACATTCATTCTAGGGTTAATTTTGTTGGGAGCCAATCAGTATATTTTTGGATTTTGGGAGGAAACCGGAGTAAACACAAAGCACAGGGAGAATATACAAACTGCGCACTGTTAGAGCCATGATAGGAATCGAACCCATGACCTCAGTGCTTTGAGGCAGTTAGGCCTTATACAGTACAAGTGAAGGGTTTTGAAGCCTAAAGGTCTTAAAAAAAAAAAAAAAAAAAAAAGGACAACTGTTATACTAAAGAAGGCATGTTATGCAGAAGCAACAGTGTGGTATCGTTACTATGGAAAGATTCGAAAGAGATCTATTTGGTTTGTTTAGAATGGCCTCAAAATACAATAGTTATAAATTGGGAGCACTCCGGAGTAGCATACTAAAGTGGGGCGCTAGGAATGTCATTTGGCAGTCGGATTGCCATTGTAGCAGCATATGTGAAGGTCTGAGGGCCATTGAAGGGGAATGTTTGGTTGTCTGTTTTACATATATACGTAAAATTTTCTTGGCAGGCTAAATGCTCAATAGCAATGTTAAACAGTGAAGGGGAACTTGTAGTGTGTCAGAATGGCAAATGCAAATCTTGCACAGGGCAGAAGATTTAAGAAGTCTTTTGACATAAGCAAGGAGATCGGTTTGTTCGGTTTTGCTGCTATGATCCTAAATAATGAATGATTTTGGGGAAAAAAAAACACCAGCAACTAAAGTATGAATTGACTGGCCGGAGGAACAGTAAAATGTTTTGGTGCCAGTATTCTGTAGCTGCAGAACTTGTGGGGTTCTGAAATGGCTGCCACCAGACAGGCAGCCGAAGTGAGAGAGATTTGTTTGGTATGCTTAACACCTTTGCCTATGAGTTTATTATTATTGGGCCTGAGCTACAGCAAGGGAAAGAATAGAATTATTAAATACATGAAAAGCTACTTACTGTATCCCATTCCTTGCACAAAGTATTTCAGGGCCTCTGCCAATTTTCCAGGCTAAAAAAAATAAAAATATATTTATATATATACTATTTTTTCATATTCACATGGCACAAGTAGTATTGGATAGGTCTGCAATATGTACATACATAAAATAAGCCAACTAACCTGGACGGCTTGTGGTAATCCCCCGCAATCAGCCATCTTAGAAAGAAAAAAAAATATATAATAATAATAATAATAATAATAATAATAATAATAATAATAATATAAACCCACACCAAGTACAATTATCCTTCATTTATATAGTAACAAATTTATATTACACAGTACTTTACTCCAAAAATATACTTTACAACTCATGTTTATGGATTATTGCTCTTGATGATGGTCCTGAGAGGACGGAAATGTTGAGACATACCAATGTACCCACCTTAGAAGGTTTGAATAAATACCCAGCAGTTTTAATTGCAAATTTGAGACTGGTGAGTGTGATATAATTAGGACGCACTCACACATCCGACTACTATAAAAGCATGAATTTAGCTGTTACTTGTGAAAAACGTTCCCAACTAAAGGGATATTGATTCATATCGGTCCCTGACCTAGTGGATCTTCAAGTCTGTTCCACACCACATGAACACACAGTTGATTGCCAATAGGTTTCTAAACTATGGGGAAACCAAATATCCTAAAGTACAACATGGCATCAATACATACACCTTGCTTCCGTAATATAGTACTTGTCATTTAATACAAGCCTTTTTTTTTTCTTTTTTTTCTTATTAAAGTTTTCAGTGCCATCAACAGCATGTTATTCCCAAGTCTCTGATGCTTTCCTCTGGCCAGTCCAAAGGCATACACTCTGATGACCCCAGTGAAGTGCTCTTCACAGTAAACGTCAAATAATCTGTAGACTTTATCCTGCCTGTGAGGAGTGCCTCAGAGTAACAACTAAAAATATTAAGTATAGTGTGGTGTAATATAACCTAAATAAATGTACTAAAATATAAATTTTATTGATTTGCAAGAAGTTATTAACTATAGGACAGTCTAAGGCAGCAGTGGGCAACAAAGCCGTACCAGTAACTTCCAGATCATTCCTACTTAATGGTCAAATTTGACCGTTATTACCTGTCCCAATCAAACTGGCCTGTTAAAAAATTACTATAGTAAAACAGAACACATTTAAAAAGATGCCAAGCATTACAAAATAGATCAGCTTTAAATATAGGTTGAGTATTTCTTATCCAAATAATTCTGAAAACCATACATTCCAGAAAGTGAAAAAAAAAGTTTCTCTGGCTAAAAAAGCACTACTGGGGACATCTGTAACAGCAATACTGAGGACATGATATGTAACTGGCACTAAATATGGGCAAGAAAATGATTGCTTGGCATTCAAGGTCAGTGCCTGCGATAGGACAAACTTTTTCAGGTTTTGAAACCTTATTTTATGCAGAAATAAAATATATCTGTGTATTTCATGTGTTTGATGTGATTGTGCAACATAAATGCAAGATACATCATTGAAATATAAAAATATTCTGAAATACAGAATAATCCGTTATCCAAAATTCTTCTGGTCCCGAGCATTTTGGATAAGGGATACTCAAACGGTAGTACCAAAGTTGTCCATCACTGGCCTATGGCAGGTGTGACCATTAACTGGCTCTCCAGCTGCTGTTCAAATAAACATCCCAGCATTCCTTGCCTCAGTTATAGCATCACTTGATTGCAAAACTGTGGCAGGGCATGCTAGGATGTGTAATCTCACAGAAGCTAGATAGTGTACATGGCCCACCCTTGCCACATGGAATAACTGCAGACCATAAGCAAATGCAAGTGCTAAATTCTTCTTTTTCTATACTAAATGTAGTCTTCACCTGTGTGTAGGTGAACACTGTTTCAAGAGCCAATAGTACAGTTATCCTGTTAGCAGGAACCTCCCCTCTTTAGTGAAGTCTTAAACTGTGTACACACGGTGCAATTTGGTCGCTGAGCGATTTTGGCTTAAAATTGCTCAGCAATATATTGCGCCAAGTACCGTTTTCATTAGCAACCAGCAATTTTGGTTGAAAATTGCAAACCATTCTTTACCTCATTTTGACTAGAAATCGCTGGTGCATATTGCATTGTGCACCAGCGATTTGTAGCCATCATCAGAGGAGCATGCTCCTGCAACCATTAAGAACTGGCCGCAGGAGCGTGCTCTTGGCGATGTATCTCCCACAGCACATGGAAAACTCTGGCAACATGGTCGCTCATGCTACCTAATTGCTTGCTATAGATACAACTGAAAGCAAACACATACATATGTCTGTTGTTCGGTCCTGTTTTTTTTTATCTAGAAAAAAGTTTATTGTTGAATGGGGTTAGAATATGGTCTTATTAAAATATTAATCAAATAAAATCCTTTTCTACAGACGGCGCTTTAACCTTTGTTTTTGTAGATACTATACAGATGTAGCGCCGCTCATTCAATCCCGGCGCCCGTCAGATCCCTTTCACTGGCGAGCGCCGACGATAGGGACTGGGATGCTCGTGCGTCTCAGTATCGCGGTAGATGGGCAGCGTCTCCCTGCCAGTCTCCGCTTCAGGGGGGGATGGGTGGCGAGGGGGACCGGCGGCAAGCTCTGTTGCCAAGGGGTGCGCGAGCGTCTCGTGCGCCCCTGGTGGTAGCCAGCCCCTGCAAAGATGACCTGTTACATCTGTACTTGCCTAATTTTTGCTTGCCATCTCCGGGAAAGGGCAGCTAGCTCTGGGAAGCAGATTGGACTGCTGACTTGACAAAGAGGCCTGACAGTGATTGGGCAAGGCAAGGGTGATTGTGGCCACGCCTCCCACCGTACAATGTCGGTATTACAGGCACTGCACAGCGAGGGCGGGGCTAAAATGAGGCGCATTGCAGGGAACAAGCCCACCTTCCCAGTGGGCCAGGAGACATGCCAGATTTATTCCAGGAGCATAGGCAAGTATGATACATACACGGAAACCTCCACATGAAGATCCTGTGTTTGTGAATTATTTTTATCCCATTGATGTGGACCTTACAGTAATACATAGTGTAAATCTTTGCAGTATATCTGTAGGAGTCACATAGCTCGAATTGTGTTACCTTAAGTAGTGTTGTCCTGGTTGGGTCTAATCTGGAGTTACACTCCACCTGAAGAGGACAAAAAAAAAAAAAAGCTTTTACAGTTAATCTGTAACTAAATGATCCATATTTCTAGAATAACCCAAAATGCAACAGTACATGCACATTATACATACTAATACTGTCAAGTTGGAAAACCAAATACACGTTTTAAAAATCATATGGTTAATGGCAGTTTGCCTGAGTATTTTCCAACCTCAAATATCCCCCACCACAAAAAAAAATTAAATTTATATATATATATATATATCTTTACGGTATTTTCAGAATGTCATATTCAGTTAGTCCTTATATTCCTCAAATTTAAAAAACACAATTATTGTTTTTTAGCAATTGCAATAAACTTACTACAACATCGACTGCAGGAGAGTTGTCACCGACCACTAGCAAAGCAGGGCACCTAAGAGAAACATTTTATAAAAAGGTTATATTGAAAGGCAGAACAACGACCACAGGGCAAACACACAGAAGACAACTAGGGATCATCCCCAACTAGCAAGTCACTGCACCATCTCCAACCTGCAGAGCCCAACTGTAGCACTCTCGCCATTACTGTACACCGATTAAAATTCATATACGGCAAAAATTACAACCAACCATTTTTTTTTTTCAATTGGAAACATGCACAAGCAATAGTGGGAAATACTCACTGGCCACTGGAAAAACAAACAAATTTTGCTGCTAACTGGATACACCACATAGTACAGTGTGCCATGTACTTATGTAAAAAGGAGTTGTAACCAAAGCTTCTAAACACTACAGGAAACATGAAGTTCAGTGCACAGCAAGATCTCTTTATGGTGTGTACAAATCACTCACCGATAGGCGCAAAGATGGGCTTTGAGAAAAGGATTCAAAAAGTCAAACTTCGGGCCCGATTTAGACCCCTTCTTCTAGGCTGCGTATTCACAGCCAGTGCAATTATCAAATGACCGCATATGTGCATGGTTACAAACAAAGCCAGTGATGGATAGCCATCACTGGCTGCTTGCAAGGGTGAGGCAGCGACCTTGCGTTTTTAGGCAACACTCCCAGAAAACACCGACTGGCCCTGCCGTGGGGAGGGAGGGCCACTGACATTGGCATCCATCTACCCAGAGTGATCAAAGTGCAGAGTAAGTCTAGATTTACTTGGTGGCTGTGAAAAACCGCCAAGAATAGCTTGCAAGCCCAGCACTAATCTATAGAGTCCTGAAATGGGGTGCAGTCAGCTATTGATAGTAAGTGTCAACAATATATATGTCACCTGTAAACATTATGCATGGAGCCACACAGGCATGTTAAGAATTATTCCTATTGCTGCTGAAGCATCATCTAGTCATCAGAGTACCCTTCCGAAGAGCCTAGTCTTGAGGCTGCTCTCGCTACCCCACCTTGGCCTCGCTTGCTTCCTGCCATCAGACCACCTTGTGCTTCATGACACCTGCCTCCCCCATCCCTCTAGATTTTAACCACATTGGAGCAGGGCCCTCTTCATTCCTGTTCTTACAGCCCTCGCCTATCGCAATTCTTTTACAGTGCTCGATTATTCAGCAACCGTCTATACCCACTTCTCATCTCCCTCATAATTGCTCATCTCTTCCAATGGCTGCCTTCCCCTGGTAGTACACGGACAACTCCTTTGTTCCCTATTTCTTAGCTGTATGGAGAACTGAGGCACAAATTCTTACCAGTGCTCGGTTTTCATTTTTCAGTTACTGTAATGTTTAGTTGTGTGTGCCCTGTATTGTTGTAATGTGTGCCACATGCACGCTGCAAAAAGCCATCAAACCAGGTATGTTTTCTTAAGTTGATGTCACTGCTGTAATTTTACTTTAACAACATTTGGTACTTGTGAGTTATCCGGGCTGCCGATTTTTTGATTGTATGCCTTAAGTTAAGGCATACAATCAGATGCGATGCGATATCGCATCGCATGCGACCATCGGATGCGATGACCCGATTTTTCCATAGGAATCAATGTTAAAATTGACTGAGTCCATTTTAACATGGAATTCAATGGGAAAAAGGGGTCCTTTTCATACCCCTACTATCCAAGTGGGCATGGAGTTGGATATAAACCTGTGGCGAGCGTAGCGAGCCACCGAGCCCGAAGCGTGGCGAGCGAAGCGAGCCCCGCGAGGGGACGGTATTCTGTGTCCCCTCGCGGGGCTCGCTACGCTTCGGGCTCGGTGGCTCGCTACAGGTTTATATCCAACTCCATGCCCACTTGGATAGTAGGGGTATGAAAAGGACCCCTTTTTCCCATTGAATTCCATGTTAAAATGGACTCAGTCCATTTTAACATTGATTCCTATGGAAAAATCGGGTCATCGCATCGCATCCGATGGTCGCATGCGATGCGATGTGCCCGATCCGACCCGATTTAGAAATCGGCAGCCCGGATAACTCACAAGTACCCAACATTTTGTTTACAGTAAATGTAAACAAAAATGTATAAAATCTATACTCCGCTGATGCGAATGGCTCTTCTACACTGTCCCCAGCAGGGAAGGCACTACATACGCTAACTAACCTAAAATAAGTCTTCAACATGAATATGCATATGGAGGAAATCTAGCAGCAGCTTTAGACTACAAAGAGATCGCTATGACCAACCTGAGTGTGCCAACTGAATTATTGGATGCAATAAGAGGTCTCTCGATCTCCAGATCTTTGCGGCTGAAAGTGAATGGAAAATAAACAAAAATGGTTTAAGTGGCTACATTTTTAAATCAAAACTTGCATATATAAAGAATGTTAGTGAATAATATATATATATATATATATATATATATATATATATATATATATATATATATATATATAAGTTTTTTTTTTGTTCTAGGTACAAAATCAGTGTTACTGTTGAGCTCATTTGTTTCCATTTATAATATTAAATTTTTACCATTGAAAAAAAAAAATCACCCCCTGCCCCCAACACACACACACTTACTCCTTCCTATATGTATTTCAATCATAGTCAAGTATCACTTGCTTCATACTTTCAGCACGACTTGTAAATTAGCATTTTGTGAACTTTATAGAATACGAATAGTGACAAATGTATTCTGTTTGGTATGGCTGGGGCAGGACTGGGAACCCTTCAGGCCAAATTTCATACAGCATTTGGCCCATACTTTAGTATGAGAGAATCATTTTATATATATATATATATATGTATATTTCACACATCTATAACAATTGGATGCATGATCGCTTAGTTAAAAATGTGCTATTGACACCTTAAATCTTCACATATCACCTCAGCACAGAAGAGAAAATTTAATCCAACTTTCAAAAGGTGACTTCTACTATTTAAGTATCAAATTCATACACCACAAATTACAGCCAAATGAGTCCATGCAGCGGCTTTGCCAGCAGTCTTTGTTCTCTAGTGCACATGCGCCATCTTCCCAAATATCACTGAGAATACGACACTAGTAGAGGAGTGACCAGCTTCCCATCAAGCAAGGCAGAAAACAGCTGCCCTCCCCCACACCTTCTCCTGCAATAGGGGTGTTTAAAGGTGTCTGTCCATGCTCCTTATATTGTTAGGGAGCGCGGACCCTCCCCCACTTTAACCCCCTCATCCCTGTTAATCACATATGACTGGGTATAATAACCCACCTTCATAATAATTAGCAAAGCACTATGCAAACTAAATCCACAACTATAAAGACTTTTATACTGTCAAACTTTCAACAGTAATAAATATGTAGGACCTAGACCAGTCATTCCCAACACGGTCCTCAGGGCACACCAACAGTGCAGGTTTTAGTGATATTCAGGCTTCAGCACAGATGGTTTAATCAGAATCCCTCAGATACTAATTAAGTCACCTGTGCTCAAGCCTGGATATCTACAAAACCTGCACTGTTGGTGTGCCTTGAGGACCGTGGTTGGGAATGCCTGGCCTAGACTCTTAGCACACCACTAATAATATTACCTGTTGTAAGCATTGACAAAAAGGTGAAGGTTTTCTTGATTAATATCTTGCGCAATATGCAATCTGTAGGTTTGAATTAAATCCACATTTGACTGGAGCTCATCCTAAAAAAAAAAAAAAACAGTTAAGCAAAAAAACAAACAAAAAAATAATAGTAAAAACCTACAAAACCTCAAACAAGGTAACTTACATAACCAAAGAGTTGAGCCAACACAGTATCCACAATGTTTGTTGTCCAACCAGAGAACTAGAATAGAACAGAATGCATAAATCTCATATTCACAGTACCAGTGTTATTTTTTCAAAATTCTGTAAGACTGTGCAGTAGGGTGATCAAACATGCGCCGCTTGCACAACACTCTTGTGAGCAGTGATCTCAAACTGGGATCTATACAAATGTGCAGATTTTTTTTTATGAAGTGTCCAAATCAACATTAACAGGAGGTATAAAAAGGACTCATGAGTAATGAACAGATCACGCAGTTTGATTTCTGCCCGGCCACAAAGGCTGGTATTCAATTAGCTACTGCAATTTACAGCAGATACTGGATTCCACTGGGGCTCAGAGATTATGCTGAGGCACCTGAAGCATAGTCGGTGGTAAGCAGCTCTCCGAGCCACAATAACACATGGGATCGGGAGCTTATCCTGGAACCCCAGGTGTTCCTGCACGATAAAAAAATAAATAATTAAAACCCATAGGCCAGAAATCGGATAGCTCGATAACTACCATTGGGTCAAAAATCGTACCATCATCCAGTTTTTCTTTTTATTTCCCCTGGTAGAAAAGCTATCAGGGCTAATTATATAACGACCAAAAGGATTTTAAAGGGCTACAACCAGATGATATTCAAGATCAGGAAAGTGATATAATGTAGGTATTGTGAACAGAAAAAGCTAATTAAGAAGACAACAGAACTTTTTAAGTGGTAGAATTCCCTGAACCCATGGCTCTGCAGCCATGGTGTGCCAGAATACTACAGTAACCCACAGGACTACGGCTACTGTGGATAAGGTTGGAGGTTCCGCAATGCGGGCAGTTTAGGCTAGGATATGCTGCCTGTTTGGTATAACCAGGTGCCACAGCACATATCCCTATTTGCAGGGCGAGAGTTAGACCTGAAAAGGATAGGTCTCCCACAGTTGTGTTTTCTGTAGCAAGCCATTTCTCACCTGCTGTTCTGTGCAGCAGCTCTCAGAGTGCTGGCTAAGGATTAATTTTCTTGTACCCCTTTTTCTCACTCTACCCTCGCAACTCCTGCTGTACTGTGCAGATGTGTGTGAGGATCAATATATAAAGCAGGGCTTTACATGTCTGTATACCATCATTATAGATAGTCTTTTTCAGACAGACAATCAGAAGAAACAATGCCAGTGAGGACTTCAGGATCTTTGAGAGGAATTCTCCTGCATTGCAGTGAATAGAACAATCATGACAATACAGTCTAAAAAAAAAAAAAGTAAGCCAAAAAAGCAGTTATTGCAAAAGTGTCCTTCAAAACTGCAACATGTAACAAGGAGGCACAGCCAACTCTGCACACTCTTAAATGTTACCAGCTATGAAATTTAGCATCACGGTAATGAACAGAATTGTGCAGCTGTCATGAGTTTGGGTAAATAATAATTTAATTATAAACAACCAAACTAATGCGGAATTTTTTTTTTTTTTAATTGTGGTTACAAAGTTGAAAGTGTATTCATTCAATTCCTGTGAATATAAAGTGTTCATTATATTATGAATGGAGGGGGGACGAAGTTTTAATACATAAATTGACCACATATACAAGGCATAAAGTTCTTTAACTATAGGGACTTACCTTGGAAGCTGCCCAATCAATCCATCCCTTTGCACTGGGGTCAATATTTATTAGCACAAGACCTTCTACCAGTTCTGGGTGATCAAGCTGCAGAACCAGGGAAGAGAAGTAAAACATATGATGTAGCTCCCATGTAGTGCGAGTTTGGTATAGATGGGCCATGTGGTGCAAGTTGCCTAGCATGAGTGAGGGGGAAGGGGGGGGGGGGGAATAGAGAATTGTCTGACACAGCTGTAAATGGCAAGTATCAACCGAGTGGAAAATGAACTTTGAGTAAAACAAGCACAAGTTAAGGTGGTCACACTTCTCTCCAATCAATTCATGCAGAGTTGAAAGTCAGTCCGCTAAGTCAAAGGTGAGTATAGTAGTAAGCATATGGGATACAGGGAACTGTTGGTTATGATAGTGGGGTTTGGACAAAAGTATTTGAAATAAAGTTATAATCTGAAAGATTTGCAACCATTTTACAAGAAATAAAAAAACTTGAATGCCATCATTAATGATGATGCTTTCCCCGCTTGCAACTCCCGTGAATCCTGGATGAGGTGGCTTGGGAGGACTTGAGACAGGTGAGTAATAAATATTCCTTTTCCACTCACCTAAAAAAGAAACCTCTTCTAAATGACATCAACCCCTGTCCGACTCTCCTAAAAGGTTTCCCTCTATTGGAGGAACTGTGGTCTCCAGGGTAACAACGCTCATGTTAGGTGGACATGAGGATAGAGATAGAGATATCTCTCTCTCTTACTGATGTCCCACAGGCTACTTCAGTTGTAAAATCACATGTGTGTGATGGGCAGCATTACCTATTATAGCCATGACAGGGGCCATATGTTTTCTCATGTATGGTCAGACTCCTCGAGACCCTCCTATGAAGTTACTTCCTAACCCCCATTTTCTGTATCTGCTATTCCCGTCTGACCCATGTGTGATGGGATGAGATGCACTACTTGCTCCTATTTTTTAATGGATGACTTTTGCTAATTACAGATATTTGCCTATATTCTATTACGCACAGCATTCCTCTCTCTACAACACTTAAATATTATTAATGGTATTTCTTCTTTCGGTACTTGTGTAATATCTGGGCGCCCGATTTTTTCATTGTATCGCATCGCATGTAATATAGTGGCATACAATTCATGCTAAGCGATGCTTCATTGTAAAGACCAGATTTTTAATTGTATAGTCACCCATGGGTGATTTCATACCCCCACTATCCAACTACGCATGGAGTTGACTTTATATAGTGTGACGAGCCCGAAGCGTGGCGAGCCCCGCGAGGGGACGCAGAATACATGTAAAGTAATCCGTGTCCCCTTGCCACGCTTCGGGCTTGCCACACTATATAAAATCAACTCCATGCGTAGTTGGATAGTGGGGGTATGAAATCACCCATGGTTGACTATACAATTAAAAATCTGGTCTTTACAATGAAAAAAATCGCATCGCATGCCTTAAGTAGTGGCATGCAATGAAAAAAAAAAATCAGGCGCCCAGATATACACAAGTAGCCTTCTCTCTTTAGTTCAGTTACCCTTGTAGTCCTATCCCTTCCCTATATGTTTTCACTCACTTAATTTACATAGTTACATAGTAGTTAAGGCTGAATAAAGACTTGAGTCCATCAAGTTCAACCTTGGTTTTATGGAGTATAATCTATTATCTTATCCGTTAGTTATAATGAAGATCTAAATATTTTTGGATACCATCCCTTTAAAATCCCACAAATAATTTACCCACTATGGATGTTAAGCTCACAGGTCTGTAGTTAGCTGGGTCATCCCTTTTTCCTTTTTTGTTTGATATTGGTATTACCTCTGCTATTCTCCAGTCCTTTGGTACCCTACCCGATGAAAGAGAGTTCTCAAAAACATAACACAGGGGGGTTGCTAATTCCTCCCTTAATTCCATTAGTACCCTAGGAAGAATCCCATCTGGGCCTGGTGATTTGTTTGTTTTGATTTTACCGAGCCGCGATTTTATCTCATCTGTCCTGAAATAGATATTAAGATCTAGCTTGCTCGTCCCATTTGTGGTACCTGTATGCTCCTCTGTCTGCTCTTCCCTAGTAAACACTGATGAGAAAAACCTCATTTAACAGTTCTGCTTTTCCTTTATCCTCTGTAAAGCTTTAACCATTGATATTGGTTAATGGGCCCAGGTTTTCTTTAATTATTCGTTTACTATTACCAATAACAGCCATTACAAAATATAACTACATATGGCTGAAAGGAGCAGGTTACTACCACCATTAACTACAAGCCACAAGTTTCCCCTAGTCAAATTTGTTCAGTAATAAAATGTCTAAAAAACAAAACAAAAACAAAAAAAGCAACCATCTTGAACTCCATTTGGTGGAGCTAAATAATTGCACGACTGTGGCCCCTTTAATAAAACACACAGTTGAAAGTCAGGCAGAAAGGGGGACAGTAAATGTACTTACAGCAAATTTCGACAATATATAGGCACCAGCTCCAACACCAATTCCTATAATGGTTTTTAGGCTGAAAAAAAGAAAGAAAAAGGACAAAGCACAGTCCATAACAGATAGGAATATCACATAAATAAACACAGCTTAAAACCCTTTTCCATATTGTACTCCATATTTTGGTGAATGCTGTATGTAGATGTAAAGGCTTTTACTATATATTATAAAAAAAGTAAAGCCCGCCAATCACTTACTAATTCAATAATAAGAAGTGTCCCCAGAATAGTAAAAATAAGCATTTTTCAACCAGTCCTTTTTTATATACATTTTGCTACTGTTGAAAGCCTGTTTACATCATTTAGAAGGGTTTCACTAGGGTCATCGTACTAAAAACATACTGTAGGCATTAGTGTTACATAAAACATAATACAGGAGTTGGACAACATTTTTTGAAAGAGTGGAACAGTGTCCCTTTCATTAGCACCAATTCATTCCTCACATTATGGCAATGACCCTGTTACAGACAACAGATGTAACATCACAAAACCAGAGGCCAGGTTGCTGCCTCCTTTCCAATTTTCACATTGGCTGCAAGTTTATCCCCACCCAGACACACACCAAGTACATTTTGCATAAGCTACACCAGAGAATTTCGTAAAGTAAGCTGCACAGACACCATCACATGGCTTATTGACGACTGACCAGAACCAAAACCCAAAGAGTTTCAATTACTTGCGAGTGCTTATTTTGGCTTTTGTACACTGGAAATGGATGAAACGGATGCCAAAAATACAGGGTGAGGCGCAGCCAAAAGGAATTAGACACACGAGATCTAGACCATGAAATTCTTCTAGTTACATACAGTCCAATTCCACAAATGCATTGATACACAAATTGTAAAACAGTCCCAAGACTTTAATTATCCTGTGCTGTAAAGGAGCAAGCGCTTATATCTCCAACATTAATATAAACTACTGTATACCTTTCAGGAGCTACAGATAGTACACTTTTTTACTGAGACATAAGTATTTTGCAGTAATTACAGAATAAAGGGAAGATTTGAAAACAGACTTCACAGTATTATATTCAGCACTTTATATGAAAGTTGTGGCAAATTCCAGGCACAAACAGCCACTGGGTGCCGGATGGCTGACAGCAAGGATTCCGACAGTCAATACACTGATATCAGAATCCCAACTGTTAAAACCCAGACACTCGGGATCCCGATGGCCACCGGCTATTCTCCCTCGTGGCGGTCCACGACCGCCATGAGGGAGAATAGAATAGGTGGCGAGCCACTGTGCCCGCAGCGAGCCCACAAGGGGCTTCGTTGCGCTCCCCCTGCTGTCTAAGTCCAGGCAGTCAGGATCCCGATATCGGGCGAATGACTGTTCGGATCCCGACTGTCGGTGTGCCATACCACATCCCAGCCACTGCAGCTCCAATCATTGTAGAGCTCAAAAGTACAGTCCTGAATTAAGGAATTCAGAAAGGTTATACAACACACCTAATCAGTAAAATGTATAAGACATTAAAAGGAATGCCCTGTTACTGAACATGGCGACTGGTTTCAGATCAGCTGGGAACATAGACTGATATGTACATGGTTGAAAAACAGCTCTATTAAAGTCTTCCCTTGAATCAAAAAAACGGATCTCATGGAATGAAACCTAGTAGCTGGCCAGTGCAAGGGAGCTGAAAAGTCTTCAATCCACAACATGAAGATCTTGATCTGCAGTATGGTGCGCTAGCTTGTATTCCCTGCACTTCAAACTTACATTATTTTCAGCAATATGTTGTATCCAAAGCTTACAACCCTTAAAGAAAACTTTACTTGAAATGTATTAATTTACCTGAGATGTGTTAAGACAGCCAATAACATATCAGCCAGCTCCTCCATTGTTGGGTACTGGTATCTGAAACAGATGTGTATTATCATATGCGACAGATATTTACTGCAAAGTCAGGAAGGTTTCACATTGCTCACCAGCTGTGCTTTTCATTACAGAATACCCAAAATGTGATCATAAACATCATGAGCGCAATGTAAAATTTCCCATCCAACAACATTCCAGGTATTTTTATCTTTACTTTCCCATCCTTTAGACCCCAGGCCAATATTGCTGGGTAACAATATTATACAGCCCACCAAGAACTTTTGCAACCTTGTGCAACACTATGCCATAGATAACACCTATCTGTGTTTATCAGTTCCAATTCCCTATAGATTGTAAGCTTGCGAGCAGGACCCTCCTACTTCTAAAACAGTCTGTTCTCACCGTTTCTAATTGTACAGCACAAAGGAATTGCTGGGCTATAAATGAAACTTAAATAAGGTATATTAATATAAATATTATTTAAAACATCAACAATCCACTATTTCGATACAGAAAAAAAAAAAAAATGAGCCTCTTCCACTATAGTCTACCCCAGTGGTTCTCAAACTGTGGGGCCTGATCTTCTCAGCATGAGGTCACGACTCCATGTTGCTCACTGTCAGGCTGATTACTTTTCTAATCTCAGGTCAGCGATTCAAGGAGTCTGTGGAATGGTGTTATTTTAGACTCCTTCCATCATTTTGTGCCTCCACAATGCTACCATGTATGTGCTATCTGCTGACTACACAGGTGATATGATGACCTTCTGCAATAACTTGCTGGGGTACTGTCATTTTTATTGTCTGATGGGGTCCCAGAGCAAAATAGTTTGAGGACCTCTGGTCTACCCAATTAGTTCATGAGAACGGTTTATATTTTAAAAAAAATACACTACATACCCAGTTGGAAACGATGGTGCTCCCATCTGCTGACCAGGGGCATCCACATGGCAGACTGTAAAATGCTGGGTAATTTCATGCATGTCTTCATAGTTGAAAAATGTGCTGAAGCAGGACTTGTCTAAATGGGAAACAGAACAAAAAATACCACACATTTATCCAACTAGTATTTAATGATTCTCTATTAAAATATCAATGTTGCCCCAGGTTTCCGATTTAAAAGGCCACTAGCAAAAGTTCTGACCATCTACATTACAGGATTTACAGGAGCCTTGGCCAAGTGACCTTTGAACAATAGAGGCAGATTTACTATTGCACAAACCTTCAGATTTAAATTGGTACAGTAACAATGTTACAACTAGCCTGGATGCACTTTCAAGCCATCTGCCACCAGTGGCTTTGACATGCTGTAGAATACCCCCAAGTTTAAAAAAATAAACACATTATTATATATTCCAATGGGTAGAAAAATAAAAGGTTTACAGTACTCCAGATGTCTACAGAAAAAACAACACCACAAAAACACATAGAACCGACATTCATTACAGTATAACAGTAAAAAAATGTCTATGCAATGTCACCAAGAAAACTGGTTCTTTATTAAGGTTCTAATAATGCGCTTTACCCTCACCAAGCACCTTGTCTCAAACACTACCACTATGTTTAATGGAGGAGAAGTAACAAGGTATGGTCTATTTAAAATTTTAAATAGTGTTTAACATATGCATAAACTAAAGGTACCCATACACAGTGCGAAAGCACCCATACGTTTTGTACTAAATCAAATCGGATCGCACGGGTACGTTTTGTGTGCGATGCGATCCACGGGCAGTACAAAAACTATGTGCAGCACATACTTTTTGTACTGTGCGATGCCCACGGGAGCGCGCATCGCATGCTGCTATTGCAGCGTGTATGGGGGCCTTTAGACCCCCATGTCATACTGCGCAGTAGTATTGTCATACTGTGTAGTATGACAAAACACTTTACAGCAAATGCTCCAGATCCAAGGAGGATACATCGTGGGAGAGATTTATACTGATAACACAGTATAAATTATTTTGAATAATTAAAAACAAAAAGTGTAATTTCATTCATCATTTGTTTTATGACCAGAAAGGAGAAGCCCTGCCAAATGTAATAGTGCAGCTAAGTCATTGATATGTATACGCCATTATAAACCAAAAGGCATTTAGGAAGACAGTTCCTCCTTCCTTTGGTTGTGCAGAAAATATTTGCACAATTATTATGGGTCTGTATGATTTATTTCTAAAAGTGTGCACCGAAAAGAAAAATGGCGTGGGGGACACCCAAAAAAACTTACGGTTCAAGCCAATGTCATGGTATGTGAGGATCACTGGTCTATTGCCTTTTTGACTGCCACGCATTGTGACATGCACCACACCATGAGCAGTTTCAATATCATGTTCCTACAGAAATAAAAAAAAAAAAAGGAAGAAAAGAAAGAGGTCAACACTGTTATGGTCGACATGTGGATACATAGTAGCAGCCAACAATTTCAAATGCTTTGTGTACTAAGCAGGGACAGAACTGCAGTATACACCGTAATACCAGCAGAATTAGTCTAGCTGTTTCCTGGGAAAAGCAGGCATGTAAAACGTATGAGCTCTCCCATAAAAAGATTTCATTCACTATAGGCTGGATCTAAATTTACAGTAACATTTATGGATCACAGTATTTGTATGCAAATTAGGAGTTAATTTACAGTCAGTTTAGAATAATGTAACATCACTGCCAAGAATAACAATCCACCCCTTTGTTACGCATGGCATGACCACTACAATAACAGACATTTATCTCCTGCATCTGTAAACTAAAAATAGGTTTGGGAATGAGAAAAGATTATGGATTTCTGCCAACACAAAAACATTCTTTTAAAAAACAAAAACGAAAACAAAAAACCAATGCTCACAAGCTCAATAAACTGGCTAGACCATTATGCAAAGGTAGTTCACTATCCTTGCATATCATTGCCTATTCTCTCCATAGATTGTAAGCACCTGTAGCATGAAAGGAGTTCCTACAGTATCTCTAGGTCAGACTGATAATATACAGTTTATTCTGTTACAGTAGTTTCCAATATTAAGTGCAACAGACTAATATCTGCTATAAAAATCAAATACAAAATTAAATAGATAAACTTACCAAGGGAATCAGTGAACAATATATACGGTCTACATCTAAGTACGCCATTGAAACTGTAGACTGTTTCGGCTAGTCAACAAAAACAATGCAAGCATCCAGTAACAAACATTTGTAATGCAAGACCAGTCTGGATTAGTTATACTAATAGGATTCCAGCCTTTAAGACGGATGACAGGTCAGTGGAAATTAGCAGACTACGTGTATCCATTACGCATTATGTAGAAGCCACTGTGTAAATATGGTTTAAGATGCATACCATATAAAATACACCTGTACACACCTAAAATAGGCTTTAAAATTCCCATACGCAAGCATCTGCAGTACCTGAGGTATGTTACCACACCATTAAAAGAAAACAAAACAATACATCTTCTGCACTCTAATTACACTATAAACTGTATTTACATTCAGGCAAATGTTGGTTCCAAAATATTACAGTAATTTGTAAAGCAGACCAGCTAACATCCCATTCTGGCCAGTCTCTACATGGATATGCATACTTTGCAACTAGGCATCATGCAGATTATAAATTGGTAGCAGTAGATGATTGCACAAACAATGAATGTATTGTACATACAGTACCAGATACCTTTCTGATAGTTTTATGGCAGAGTGGGGAAGGGGATGTATTAAGCCTGGAGAAGAGATAAACTGGAGATAAAGTGAAAGGAGATAAAGCACCAGCCAATCAAACCTCAACTATCATTTTCAAACACAGTTCATTGGCTGGTGCTTTATCTCTGCTCCGGGCTTAATACATCTGCCCCTATGTGTGAAAGCTCCAGCACTATTTTTAAATGCCATATTAATCACCTTCCAGACCGCTGACCAGTAAATCCAGTCATTTGGAAGCCAAAACAATTTGTAATGTGGTGGTTTCAAACTGCCATTTGGGAAAACTTCCCATTAAGCCTACACAACCAGACATTTCATCAAACTTTGAGATGCGGCCTTCCTACAGTTTAAAGTTTTAAGGCTCACTTTACTATTAGCTAATGTGCATGATCTGTCTGTCCAAGCTGCTGGATTGGACAACATATCATCTAATGCAGGGGCTCTCAAAACTATATTTCTCTGGGACCCAGTGAGACAATAAAAATTACAGGATGCCAGCAAGTTACTACAGAATGGCCACCACACGGGTGGTCAGCAGACCACATATGCATGGCAATATTGTGGAGGCACAAAACGATGGGAAGAGTCTGAAGTAGCAGACAGTTTAGCTGATTTTTCAGACTCCTTTGACCACTGGCTGAGAGATTAGTCATCACCCTGACTGTCAGCAACATGGAGTCTCGACCCATTACCAAGATAGTCGGGACCCGTAGAGAACCTCTAGTGTAATGTACACACAGCCTTAGACACCTTTCAGTACCTAATGAAATATATCTGTACCACTGGATATCACAGTTGGATGACCACAGCACAGAAGGAATATGGACATAAAGATCAGACCTTCCTAATCGGCACAAGCTCTTTCCACCAGAAGGACAAATTATGCATACACTGGTAAATTTGAAAAAAAAACAAAAAAACTGCTGAGTGGGATCAGTTTTTAACTGTTACAAAAGTTTATTTTTATATAATGATTGATAGAATGTTTTTAATTCTTGTTCATCTTTACTTACTGTATGTCTTTCTAGACTTTTTGTATGAACACTAACTACAAAAATGCAATCCATTCTGGAGCACACTGTACTAATTTAGGGGCACTATCATCACAAGTACTGACAAATTATTGGTCCATTCACTAACATGGCAAGTTAATCGAAGAGAACACTTCTAGAATACTTGTACAGAGTATATAATCTTTTCCTCGTTCTCATGTTATTCCAAAATGATTTCCCCGCCTAGTTTACATACCTATTATTAATTCTAAAAATAACCAGAGCTTTTACAAACTAGCTCAAACCTCTGCTGAACATTTCTACAGGGAGCAGAAAACTTGAATGGAAGAAGCAGCAATTCTTACCTGCCCATCAAAGTCTTCAAAGCTACGGCCAGTAGTCTGAGGGGAAAAAAGTAAAAGGGTGAAAAACAGATCTTAAGATTTGAGAAAAAACATTTCACAGTGAGTCATAAGACTGTATAGTATATTCTGGCAATAGTTATAGCTAAATGGGTGGTCAACATGATCACTTATCCCTCCAAAGTACCCCCCAACACACACACCATTGCCTAACAAAATGATTTAAGACTGATCACTTTGGTATAATGCAATTGTTCTTGCATTAGTAGAACAAGCACACAACACAAATAGCAATCCAAAATGATGTACTGTACCAGTGCACCACTGACACAAGAACACAGAAGAAATGGACAGAACGGCATTTGTTTTAAATCAAGTTAAAATGAATGAAACCATGTATTCTTACATAAGAAGCTATTGTTTGCAGCATGCAGTGTAAAAGGTAACTAGCAGTAAAAACCCTTTCCATATGCAAGATAGATTATTAAGAAATTTGGGTACTTGTGTATTAGCACGGCACCCACTTTAACTACAGTACGTACGTTAACGTTCTATTACCATGCGATTTTACCCTTCCCGCCCGTGATATTCCCGCCCCCTGGCACATCTGTGCTCCTGTCCTGTTCTTCCCTTCCTCTACTTCATCTTTAGTCTTCTCGACAATTTTGACACCTACTTCTGAACTTATGCGGATTTTAGTTCTACCAGCTATACCCCTATTTATGCTGTATTTTAATCAACACACCTTGTAATTAGTTTATTGTTTGCTATGTACGGCGCTGCGGACACTTTGTGGCGCCTTATAAAATAAACGTACAACAACAACAAGCAGAATTTCACTCTGAGGTGATTTTGTGAGGAGATAAGAGGTATTCGAGAGCTACAGTGATTTCCTGGTGTTTCAATGAGTTTTGATAGGATTTGAACGATTTCCAGTGTTTCTTGCGATGGCAGCATCTTCTGTGACCCTGTTCACACTGCCGCAGAGTGAGGAGGACGCTGTTCGCGTTTTACAGGAGCGTCACCTGCTGCCAGTGACTGCAACATGCAGTAATTGACACCCCATGAGGTTGTCCATAAAAAGGAGTGTATGTGGAGGTGCCACATCAAGAACTGTCGGCAAGAGGTGAGCCTGAGAGCGAGGCATTTCTTCCCGGGGTGCCGCTTGCCATTGTTGCTGAGGTTCATTTACTCCTGGTCAGAGGAGATGACCTCAATTGATTTCTGTGACCGGGAGCTCAACATGCAGTACTTTATAATGCCTGGATGCGGGAGGCATGCTAAATGGATTTGATTGGGGGCCGCGGACAAATAGTCGAAGTTGAGGAAAGACAATTTGTAAAAAGGCACAGCAACGTGGGACGCGTTTTACCCCAACAGTGGGTGTTTGGAGGAATCTTGCGTGAGACGGGCCAGTGCTTCTTGACCCCAGTGCCGGAACGGGACATTAGCACCCTGATCGCCGCAATAAACGCGAATATTGAGCCCGGAACAACAATTTATGGCAGCACGAAGGAACTATAACGGGCTGGATACCACCATGCGTGTGTGAATCACAAATATAACTTTGTGGCTCCAGAAAGCGGAGTACACACGCCAACGATAGAGCGACTTTGGGGAAGTGTTAAATAGAGGAATAAGCGCCATCGTGGTACTGCTCGCCACCACTTAGAATCTTATATGTAAGAGTTCATTTGGCAAAAATGCCTGGCAGGTGATAACCCATTTGAGCGCATATTACATGCCTTAAGTCTGCTACCCGAAGCGGATTGACTTTTTAATTTCTGTTTTTACTGTAATTGTTATTGGCCTATCATTGCCACTTTTATTGTTCATTATTGATGCTAATAATTGTTCTATTATATTTAATCGTTATATCTTCACTAAATTCATACAGTTATTCGTTAACACATGTTGTCATTACTCTGTCAGGTGAATGATATTGCTGGTGTCAATGTGTCCCCAACATCCACGTCATCCCGAAGCGTGGCGAGCGCAGCATGCCCCGGGAGGAGCGGCGGAACGCGTCCGCCCGACCTTTTCATACCCCCAACTATCCACATCGGCGCGGAGTTGACTTTATATAGTGTGGCGAGCGCAGCCCCGTGAGGGGATGCGTAATGCATGTAACATAATACGTGTCCCCTCTTGGGCCCGCGTAATACAGGTTACATAATTATGTAATATGTATTACACGTCCCCTCGGCGGCTCGACACTATATAAAATCAACTCCACGCCGACGTGGATAGTGGTATAGCACACTGAAATTACATGATTGTATGTGCAATCAGAACATTATAAATATAGGATGCGATAAAAAAAAAAAAAAAAAAAATCACATCCGATTTTTTATCGCACCGCATGCCATACAATAATGGCATGTGAGCGATGGGATTTTTTATCACACCCTATCTTTTTAATGTATTCACTGACATAGAGAAGTGAATACATTACATACAATAATCGCATGCCATACAATAATGACATGCAATGCGATTTCACTACCCTGAATAGCCCACTACGCAAATAACGTAGTGGACGCCGTGATAATACACAAGTACCTAAATTTGTTATTTGCATGTATCAAATAAGAAAGGAGATAGACAAGTTCTGCATTTTGAAATTGCAGCTTTGTTGCATAATGATTACCTTTAGATTTTAACAGTACACTACTACTACTACTGTTTTTTTAATTGTGCAAAACACACTGGGGTAAATTTACTAAGATGGAAGTTCTATGTCACAGGGGATGTTGCTATGGGCAACCAATCAGATACTATCTATTATCTTCTAAAATGTGCTAAATAAAGAATTTGATTCTGATTGGTTGCCCATAGCAACATGCCCTGTGACATAGAACTCCCATCTTAGTAATTTTCCGCATTGCATTAAAAAAAAAAAACACCCACCACACCCATTTAGTCTTACCTTGTCATTGAGGAGAGGTTTTATCTCAGTCAGCTGGACATCCTGCAACTCTTCCATTTTTATGAGCAATTACTTGGAACCAAATCTGTACAGTTACAAAAAAGAAAATGAGACTGCATTAGACTAGTGGATGAGCTTTACTTGTGTTGAAATAAACAGACATGGGAAACGGTACATGATTTAAACTCCTTGGCCATCCTAGACCAACTTTCATCCAACTAGTTGGTTGGACCAAAACTCTGGTACTGTATGGGGGTAAATGCCAATAAGCAATTTGCTCACAAACTCAGGAGAATGGACAAAAACATTCAGTGACATTGTTTAAATCAAATAGGTCCAACTACAGTACATTGTCTGAGTGACAGTTGTCCATTTTCAGATTTGGGAAACAAATGACTTAATTAAAAATTACATTTGATCCAGTACCAGGTTTTTATTCCATCCAACCAACTAGTTGGATGGTTGGAGGAAAGTTGGTCTGATGTGTGGCCAGTAGTATTTTTTTTAAAATCAATCCACTATTTACTGTTATCAGCAGTAAGTGTCCGAATACAATGTTTTATGAAGGGATGCTTGCATTAAAAAAAAAAAAAAAAAAAAAAAAAAGGGAGTTCGCAGCACAACATTCTGTGATTTACATTTATATATAAAATACCTGCACTATTAAATTAATGGTTTAAATATATGCAGTCTTTTTTAATTTAATAAGATTGGATGATACAGTTCACCAGTATATATGCTGCCGCCTCAGATATGTAGAGGTGATAAGTCACCAGCAATCCCACATGAACTCCTCATGAATCTTTGTATCACACTTTACTACTCTGAATTGAAAAGTAAAACCTCCATGGCTAGAACTTTTTTTTTTGTGAACAGATAAGAACTCTTTTTTTGTACATGATAACTCAGTTGATCCCCTTTCATCTTTGGGAAGAGGGTTGCAGCGCATGCCGTTCAAGGAGGTTCTGCCACGACTGGCACCCTGCAACTTCCACCTCTTCCAAAAGATGAAAGAGCACCTTTATGGTCAACACTTCAACTCTGAGGACGAGGTGAAAGCGGAGGTTCGGTCCTGGTGTCGAAAAGTGACTAGTGCATTACATAGTGGATAAATGGAGTTATGTAAAACACACACACACACACACACACACACACACACACACACACCTTATAGCCATGGAGGCATTACTTTTCAATTCAGCCTCTAATATATTCTCTGTTCTTCTCCGGCTGGAACAAGTAAGTTAATTGCTGGTGGGTAGTAGTGGCTAGCATAGGCGAATCTAGAATTATGGTAATGGGTGGTCCTAGATCCAGACATAACAGCAGGGGGACCTTTGCGCGGCATAGCCGCGCAGCAAAAAGGGGGTGTGGCCTCATGGAAAGGAGGCGTGTCATCACAAAAAGGGGTGTGGTATTACACTTTAGACCATACACAGTAATGCCCATTACACATTTTAGCAAACTCCGTAATACCCATTACACATAAAGCCACAAGTTGTAATGCCAATTACACATAAGGACACACGCCATAATGCCCATTACACATTGTGCCACACATCATGATGCCCATTACATACTATATAACAAACCGTAATGCCCATTACATATTTGCCACATAAGTGCTGCTTACCTACGTGCTCATTGCTAGGGGGTTCTTGCATGATGGCACCATAGTACCCATTACACATGATGCCGCACACCATAGTACCCATTACACATGATGCCGCACACCATAGTACCCATTACACATGATGCCGCGCACCATAGTACCCATTACACATGATGCTGCCCACATAACGTCCCTTACACATGATGCTGCACACATAATGCCGCTTATACATGATGCTGCACACCGTAATGACCCTTAGACATTAAGCCACACATTATGCGTAATGCCCCCACATACCGCCACTTGTAGCGTCCCTTAAGCAATGCCCCCAAAAGTGCCACTTACTGTAAATTTCTATATGAGCCTTCGCTGCTGCTGCAGGGAGAGATGGAGAGCGGTGCAGCTGCTTCTATGGGGAGAGGAGCAAAGCGCAGCGCAGAGCACGCTCCCACTCCCCTCCTGGTGTCCCATCTAGCTGAGTAGACATTTTAAATATTGTGCGCGCTGTTATTGTGCGTGACGTCGGGGGAGCACGTCGGGCACCGGCACCACATGATTAAAGGGGGGGCGGGCTGAGGTGAAAGCGGGGAGACGAATTGGAGCGGAAGCTGCAGGGGTGGCAGTCATTGACAGCTGGGCAGAGAGCAGGGGGCTGCCCGGCTGTATTTAGAGCACTGCAGGTCACGGCTGTTTGAAATAATACCCCTTTCACAACAGAAAATGCAGGGATTTACCCGGGAATATGGTCCCAGGATCATGCAGGGACATTCCCAGGCTAACCCCTTATACACCAGCATAGTCCCTGCATTTTCTGGTGTGAGGGGGAGACAACCACTCCCCTCTCCCTACCCCCCTTTAACCAACCAGCTATATCTTTGGAACCAACTGAATCATTTACATGAGACCAGTATCATAATGAAGAACTTTTGAGTTGGCTTCGAATGATTTTGGTCCTGTGAAACTGGGCTGTTTGGTTCCAGAGAAATCTGCCCTCAAAGAACATAAACAGTCATGAAATTACATTTAAGAAATGGAAAAAAAAAAAAACGGTTTAACCTCAATATCCCTGGAACCAATTAACCCATATGGATCCAGCCTGGTATCAGATTGAAGGCCCAGCGATTTGGGTTCGACTGAGATCAACCTCGAGCTTCAGTGATGACGAAGGGGGAACTGGCAGCCGTTGAACTGGGTGGGGGTCGGAATTAGCGGGTCCCATGTTATCCTATAGGGAAAACATTCAAGGTTTGCCTGGCCGTATCTCCGGTTCCCAGGGGGCTAGAGACACGGTCCTGGGCTCGTTGGAAAGCCCCATCCCTCAGCTATAAATTGGGCTAATGGGTGGTCCTGTGCACCCCCGGACCACCCCCTAGATTCGCCTATGGTGGCTAGAAACAGGCCACCTGCACTCACTAACATATGGAGGAGACAAGAAATCCAGGAACAATCTAGTTAGATTGCAGTGATGTGCTTTGAACCGGAACTACTAGACATACTTTTGCCGAATGCGTGTTTGGGACAGGCATAGTTTGGTTAGTAGGTGTATGCATACTTTATATAAAACTTTATAGCGTTGCAGTAATAACGTTTTCCACAAGCTTGTTCATTAGGTCAGCCCAAATAGCATTGTCAATCTAGCATTTAGAAGAGTGCCATACCTAATCACCACATGACTCATTCTGCATTACCACCTGTAAATTATCAAGCAACTTGTTAGTATAGGAATACTGAACAACAGGAGTGAATTGAGGTATAGAAACAGCCACCCTCACACTGTGGAAACAGTGCTCAGATCCTATTTTTCTAACATGCACACAAGATTCCATATAGCCTTCATGCTTGTACTAATCCTGTATAGATCCTGTACAGTACACTATTAAACCAGTGAATTTGAATACCCTGCCCTACGTCAGTCATTAAATAACCATGAATCTTTCATTCCCTTGGGACGTGGGGGAGTAAAGTACTTTCATGAAAGATTTATGCCACCTTCCATGTACAATTCAAGGACATACATAGGCAGGGAGCCCAACAAAAGCTCTCTAGAACAAGCACAACAAGGGAGATTAACTAGAGACCATTCCATAAAATGCTGTACAGTTTATCAATAGTTGCTTGTATTAGACTTACTGTACATTTGTAAAAAAAAAAAAAAAAAAATACTGTACCCTTCCCAAATACATACAAAGAAAACCTTCTGGGAAAACATAATAAACTTTTTTAGCCACAAATCCATGGAACTACATCATACTTGCCTACCCTCCCGGAATGGCCGGGAGGGTCCCACAAATCGTGTCCCCCTCCCGGTCCCCCGGGAAGGGGGGCAAGTCTCCCGCATTTCCCTACAGCCCCGGCTCCCCCTCTCCACGCGGTCTAAAAACTATGACTTTCGCGGGTCCGCGGGGAGGGGGCGGGGCTAAATGACGCAATTCGCGGCATTTTTAGCCCCCTCCCCCCACGGACCTGCAAATTGAGGCTTCAGCCTGTCATGGGGGCGGGGCTTGATGACATCACCCGTGCCCCGCCCCCAAAACGAAGCCTCTACCTGCCCCCTTTCACTCCTCTCCAGGCTTCCCCCGGAAAGGAGTATGCCAAAGTCGGCAAGTATGAACTACATTCATTAGAGGCTCCATGTAGCCACAGCAACCAGTTTAGTTTAAATAATGATGCTGAAATTTCATTTGCAGGACAGTCTGCAGTTTGAAAACCAAGTAAGAACAACTCCACTGCACTCAGTCATATAGCAATACACATTTGAAAGGAAAAAAAAAAATATTGATACACAGATTATGTGGTATAGCCTGTCAGCATTGAGCCGGATTACAGGTTTTGGACAGAATAAAAATCGGTAGCATCATCTACGGGCAGCCCCATGCTGCTAGTCTCCCGCCTGCGGGGAGTCCAAGCCCCCAAACTGTGACCCCACCCCAAAGACCCATCTACATCCACCAAAATCCTAACTCCCCCCTTGCCACCTGATGTGTCCGGACTAAAGAGGTTCTGAATACAATTGATGTTCTACCACAACATCAGTCAGAAGCTGTGGTTTTCATTCTCTCCCCCCTTGAAACAGGCACTGCTATGGGGCAACTAGGATGAGTAATCAGAATAGCTGCCCAGGCTGGTGAGGGATCTTAACTGCACAGCAGCATTTCAGACTCCCACTGATAGTCAGCAATGATTGATGGGAGATTCCCTTATGCTCCAAGTTTGTAGTGTACGATTGTATATTTTAAACAATTTAATTAAACATATCTGCAGGACATACCCTGGATGAGGACATGGCACTTTAAGAAAAAAAAACACACACACACACCTCCCACAGCTAAATTCAGCCTTGTGTACTTGGTATCTTATTTTCTGAGAGTGCTGTGCCACCTCCTGTCTGTGATCAGGGCAGGCGACAGGGGGGGGTCAAGGGGGACAAGTGTGACGGGCCCCAGAGATCTTTAGGGCCCCAGAATTTCCATGACCCAGCACGGCCACTACCTGTAGTAGCTGGCCTGTCAGTGACCTTTGGGGCCCGGCCGTCTACTGTGCACCATCTGTTTTTTGGCTGAGTCTGACTGACTCACTGTGTGCCACTGCCGTCTACTGTGTGTGCACCCTGCCACTCGGTGCGCAGAGCCATCTACTGTGTGTGTGCGCATGGCCTGGGGCTGCAGGCGCAAAGACGTACCCACCGCTGGTGCTGTGGCCTCAGTCTCTGGCTCCTGTACTTTTACTGCGCATGCATGTGTCGTATGTTCCACACTCTGTGAAAGACCTGCGCTGCCTGCTCGTAGTGCTAGGCATTCTTTTGTAAAAGTGACAGGCCAGCAGCAGCCAGAAGCCAGCAGGACGTAAACGAGAGAAGTCCACACCTGAAAGCAGGTTCTGGAGCAGCAAAAGGTTAAATGAGGCTCATGCAAAAGAGCGTTGTGTGGATTTGGGATTAGGTGGGGCCCCCAGAAATATCATTGTACAGGGCCCCAAGATTTCTGTTGCCATCCCTGTCTGTGATATCCAGTAGAAACGCACGCATACACATAAAACACTACAGTTCAACAGCTTGGGGGAGGGTGGGGGGTGTCACCCAGATATTTGTTTGAAATATAAGTGGATTGCTTGCTAAATGAATAGAACATGTAGTCAGGACATTTTGTTCTTCAAACTTTGTTTTTGTCAAAGAATGCTCCTTTTGCAGCATTGCAGACCTTTGCCATTCTAACATTTAGGGCCTTATTCTGGTCTGTGCGGACGGAGCTGAATATGCGGGCAGGACCGTGCGTCCTAAACCCCACCTTTCGTACGGATCGCTCACTCCGTCCGAATGCGGTAAGAAGCTGTCCGAACGGACCGCAAGTGTATTTCTCATGAATACACCTCCTCCATCTCAGGGAACCTCCCCCATCATTCGATGATCGCAGACCATCGAATGCAGGACCGAGTGGTCAGGCAGCTCCCGCAACCTCAGACCACACGGGCATTTCTCCGTACAAAAGCAGGGATCTGGGCGGGCAGCTGACATCCGGCAATGTCATATGTCCGCCCCCATTACCATACGTACGCCCAGCATTTTCATGGGAACGCCCATGAAACGCGGGGTGTAAACATATGGTAGTGAGCCCAAACAGCCCTTCACGCCCCTCTCCACCCCTTGTTCGTAGTGTACACATTTCATGCGGAATTTGGACGTGCGTCCCATTCGCAGATACGCCTCTGCACATGCGCAGACACAAAACATCGGCGGACCGACCGCACGCGGACATTACCGCACCAACCAGAATAAGGGCCTTAGTTTGTTGAGATAGGTGGATATTCAATCTGGGCCACTATTTACGACGAGGGAAATAGTGGTGAACACCTATGCAATGCTGTCTTTCGACAGCATTGAAGAGGCAGATAGACAGAATGGGCCCGACTTTAAAAGCAGTCGGGCCAGTTTTGTCGATTTTGGCCGTGAATAGTCACGAACACAGCCGAATAGCGACAATCTACGGCCGTTTACGCAGACATGCCCCCTTTTCGCAGATCGTGAAGTGGGACATTGAATCGCGCCTGCCGATCTGCGGTCCAACAAAATGAAAACAGGCCAGGGTCACGGCTGTTGGGCCAGATCGACAGTCATGACCCGGGATTGAATACCCCCCCATAATCTGAAAAAGTTTCACCCCATGCTTCCTGCAGCACTCCTACAAGTCGGATTGGCATGATGGGCACTTCTTGGGTATCATACAGTCAAGCTGCTCCCACAACAGCTCAATGGGGTTGAAATCTGGTGACTGCACTGCCCACTCCATTACAGACAGAACAGCAGTTGCCTGCTTCTTCCCTAACAGTTCGTGCATAAATTGGAGGTGTTTTGGGTCATTGCCCTGTTGGAGGAGGAAAATGGCTCCAATCAAGTGCTGTCCATGGGGTATGGCATGGCAAAATGGAGCGATCGCCTTCAAAATCCCTTTTTACAAATCTCCCACTTTACCATCACTCAAGCAGCCACAGACCATTACATTACCTCCTCCATGCTTGACAGAAGGAGTCAGGCACCAATCCAGCATTTTTCACTTGTTGTGCATCTCACAAATGTTCTTCTGTGAGATCCAAACCCCTCAAGTTACTCTGTTCATAACACTCCCCCCCCCCCCCCCCCATCTTCTGTCCAATGTCTGTTCTTTTGCCCATATTAATCTTTTTCTTTTATTGGCTAGTCTCAGATATGGCATTTTCTTTGCCACTCTGCCTATGAGACCAGCATCCCAAAGTCACCTCTTCACTGTAGACATTGACGTTTTGTAGGTGTCATTTAATGAATCTGCCAGTTAAGGACTGGTGTGGCATCTATTTCTCAAACTAGAGACTCTAATGTACTTGTCTTCTTGCTCAGTTGTGCACTGGGTCCTCCCACTTCTTTCTACTCTGGTTAGAGCCTGTTTGTGCTGTTCTCTGAAGGTAGTAGTACACATCTTTGTATAAAATGTTCTGTTTCTTGGCAATTTCTCACATGGAATAGCATTCATTTTGAACAAGAATTTCTCATGTAAAAGTTGTTTTTCTGTATAAATCGAACCCACAAATGTGATGCTCAAGATACTCAACTAGCTCATAGGAAGGCCAGTTTTATATCTTCTCTAAAAAACAAGCATTTTTAGCTGTGCTAACATAATTGGAAAAGAGTTTTGTAATCACCCATTAGTCTAACGCGATTAGCAAACATAATGTTCCATTAGAACACTAGAGTGATGGTTGCTGGAAATGGGCCTCTATATACCTAAATAGATATGCCTTTAAAAAAAAAACAAAAAAAAAAACCCAGATGTTTGCATCTAGTATAGTCATTTACCACATTAACAATGTATAGTGTGTATTTCTGATTAATTAAATGTTATCTTCATTTGGGGGGGGGGGGGGTGCGAGTGCTTTTCTTTAAAAAATAAGGACATTTCTAAGTGACCGCAAACAATTTTTTTTCCTCTCAACCACCTAATTCAGTTAACCGGAATATTGGTTTAAGGAATCACACTAGATGAGTTTCACTACAGAGACCAGGCCCTGCAGATTATTATGAAATAGCTGCCGACAACTGGGCTTCTAAGAAGAAGAGGAATTCTTCTTAGAAATGGGAGGGACAACAACAAAGTTAAGCTGTGTACACACGGGGGCGATAGGGGCTGAAATCGCTGGAAATATGGTCGCAGGCGACCATATTACCAGTGATGGAAGTGTGCCCCAGCGATAAATCGCCTGATGCACGCTCCCGTTTTCAGCCACGTTCTAATCGCTGGTGTTGATTACCTCTGCGGCACCGCCTGGCAGAGGTTCCCTTTCATCAGCGACCATCTCTGGTCGCTGATGAAAAGGAGAAACTGAGCAATATATCTTCCCCGTGTGTGCGGGGCTTTAGGATTTAAACTTTTCATTACTGCGAAGGCCACACCCAGCTACTTCTTGATGTCAGCCAACAGACAATTTTCTGCATTGGTTTTGGCTTGCAATAAGTCTTCCAGTGTATTATGCACACAAAAGTACTCCGATTCTTCTATTACCTAGAGCTTGGGTAGCTAAGTCTAGAGCTACAGTTAATGTTTTCCAGATCTCCTCACAGAGGGCCTTATTCTAGTTCATTCGTTCTGACAAAATCCTTCTTAGATGGACAAAACCATGTGCACTGCAGGTGGAGCAGATGCAAAATGTGCAGAGAGAATTTGAGTTATTTTGCTTCTGTGCAGGGTAAATACTGCCTGCTTTATTTTTACACTGCAATATTGATCTTACTTTGAAGTAAAACCAAGGCTATTTTTCAGCAGGCTCCAGCAGGAACTGTTGCCCTTATTCTAGTTCACTCTGACAAAATATTTCTTAGATGGACAAAACTATGTGCACTGCAGGTGAGGCAGGTGTAAAACCATACCCAAATCTAATCTCTGCACAAGTAACACCTGCCTCACCTGCAGTGCACATGGTTTTGTCCATCTAAGAAATATTTTGTCAGAAAGAGTGAACTAGAATAAGGGCCACAGTTCCTGCTGGAGCCTACTGAAAAATAGCCCTGCGTAAAACCCCACCCAAATCTAATTCTCTCTGCATAAGTTACATCTGCCCCCCTACAGTGCTCATGGTTTTGTCCAACTAAGAAGAATTTTGTCAGAAAGAGTGAACTAGAATAAGGCCCAGAATCACAAGTGAAGGGGATCTTTTAAAATGTGTTAGTGAGTAATGAGTGCACCTTTGTAGCAGCTAGGTTGTCTGGAAAATGGGATCTGTTGGTAGCTCTTGAGGACTGGAGTTGGCTACCACTGACCTAGAGTATAGTCATAAAACCCACAGATAGATAAGGATTTTAAAGTGCAATTCTCCCATAAATACAACAGCCTAAAAGATTAGTACATTAATTCTGCTGAAACAAAAAGGCAGTAAACCATTAAAAAAAAAAAAAAAAAAGTCTATGGAATTGCTAACCATTGCAAGTGAAGCCAGAAAATATAGATGACCGCCAGAGCCATTGCAATTTCCTCAGCAACTGTATATACACATACAAGCTATGCAGGCTAGTCCGTATTAGTGACCCTCGCCCCAAGGTTTCTCGGTGTACACAATCACAGCTGAAGGCAAAAAAGAAAAAAAAAGGGGGGGGGGGGGGTTAGAAGGAAGAAGTGGTGGAAGGAGAGCTCTGCAAATGACAGAAGCTACAGTATAACTCAGCTGTGAATCCGATCTGAACGACATTATAGGAAACTGCTTACTTTGTTTTTCCAACCACACGGTCACATGCTTTCGAGCCCAAAGTACAGTCTGAATCACAGACCTGGGAATACCCAGAGTCCACCACCTCAGCTTTTGGGTTCAGAGTTCTGGAGCTATACAAAGGGAGCGGATTACAGATTCTTATCAAAACAAGGTCCATTTGATGCTCACCCCAACAACAGACGAGCTGCCTGAAAATCTGTGTCTATAACTCCCATTCTTCTGGATGACGATTTTGGTAATCTGCCTCCTGTCTGATCCGGGGAGGACAACTGATGAAAATTGCTGTGGCATACTGTTTGGCCCAGAGGAGAATGTGACTAATCGCATGGCTTAGAATACTACCTTTTTGTATGCTAGCACTGTGGTATTGTCTGGCTACTCGAACTGCCTGACTAGGAGTAGAGTAAAGAGACAGATGAAGGGCATTGCATACCACCAATATTTACAGAATATTGATTGGCAGGGATGATTCCTGATAAAGACGACCACCCCTGGAACTCACTGCCCTAGTCACCACACACCAACCTCAGAGACAGGCAACCATTGTGAGAACCCCAGTGCCATATGCCAAAAGATGCATTTCTAGAAGGTAAGAGGTCTGCAGCCACCGGAGTAAGACCTGCATATTGCGGACTAGGTGATTTAGCCTTATGTGACCCCCATCCACTGGGAGAGGAGATCCAGTTGAAATGGTTATGAATGAAAATGAATGTACTGGATAGCTTCGAATGTAGTCACCATCTTGCCCAGCTGGGCAAGAAATTCTGCTTTTCTGTTAACTTCTCTTTCCGTAGTGTACTGTAGTATTGGTCCAGTCCAGGTTTGCACAGAAATGCCAAAGTTGGAGAACTAGCTTGCCAAAATCCTGAATTGCCAGAGCCTTGTTATGTGTAAGTAAGACATTCTAAAGCACTGGATTAAAGTTCCTCACTAGGAACGGAAACCTTGGAGTTAGTTCCAGGTACAATTTCAGTAAATTGATCATCCATCCATGCTCAATCAGGACCAGACGATTTGAGGCAACGTCCTGTAACAGCCTCTCCCTTGACTAAAACTTTATGATGATACCCCAAGTACAAAAAAAATAAATAAATAAAAAAAAAAAGTAAAATAAAATATATAATATAAATACATACACTATATGCACTTTTGGCAAGCACACGTCCTGAGGAAAAAGCCTACACTGCTTTGAAACGTCGACCAGACCATGCTTTGTATCACTGCTTTAAATTGATAACAATTTGGATACAACCTGTTGCCCTGTGAGTGCTGCCTGTGTTCTATAGGGGTTATACACTTCTGGGAAACTAGACATACATACACCCCATATGTACTCGAGTATAAGCCTACTTTTTCAGAACATTTTTTATGCTGAAAAAGCCCCCCTCGGCTCATACTCGAGTGAGGGTCCCACTTGAGTCAATAAGTTTTTCCAGTTTTTTTGTTGTAAAAAATAGGTGCCTCGGCTTATACGGTACATATTTTTTTTAATAATAATAAGATGGTCACCCCTTTTGCATAGAGAAGCAACCTTTGTGAACACTTGTGGTGCAGATGATCGATCAAATGTGAGTGACTGGGATTGGTAGAGAGAATCCCTTACTGCAAACCTGAGGAACATCTGGTGAGGTTCCCAGATTGGAATGTAGAGAAAGGCATCCTTGAGATCTAGGGAGAAAAAAAAATTAAAAAACTCCTGCGCTTCCAGCCTGCAAATTATTGACTGGGCGGTATTCCATGTTGAATTTCAAACACTTTTTAGAAATTGATTTAGGGATGGATACCGGTCTGGTAAGACGAACAGCTTTGGATAAAACCCATTTCTGTTGGTGGGGCAGCAGCAGCCCAGACGTCAAAAGATTTGTAACTGCCTCCTGTAATACCACGCTCGACTTCTGAAACTGGTAAACCTGAGGCGAAGAAGAAACTATGGAGGGGGCTGGAAAAGAACATCTATTTTGTATGCAGGGTGACCAAGCTTCACACCCATGGGTCTCAAAGGTTTTCCTCCCTAAATCTCTCTGAATTTCAACAGACAGTCTCCCATTGTAGGGTCCCCCTGGTAGGAGGGAAGCCGGTCATGAAGTAGGTTCGCTAATAGACGTAGGCTCCGAATATCCTGAAACTGTTGTTATGGATTCACCTCTGGTACTCTTAGAGGTGGAAGAGGAGCCTCTGGCTCTACCGCTAAATTTAGAGGTTGCCCAAAATAAAAGAGCCCAGATTAGGACTTTCTGGGAGCTGGGGATGCGGAAGACTGATTGCCACCTGTAGCTTAAGGATCCAACTTATTCAGTTCAGGGCTGAATACAGTGCCTAAAAAAAAAAAAAAAAAAAAAAAAAAAAAAAAAAAAAAAGGGAAGAACCTAGACCACTCTCTTGGATTCTATTCTAGACTGCTAGCTACTGGCGATGCCGTAAGGCTCTATGGGCTGAAATTGCCAAACCAGATAGCAGTCTCTGGAAGCATCTCCTAAGTACACAGCATATTTGCATTTATGCTCTGCTAAAGTGACAAGCTCTGCTCGTGGGAGACCATCTTGTTACCCTAATGATAGCTGTTAAGCTGAGGCCTCTATGGCCTTGTTAACCAAGGAGTCAAAGAGAACAGGACCGAAACTATCCCTGCTGCTGTGTAAATAGACGTCAGGGTAGTTTCTAATTTATGAACTGCCAGTTCCTTCAGCGAGGTAGCCCCCAGAAGAGGCAAGTATCTTTTTCGATGACAGAGAGGGCATGGAAGGATCCACTGTGGGAGGAGTCTACCACTGTACTGTGTCTGTGGGGAAAAAAAAAAGAAAAAGAAGGAAGGTGGAGAAGACGGAGAGGCAAACCTCTTTGAAACCTAAATTTAAATTTTTAAAAATCAAGAGGTTAAAAGTAAACTTGTCCTCTCATTCCTGTGAGACTGGAAATGAAGGTGCCATGACCCTGGTCAGTCCCTCCACTAGCTAAAACCTGTGCCCAAGCCGGTTCTGGGGTCGAGCCATTTAAAAGATCTTGATGTCTCGCTGTCCCTCAAAGGATAAATCGGACATCATTGCTGCAAGTGTGAACACCCAAGCTGGGAATAGGTTCCTAGGCAGGATGAGCTACTGTACTGTAGAAACTGAGATCAGAAGGCTCACAAAATAGAAGGTTATGCTTTATGTAAACTTGATATTAAAAGTTTTTACATGTAAATATCGTCTGAAGTTTTTGATGCAGCACTTTTGCCTGTCACTCCCATCATGCTTTGTCATAGTTTTGCTATTAGGGAATGCTAAAACTATGGCAAGACATGCTGGGATGTGTAGTTTCACAACAGCTGGAGGGCCACAGTTTGGACATGCCTGCCCTACAGGGCTCAGCTCCAACCCCTGCTCAGTCAGAAGCACAGTAATCTGCTACGCTCACCACGCTTTGGGCTCGGTGGCTCGCCACACTATATAACATCAACTCCATGTGTAGTGGATAGTGGGGTTATGAATAGTTCAAAAATCGCATAGATCGGCCGATATCACATCCGATTTATATCGGGTGCCCTGAGACTACACAAGTACCAAAAAAAATAAAAAAATAAGAAACTGCTCACTGTAGGCTAAGGCAATGTTGCACATGGCAGGCGGCAAAGCTCACCTTAATCACCTCCCTATCCTCCACCCAGACTCCCTGCTAGTCAGGAAGCCAAGTAATATTCAAATGCTGACATGTTGGCAGGTGTGGACCAAAAGCTCAAGAAGTTGCATTCAGAAAACCCAAGACTGGCAACTCTGCAGCTGGGGACACAAAGATCAGCCTCCAGCTACAGTGCTGCCTACCTGTCCTCAAAACTGGTCTTGCAGCTAAAATGTCCTTAGATGAATAAAAGCTGGAAAAAGCCAAGAGAGTAACTGACTCACTAGCGCAATTCTAAAAAACTTATCTGGAGGTGTGGCATAAAGGAAGGGAGGAGGAGACAGTTACACTTACAAAATTTAAAGTGCCGGCTCCACTTGTCCACCTACCTATACCCCACTGTCAGACGCCTACAGTATCCCCTAGTCACAGTGGATGAAGGAGAAATTAGTTCACAGCAGACTAGTTGGCATATTTACAGCTCTGTTTACACTAAAAATTTGAATAAAGTGAGAACAGCTCTCTCACAATTCTACATCTGTCATTACACCTTAACTTTGCCACCTCGAAAACTTCTATAGTGGTTAGGCTTTGCTTCTTTTTATACTGCAAGTGAGACTCCATAGAAAGGGATTTTAATTGAAAAAAAAAAAATGGTAAATAGAAAAAAAATGTAACTTTTGCTGTAACAAAAGCTGCTTTGCAAACCAAGAAGCAGGACATTTTTTTTTTAGAAAGATTAAGATCACTGTTGAATTCAACTACATAACAGGAACATCCAGTGCTATCTAAGAGAACAAGATCAACAGTCTTTCCCAGGAATACATGCGTTCCCTGTGCTAACACAGAATTTAACAAAAGAACATCATTAAGTTAATTTGTTGCCATTCCTAATTGTGGATTTCTTTCACAAAACTAAAAAAGAATGTTTCATACAGTGAAGTAAATGAGTGTTGAAACCCCACAGGTTTCTCCAAGTTGCCTTTACCATGGAAACCAGCCACGGGATTTGGATATAATTGAGCTCCATCTGTGAGGATGCATGTTCCTTCCCTAAAACCATTAACAATATTTAGCAAAAGTCTATAAGAAATGCTGTATTTTGCATAAAATTTAATTGTCTCCATGATCATGTACAAAAGGATTGGTCTATAAAAAAAAAATATATAAAAAAAAATAAAAAAAAAAAAATTTTTCCCCCCAGGTTAAAAATAAAAATAAGGGTGGGTGGGTGCGTGCATTTTGCTGAAGATTATCTTTTCATATAGCTTTTTTTTTTTTTTTTTTTTTTTATTATGGAGCAATAGTTTGCTGGAACCTTTTAATTATTCAAATACAACTAGGAAGGAAAGTTATCATACTGTACGGAATTTGCCGCCCTGCCGATTACCAAATGAGCGTGCATGCGCACTCGCAATCCGTTTGTGTGACGGGACTATCCATCGCAGGCTGCTTGCACAGTTTTCCAAGAGTGCCATGGAAAAGGCAGGCAGTCCCCCGCCATTGGGAGGTAGAGCCACCTCATTCTCCACACGCCCATCGCAGCACTAAGTCCAGACTTACTCGGTGCTGCAACAAGAGGGAAAATCCATTTGATGGTGAGTGGATTTTAAGGTTTTTCTCCCTCAGGTGCTTGGCTGCTATCACATTTTAGCCATGCAAATGGAGAGGGGGGTGCCGGGGCAGCGTTTACCTGAATGCTGATCTCTGAAACCTTGCAGATCTGAAGCTCTGCATTGCTGTCCACATCAGAGCCTCTGACACTGGGGCTTTGATACATTTGGAAATGTGGTAAGAGCCCTGAATAGCATTCTTTTACTATATTTCTGCTTTAGTATATCCTGCTCATTATGATGATCCTCACATTGCACTTTTCCTTTATATACTGAGAAAATGGTAAGTAACCTTAATAGAATACACAGGGGTAAGGGTGTATTCATGGGCTGATTTAGGTGGGGGGGGGGTGCACCCAGTCACATACCCCCAAGTCATTTCTGACACTTGTTTTCACTTTAGCTGCCGCCGGAAAGTATTTACAGCTGGGCAGAGAGCGTCGAGTACCCGACAGTATTCAGTGTCAGAGAGCACTGCAGCAGCCCTTGATCCTGGCTCCCAATTTTTTTTTTATCTTGCGCTGCTGCGGCCACCTGTCGGGTCAGCAGCCAATCAGGAATGGTTGCTCCTGATTGGCTGCAGGTCCACGAGCAAGCTCCAATTGGCTCGAGGACCCAACAGGCAGACGGCCGTGGCAGCACAAAATAGCTGGGAGCCGGGATCAAGGGCTGCAGCAATGCTCTCTGACACTTAATACAGCCAGGTACTCAACGCTCTCTGCCCAGCTGTAAATTCTTTCCGGCGGCGGCTAGTTCATGTCAGTGTTAGCTGCTGGTGTGTAGAAACACACTAGCTCAGCCCTTCACAGTTATACGCGTCCCCTCGCGGGCTTCACAGGTGTCCGTGGCAACGCGGACACCTGTGAAGCCCGCGAGGGGACGCGTCTACCTGTGAAGGTATCCGCGGGGCTCGCTGCGCTCGCCACGCTTCGGGCTCGGTGGCTCGCTGCGCTCGCCACACTATTCTATTCTCACTCCACGCCCTAGTGGATAGTAGGGCATGAAAAGGTCGGAGGACGCGTACCGCCGCCCCTCGCGGGCTCGCTGCGCTCGCCACGCTTCGGGTTGGCGTGGATCGTGGGGTGGCGTTAAAAATTGGGGGGGACATTTAAGGGTTAATTGTGCCTATTTGGGCTCTGTGGCCCATTTAACATTGATTCCTATGGCCAAATCGGGTCCATTGAGGCATTTAACAGTAAAATCGCGGTCAATCAGCCTTTTTAACATTGTTCCCTATGGGAAAATCGCGGTCATCGCGGGCATCCCGATTTACCCGCGATGCCCGCGATTTTTACCCCCGACGCCCGCGATTTCAATCGCTGGCGCCCATCTAGGTAAAGAGTACCACAGTTTCTAATATAGCGCACACATATTCCGCAGCGCTTTACAGAGTATATTTGAACATTCACATTAGTCCCTGCCCCAGTGGAGGTTATAATCTATATTCCCTCCCCTATCATTTTCTCCTGGATCCTCCCCAGGGTGTATTATGGTCCTCTACAGGCGTTTTCACAGTTAAATAAGCTCCTCCACACAGATGCTGAGAATGACTGTAGTAGAGTAGGTCAGCAAAGTCTCCTGCATTCACCAGTATTGCCGATCTGGGCTTATGTTTACCAAGTGCTTTCACAATTAGCAGACAGCATCCTAAAAAACACAGCTGTGATCACTAGTGGGTATTGTGTCATTGGAACCAGCAATTTCGGTTCCCAATTATTAGTAAGTAACTTTGGGACACAAAACCAATTTTCAGATGCAGCGCCTACTTAACCAGAGGCAACATTGTGTTAATAAGCAGCACATAAATGAAAAAAACAAAAATAAATTACAAAAATGAAAATCCAGGACTAGGGATTAATTGTATGTGACAGAGTTAGAGTGTACAAGTATGCAAACATCCATGTACTTAGTCATTAACAATACAATAGCCAAGCTTTCTAGAATACCATAAAACCATATGCAGTTCCATTGGCTCCGGCATCTTCCTGTCGATGACGGTGCTGCACATCCATCCTGTTACTCGGAAAGTTGATAATCGTCTGATGGTTGCATCTTTGTACAGCGCCAATGCAAATCCCAGCAACTGTGACATTTGCTTATTTACCCACGGATGCTGTATGCATTTCTCTCTGAATCAAGCCCATAATATGTTATATAGAATATTTTCTGGTTCAGGTGTAAAACCAACATTTTGTTTTCTAGGTGCTCATTTATCAACAAGTGATAAAATTTGTTATGAGCGATAAAACTCATTGCGTATGATAAATGGTGATCCAGCCATTCATGTGTTTGAAATATGAACATTTGGAGAGGATTGGCTGGAGTACTATTTATCTTGTGTAACTGGTTTTATCACTCATTGATAAAATGGTCCCCTCATCCTAACCAAAAAAGGGAAAAAGAAAAGAAAGTTATATTACCAGCCCTCCCTCAGACTGTGCAAGTAAGGACCACCAAACACAGTGATGATATATCAACGTTTCAAGATACAGGAAGAACAATTCCAAAACAGCGATATTACATTGCGGTGTTTGGTGTTCCTTTCTTGTGAAGTCCAAGGGAGTGCATATAGAGAGATCATTTGGTGGACTCTAGTGAAATCAAAAGCTACAAACGCAGTTGGTGCAGACGAATATTCTCTATATCATGGACTCCTGCTTTGGGATACCAACAGAAAGCATCAGGGACAGCTGATATAATACATGAGTGCCTGCCCTAATGGACATACATACTCTAGCGATCATTCAACTAGTGCAGAACTTGATACTGACCTTGGAATCTGACATACCCACAGTATACATTGATACAGTAACATGGCTGCCATAGGCCAATGAGGAGTAAAGAGCCACCTGGCTGAAACCAGATGACAGGTGTCACATGAGGCTATTAAAATTGTTGGGGGAAAAAAAATATGAAACCCTGCACACATATTGGCGTACCTTCCGACAGACAATTTACACACACATACACATCAAGGTCAATGAATGGAAGTTTGGTTAGCAGGTGGAAAAAAAATATGTCCACCCTTAGGGCTAGTGCTCATGCAATTTGCAGACAGGATTTATGTCTGTTTACCGGAGAAGGCAGGCAAAACACAATTAGGAGCAGGGTACAATGGCGGTGAGCTATGTGTGATACAATACGTACTGTACAGGCAGCCACACACCTGACGATCTGACCCGGGAAGAAACAGTGATGCATGCAGGGGCGCTGCTCTAGGGCTCCGTACCGCGCACTCACCTGGTGTAAATGGCAGATGAGAGCCAGCAGTCTCCGCCGCAGATGCTGAGCAGCCACCTCCCTGTCGCTGTGTCTCGCCCGGCGGTAGCTGCTGTAACCCTGGAGCTTGGCACTGAGTGAACGAGCGAGTGACAGTCCGCTGCTGCTGCGCCTTCCTCTCCAGTCTCCCTGTGTGCCTGTCTTTAAAATTTCACCAACTTACACGGACTCCGATTGGATGGCTATCACAGCTGATCCGAGTAATGAGAGGAAGGTTATGATTGGACGCCTGAACCCTCTAGTCATTTCCATGTGTTGTCATCTCCCAGACAGAGGTGTGTTACAGTATTACACTATGGAAAGGTCCTTTAGCCCACTTGGATTTAGCAAATAATGTGATGCAGTGAGATGTGTCTTGTGATTCCATATCATTTCATGGGTCGTGAAACACTGCTTGTACTAGGAATGCAATTAGTTGCAGTGTCTCCCTTGCGTGTGTTGAATAGTGTGTCTAATATTACAGAATGTGGCATATTATGACAATACATAGGGATCAGTCCTATTCTATGTAAAGTGTGCGATGTGCCTTGCAATCAGCCCCATTTCACATTAAAGTGTTCGTAGCCCTATTCGTGGGATTGGACTAACCCTGTAGTATTGAAAAACAAGGTTTTATATGTTCTCGTTTTGCGCTCCGAGGGCTGGCAGGAAAACCCAATTGACTTATACGGCTGTTCCACTGAACTTAACAGTACTGGACTTAATGGCAGTACCACTGGACTTATACGGCAGTACCACTGGACTTAACGGCAGTACTGGACTTAACTGTAGTACCACTGGACTTAGTGTCAGTACTGGACTTAATGGCAGGGTTGCCTACCCTTTCGGAATGGCCGGGAGGGTCCAGGAAAACGGGTACGCCTCCCGGCCCCCTGGAAAGGGGGACAACCCTCTCGCATTTCCCTCCGTCACCCGTGAACCCCCACCCGGCAGGGGGTTCCGCAGGTCAAATGACGCGATTGTGGCATTTTAGCCCCGCCCCCGCAGTGCAATGCCTGAAATACCAGTATTGCACTGCTGGTGCTGGGCTAAAATGACGTGTACGCTCTAGACACACATCCCAATAGGGCAGCATGCCTGTGGCTCTGCCCCAAACTGCCCTTTTCCCCTCCCAGCATTGGTCCCGCCTCCCTGCTTTAGTGAGCTGCACTAAAGGGCAGCATAAAAGTCGGCAACTATGCTTAATGGTGGTACTGTACCACTGGACTTAACATCAGTACCACTGAACTTAATGGCAGTGCCACTGGACTTAAAGGCAGTACCACTGGACTTAATGGCAGTACCATTGGACTTAACAGCAGTACCACTGGATTTAACGGCAGTACCACTGGACTTAACTGCAGTACCACTGGACTTACCGGCAGTACCACTGGACTTAATGGCAATACCACTGGACGTACAGGCAGTACCACTGGACTTAATGGCAGTACCACTGGACTTAACAGCAGTACCACTGGATTTAATAGCAGTACCACTGGATTTAATGGCAGTACCACTGGACTTACCGGCAGTACCACTGGACTTAATGGCATTACCACTGGACTTAATGGCAGTAACACTGGACTTAACATCAGTAACACTGGACTCCACAGCTGCGACCACGTCACCACCCCACACCAGCTTCCCAGAGACACAGCCACCCACAACCTCCCTCAACCCTCTCCAATGCTGGAATGAATATGGCGGCGATAGCGGGGGACTTATATAGAGTTCGGATCTCGCAAGAATCCGACACCGGGATGATGCAGTTTTGTCTCATTTTACACTCCAAGGGCTGGCGGTAAAACCCTAACAACATTCGGATCCATACTCAGATCCCTGCCGGTCGGGGGCATCTGGATTTCATAAATCCGGACGCGCACATCCCTAACTATTACCCAATTTTTCATCTATGATGACCCCCAAGTCCTTCTCTACAGCATAATTCCCTATAATAACTCAATTTAGCCTATAAGTAGCTTGTTAAATTATGTTCCCATAATGAATTACTTTACATTTATTAACGTTAAACTTCATTTTCCACCTTTCCGCCCACCTTTCCAGTGTAAGTTACTTATTAGTGTATCCACATTCTCTACTGAGTTAATTTCCTTATTCAATTTTGAGTCATCTGCAAATATTGCAATCTTGCTCACTATGGGCCTTATTCTGGTCGGTGCGGCCGGAGCCAAATATGCGTCCTAAACCCCGCCTTTCGTACGGATCGCTCACTCCGTCCGAATGCGGTTAGCCGCTGACCGCACGGAGCACGAGTGTATTTCTTACGGATACACCTCCTCCATCTCTTGGAACCCCCCCCATCATTCGATGGTCGCAGAACATCGAATGCAGGACTGAGTGGTCCGCCAGCTCCCGCAACCTCAGGGCATTTCTCTGTGCAAAAGCAGGGATCTGGACGGGCAGCTGACATCCGGCAATGTCATATGTCCGCCCCCTACACGTGCGTCACGGCCGCATTACCATACGTATGCCCAGCATTTTCATGGGAACGCCCATGAAACGCGGGGTGTAAACATATGGTAATGAGCCCAAACAGCCCTTCACGCCCCTCTCCACCCCCTGTTCGTAGTGTACACATTTCATGCGGAATTTGGCCGTGCGTCCCGTTCGCACATGCGCAGAGACGCCTCTGCACATGCGCAGACACAAAACAATTGAGCAACCAGTTTTTAAGCCAATTTCAAATTTTATCTCCAAACCCTAAGTTACCTAGTTTATTAATAACTTTTTATGAGGCAGTGGGGCAGATGTATGAACGGTCGTTATGGGGGAGAAGGGGTATTAGCGCACGTTATGTGCACTGATACCGCTTCTCCCCCATGTATAAAGCGGCCGGGATGCGGTAATGGACAGGGTGGCTATGCGCCCCTGTCCATATCGGCGCTGCTATCAAAATGATAGCAGGCCGAATGTATGAACGGTCAGCATCGCTGACCGTTCCGCACGAAGCCGGGTTTGGCTTCGCTAGCATCAGGCTGGCGAAGCCCTATCTAAACAGCAGGGACAGCGCTGTCCCTGCTGTTAGGTCTGGGCTGCGCTGGGGATCTCGCGTGAACAGCGAGATCCCGGGCATGCCCAGTGCTGCCGGCTGGGGGACAGGAGATAGCGCATCAGTATTAACTGATGCGCTATCTTCAGAAAGGGACATCGCCGAAGGGGGGAGTTAACGCTCCCCCGCTTCGGCAGACAAGATGTTAATACATCTTGTCGATGTCCCTTCCTGCTTCGCCTCGCTATTGAGGCGAAGCAGGAAGTATCATAGCGGCGCGATAAGCGCTGCTATGATACATCTGCCCCAGTATGTCAAAAGCTTTAGCGAAATCAAGAAGTATTATATCAACAGATTTCCCTAACTCCACCCCTACTGACTTCCTCATAGAAGCTAATTTAATTAGTCTGACATGATCTATTTTGACGAACCCATGCTGAGCCTTACTTATCACCTTCTCTTCTAAGAAATTTTGGATGTATACAATATATGTATTTGGCTGTGTGCCTCTCATACACCTTTCTTATACCTTGTTCCCCTCTTCCTCCTTTCCCCTTGATTCCTCCACAAGGTAGCTGTCTTTGCCCTATATTCTACACTCATTTATTAGTTTATGATTTCTTACTATACCCTCCCCCCAACCACCTAGTTTAAAAGTTGTTCAGGTGCAATCTATCAGTGGAAAAAGAGATGGCGCCTGACGAGAAGTCTGCACAGTTTTCTAGGAACTCAAATCCCTCCCTCCTGCACCAATCTTTGAGCCACATGTTAATCTCCCTAATCTCCCGCTGTCTTCCTGGGCTAGCTCGCGAGGTAAGGACTTGATGAAATGGGGCCTAATCAAGAGATATACAAAATTCAATGTCGTTTGTAAGCAGCTTTGAATTACCATCTGATTTGAAGGTGTGAATATGCAGGAGATGTCTCAGTAGAAGAGACGCCTTATTGCAAGCTGACATCACAACCATTTACTCTTCCTCCCAGGAAATTGGGGTGACATTATATTCCTGTTTTGTTTCTCAGAAACTAGTGATTATTTACAGCACAGATGTATGCTTATAATTATATGTCAGCTAGAGAGGCCTACTTGGTTACATTGTGTTTACAGATAATTCCAAAATTTTAATCACATACTAATGCTGCATCCAGTCTGCATAACCATAGGGATGATGTTATCCTTTATTGTGTATAGGCTGCAAATGTGTACGCAATTCAAATAAGTATGTGATGGCTCCAGTGGGCGCCACATTTAATTCCTGCTAACATAAGTAGTTCCATTTCCTAGAAATTTGCAATTGCATTTGCATACATATTAAAAGTAGGCCCTCTCTACATAAAGATATCCATTGTTTATTACCGACCAATAACACATTTGAGCACAAAAAATTACAGAACTGACACAGAGCCAATGGTTGTCAAAGTGTGTATCATTTTTGTAATTGACTAAAGCTTCTAAAAATTAAGAGGTGATGTTGCCTATAGTAACCAATCAGACTGCATTTCTATTCCATTCTAGAAAATTATTGAAAGAATCTGATTGGTTGTTATAAGTAACATCACTTGTTTTCATTTTAAAGAAAGTTACAGGCCTAAAAGACATATTTGCGTTTTGATTTAATATTACTCATGCCTGAACCCTCTGAATACAACATTATAAATTCCAGTAATTTGCCGTATTCCTGCCATCTAGTGGAACATTCACAGAGTTTCTTATAGAACATACTTTAATTTGTACTACTTATGATTAGGGATTAGAACCGGGCCATTTTTATTTTTTTGTGTTTTGGTATTGTATCTAGATATCCTTCATGTTTTGGATTGGTATTGGTTTTGCCAAAACCCTCCTTGCAGGTTTTGGTTTTGGATCTTGATTTTTTAGAAAAAAAAAAAAAAAGCTAAATTTGGGAGTGATTTTGTTCCTATAGTATTATTAACTTCAATAACATCAGTTTCCATTCATTTCCAGTCTATTCTGAACACCACACATCTCACAACATTGTTTTTAATCCAGTTTACTCCAAAAGGTAGCTGGATAACTAAGCTAAGAAACAGAGTTGGGCAGTAAACAAATTGGGGGTAAAGCCTGGACTGATATGGCAGACAGGGCACCCCTGGATTGATATGGCAGAGTATGTATCACCCTTGGACTGATATAGCAGACAGGGCAGCACCCCTGGACTGATACGGCATACAGGGCAGCACCCCTAGACTGAAATGTCAGACTTAGAAGCAGCCCTGGACTGATACAGCTGACCTAGCAGCACCAATGGACTGATAGAGCACACAGAGCAGCACCAATGGATTGATACGTCAAACTTAGCAGCTCCCTGGATTTATAGAGCAGACTTCACAGCACCCCTGGAATGATACGACAGACTTAGCAGCACCCCTGGACAGATGCAGCAGGCTTAGCAGCAGAGCTGCCATCAGAAATTGTGGGTCCCGGTATGACAAAATAGATAGCCCCCCACAACTATTGTTACACAAAATAGTTAAATCAGACATTTTGACCACACCCCGCTAGTCGGCACCTCACGGATGGAGCTATCAATTAGATTTTTAACAAAAAAACCTAAATGACAGTGAGGGGGCTGCACTCTCACACAAAATCAGCAGGCAATATTGTTACAGCCTACGCAGAGATCCTGAGCTGGCGGCTCCTCTGCTATCTTCACTGGCTATCTTCACTGGTGCCGCGGGATATTACGTCACATTGTGACATACCATAAATTTTATTGTACAGACTGCCAGCGCCTACTCTTCATTGGGTGCATTCTGTGCAGGGCCGGTATTAGGGTGCTCTGCGCCCACCTGCAAACTAAAATTTGCTTCACAATGTAGACAATGTGTGCTGAAGGCGAATGCTGAAAAAAGGGTGTAAAATGCCCGTAGTAGTAGTGCCCCCCTCACACACACACACACGAAAATTAGGGATAAATAGGGAAATTGTAGTGCGAGAGGGGTTTTGCCACATAATTGTTTGTGCGAGAGGGGCTCTGCCACATATTAGTACCATTTCACATTACACCACACACTGCGTCAGATAGAGCCAGTTAGAAACACTACACCAGGTAGAGCCCTTTAGACACACTGCACCCGGATTACGCACACTGTAATGCCTATTACACATTGTTGCACACTGCGAAGCCCATTACATGTTATGACACTCACTATAATGCCTATTACATATTATGCCACACACTGTAATGTCTATTACATATTATACCAAACACCATAATGCCTATTATGCCACAGACCGTAATGCCTATTACATATTAAACCATACCGTAATGCCTATTGCATATTATGCCACACATCTTAATGCCTATTACATATTATGCCACCCACCTTAATGACTTTTACATATTATGCCACACGCCGTAATGCCTATTACACATTATACCATACACAGTAATGCCTATTACATGTTATGCCACATAACTGCTGCTTTCTTGAGGTTACCCTCCAATTCTAGGCGCTGTATAGATTTATGGATGTATATATATTAAAAAACAATTTTTTAAAAAATTAAATAAAACACTCTGATATGGATTCAGCTGCAGACGGGGTGGTGTGACTGTGTGATCACACCTAATTTGAAAGAATTAACCTACACAAGTGTAGGATACCTTCTACAAAACAACAAGAGAAGAATCCCAATGTCTGCGCTAATATTCTATGAAGTGCAATATGACTGAATCACTGTCTCACACAGTTTTAATCAATTATTCTTTTTAATGAATTATATAGGTATCAATTATAAAAAGTATCAAAGTACAATAAAAAAATTTCACAACAAAATAAAAATAAATACCCAATGCTCGTATACGATTTAGGTGGCCACCTGTTTTTTGATTCTTTTGTAATGGTTATAACATATATTTAATGAAATAAATCGCAAATAACAATATATAAAATAAAGGGCAGCACCCCTGGACTGATACGGCATACAGGGCAGCACCCCTAGACTGAAATGTCAGACTTAGAAGCAGCCCTGGACTGATACAGCTGACCTAGCAGCACCAATGGACTGATAGAGCACACAGAGCAGCACCAATGGATTGATACGTCAAACTTAGCAGCTCCCTGGATTTATAGAGCAGACTTCACAGCACCCCTGGAATGATACGACAGACTTAGCAGCACCCCTGGACAGATGCAGCAGGCTTAGCAGCAGAGCTGCCATCAGAAATTGTGGGTCCCGGTATGACAAAATAGATAGCCCCCCACAACTATTGTTACACAAAATAGTTAAATCAGACATTTTGACCACACCCCGCTAGTCGGCACCTCACGGATGGAGCTATCAATTAGATTTTTAACAAAAAAACCTAAATGACAGTGAGGGGGCTGCACTCTCACACAAAATCAGCAGGCAATATTGTTACAGCCTACGCAGAGATCCTGAGCTGGCGGCTCCTCTGCTATCTTCACTGGCTATCTTCACTGGTGCCGCGGGATATTACGTCACATTGTGACATACCATAAATTTTATTGTACAGACTGCCAGCGCCTACTCTTCATTGGGTGCATTCTGTGCAGGGCCGGTATTAGGGTGCTCTGCGCCCACCTGCAAACTAAAATTTGCTTCACAATGTAGACAATGTGTGCTGAAGGCGAATGCTGAAAAAAGGGTGTAAAATGCCCGTAGTAGTAGTGCCCCCCTCACACACACACACACGAAAATTAGGGATAAATAGGGAAATTGTAGTGCGAGAGGGGTTTTGCCACATAATTGTTTGTGCGAGAGGGGCTCTGCCACATATTAGTACCATTTCACATTACACCACACACTGCGTCAGATAGAGCCAGTTAGAAACACTACACCAGGTAGAGCCCTTTAGACACACTGCACCCGGATTACGCACACTGTAATGCCTATTACACATTGTTGCACACTGCGAAGCCCATTACATGTTATGACACTCACTATAATGCCTATTACATATTATGCCACACACTGTAATGTCTATTACATATTATACCAAACACCATAATGCCTATTATGCCACAGACCGTAATGCCTATTACATATTAAACCATACCGTAATGCCTATTGCATATTATGCCACACATCTTAATGCCTATTACATATTATGCCACCCACCTTAATGACTTTTACATATTATGCCACACGCCGTAATGCCTATTACACATTATACCATACACAGTAATGCCTATTACATGTTATGCCACATAACTGCTGCTTTCTTGAGGTTACCCTCCAATTCTAGGCGCTGTATAGATTTATGGATGTATATATATTAAAAAACAATTTTTAAAAAAATTAAATAAAACACTCTGATATGGATTCAGCTGCAGACGGGGTGGTGTGACTGTGTGATCACACCTAATTTGAAAGAATTAACCTACACAAGTGTAGGATACCTTCTACAAAACAACAAGAGAAGAATCCCAATGTCTGCGCTAATATTCTATGAAGTGCAATATGACTGAATCACTGTCTCACACAGTTTTAATCAATTATTCTTTTTAATGAATTATATAGGTATCAATTATAAAAAGTATCAAAGTACAATAAAAAAATTTCACAACAAAATAAAAATAAATACCCAATGCTCGTATACGATTTAGGTGGCCACCTGTTTTTTGATTCTTTTGTAATGGTTATAACATATATTTAATGAAATAAATCGCAAATAACAATATATAAAATAAATGTACCCCAGGATCATATTATTCCAATTTTTATATATAAAAATATGCAGGAATGTCCACTAGAATACCAGTAGAAAAATTTCCAAATGTCTTTGAATGGGGGGAAAGAAAGGTGCTCCACTTAAAGCGATACTCACAGACTCCAATTATACGCTGTAAAGTGAGGTAGGGAATGTAGGGAGACTGAGGGATGATTCCGTGTTGACTCCACTGCCCTCAGTACTGCTACCTGCTCGTTTGCGGTGAATGTACAAAGTGAGGTGCCAGGAAAGAGAACCACCTAAGTCCAGCAGTGTAACGTCAGTCCGGTACTGCCGCTTCTCTCACACACAGCAGTGGGTGGTCTCGCCTCCAGCTCGTACGGGGTGCCTGTATGTCAGGCCTTGCTGCGTCTCTCACCCGCTGGACCGCTGTTGGTAATGAAGCTGTGGTTTAGTGTCCGTGTATTACCACTTGTATGTCCAGTACGTCTGGCAAGTTAGCCAAAGTGGAAGCACATAAGTGGAGGTGCTAGTGGACCCCAAAGGTATTTTTCCTCTCTCCAGGGGTGCCGGATCCTCTAATACGTTTCGCTCCAATGTGAGCTTTTTCAAGCTGCTGCTTGCCTACATGCTTGTTGCCAATAATGACATGCTTGTTAGCAGGAGATATATGCTTGTTGCCAAGGGTTACTTGCTCATTGCCAGAGGTTACATCTTGTCGCTTGGGGGGTTACATGCTCCTTGCCAGGGGTTTCATGCTCACTCTGTGGTCCCCTGTCAGATAATCTACTTTGCCAGCTGTCTCCAGCTCTGTGGGGGAAATTTCGTATGAAAAATTCGTATTCGTACAGCAAAATACGATTTTTTTTATGTGTATTCGTATTTTCAGGATTTACTATCCTGAAAATACGGTAATGTGTATTCGTATTCATGGTGTATACATGGCGTATTAGTATTTTTGAATACGAATACAAATGAATACGATATCGATAGAATACAACTGTTTTTAACATGAAAACAAAGTACTTTAGTCATTTACTAACAATTCGTATTTGCAAAAAATACAAATACGAATCGTAAACGCATACGAATTGTAAAAAAATACACCAAAAAAAACACACCTTGATTTGGAAGTGTATTTCACATCTTAGAACTTTACACATGAGGAAAAAATCAGAAAATAACCCCCAGCTGATCAAAATCCCAAATGTGTGACTTATAAAAGGCCACTAAGCACACACACATACTTCTCAGCTTCAAACATGGCACAAGGTTTGCATTCACAAACCATTTCAGTGTGGGCTATGAGATACCTGGGCCGAGATTTAAGGGAATGTGAAAAAAATATCATTTTCTGAAATCGCACCACATCGCAATTTTTTTAATTGCATTTTTTCCGCTAATTTGCATATTTAATGAGATGTGAATTTGTGGCAAAAGAGTGCGATATGGTGCGTTTTTAGTCATGAAATTGTGCAATTTTTAGTCCTGAAAATGTGCGAATTTGAGGACATGTGGGATTTTGTGTAAAAAAAGGTTATAAAGGAAATGGCATGGGGTCCCCCCTGCTGAGCATAACCAGCCCCAGGCTCATTGAGCTGGACCTGATTCCAAAAATTTGGGTGACAAAAAGTGTAGGGGTTCCCCGTATTTTGGGAACCATGCCCGACCCAGGGGGCCTGGGGCTGGTTTTAAAAATTGTTAAAAACCAGGCCCGGCTCTTTGACCCTGGGGCAGGTTATGATTGAAGTAGGACAGTGTTATACCGCGCTCACTTTCGTGTTCCTATCCCTTTTAGATGTACAGAGAACGTTATTTATTGGATGGGCTTAAGCCCATCCAATAAATGTACTTAAAATGTCTGTATTGGGATGAGTTGAGTTGCTATTATTATTATTAATTATTAGTAGTCCTTCTTCGGTGGATCGATTACTACTAATAGTATCCAGAATTTCCCTGAATTCATCTGGGGCTCGAGCTTTCAACTTTGTTTCTCCAACTCTATGGTACTTTCTTCCTCGCACAGTGCGAGAAGCCCCCACTGTAGAATCCTTTAAAAATAGACTAAAGACAAAGGGGGGTATTCAATCTTTGTTGTGCTCCCGCAGCCATCTCCCGACGGGGGAGATGGCTGCGGGGCCCTATTCAATGCTGTCTTCCCCGACAGCATTGAACAGGGGTTCTCGGCAGAACGAGCCCGACATCAAAAGCTGTCAGGCTTGTTCTGGCGAGAAAATCCGAAAATAGGCGAGCTCCCAGCCGGAGCGCGTCTATTTCCGCCCTCAACTCGCGTCCACGCCCCTTTCTCGCTGCTCGGCGGCCGGGACATTGAATCCCGACTGCCGAGCTCAAATCGAGCAAAGCGAGAATGGGACAGGGGCACGGCTGTTGAGCTCACTCAACAGCCGTGCCCCTGACATTGAATACCCCCATAAAGTCTAAAGTCACCCTTCTATTCCCCAATGTAACTCTCCAGTGTCACCTATGGAGTCTGAGAAAATGATTTAACAGTAAGTACAAAATCCCCTTTTCAGTTGATTTTTAAATCAAGAGATCTAATTGGAGATTCACTTACATCTAATGCCAGTTTTAGATTAATTTGGTAAGTGTTAAGTGAGTCAATAAATTGATGCAGCTTGTCTTTTGTATTGCTCCAAATCAGTAAGATGCCATCAATATATCAGAGCCAAACCACTATGTGCTGGGTATATTGTTCATTAAATTCATCAAACACCACTTCTCTCTCCCAGTAAGGTATATAGGTATTTGCATATGTTGGTGCACAGGCTGCTCCCAATTATTCAACTGAATAGACCCACAGAACAGATGAGTGGGTCTCATTAATCCCCAATTACTTGCTGCTCCTGTTTAAAACTTCTTACAAATGCTCTAAATAAATATCTATATGCAAGGAATTAGGAAGTTATGAAGTAGTCACAGTTTGATGCACAGGAAGACAGTGTTTAGGGGCAGAAGTATGGCATTTTCTAGGGGTGTTTATAAATATGCAGGCGTGCTTCTGCACTTTAAAATCTGAATATTTAAATTTCCTGACAAATCATTAAATTCATTAGAATTGCATAATCAAAATGTTTAATTTTATGCTTCTTTATGGCTCTACTACCCTCCCTTCTTGGGCATCTCAATATCCGTCAAAATGGAACGCCTCACACATTCCTTACCTGGAAATCCCAATACCCCATTACCCTGCAAATTTATACACTTAATATAACCAAAGCCATAGTTGCCCTGAGTAACGATGTTAATAAATGGGAACGCCTTCCTTTATCCTATTTGGGAAGAGCTAATCTATTGAAACTTGTTGCAATTCCACAGCTGCTTTATCCTCTACAAATACTTCCAGTTTTATTAACTAAAAACGATGTTCAACAAATCACGAAAAATTTCCATAAATGTATCTGGAAGTGAGGATGTGCACGTATTGCAATGCGGAACAAAATTTCAATGGTGGCATAAACTTCCCAATTCTAGTTACCTATAATCATGCTGCTCTTTTAAGGCATTTGCATGACTACACAACAGCTCAGTTTACACCAATGTAATGTTAGACCAGGGTTTCCTGGGCGATACTGGCTTGATTTGTTTTCTCCGCCAACATAACCAGGAAATATCTGAAGATTTGAAATCCAATCCACTTTTATGGTCTACTAGAAAGATCTGGCACATACTGCAGCAACGCAGCTGTCTTAAACCAATATCATTCCCTATTCCTACCCCTATTGCAAAACCCTGCTTTTTTGGACCGCATGGCTGCTCACCCTTTTCTGTGCGGAAGCTGGCAGTGATTAACTCCATATGTTCATTAGTCATAAAATAGGATAAACATCTTATGCAATTTTCTGAAGTGTCCTCCCAATATGCTATGGTTTGTCCATATCCACTAGTGTTTTTACACTCTAGATTCTATATATCCCATGTCCTTTTTTATTTTTCAGATGACGACTGGAACAATACTTTCGATACCCTTTGTCCTACCCAGTCCCACCCACTAAAGCTATATCGGTACTCTTTACCTAGCACGGCGCCCACGATCTTGATCGTGGGCATCGTGAGGTAAAAAATCGCGTCGGTCGCGTCGTATGCGGGCTAAAGATGCCCGGACGCAACGCGACCGACGCGATGTCCACGATTTCCCCATTGAAAACCATGTTAAACATGGACATCGCGTCGGTCGCGTCGCGGCTGGCCATAAATGTGCACACGATGGCCGCGACGCGATGCCCACGATTTGCCATAGGAATCAATGTTAAAAGGCCCGATGGACACGATTTTCATGTTAAATGGCTGAATGGACCCGATTTTACCATAGGAAACAATGTAAAATGGGCCTTAGAGCCCAAATAGTTACCCTGAACTCTGAAATGGCCCCCCCAATTGTTTACGCCACCCCACGATCAACGTCAACCCGAAGCGTGGCGAGCGCAGCGAGCCCGCGAGGGGCGGCGGTACGCGTCCTCCGACCTTTTCATACCCCCACTATCCATGTCGGCGTGGAGTTGAGAATAGAATAGTGTGGCGAGCGCAGCGAGCCACCGAGCCCGAAGCGTGGCGAGCGCAGCAAGCCCCGCGAGGGGACGCGGATACCTTCACAGGTAAACGCGTCCCTTCGCGGGCTTCACAGGTGTCCGCGTCGCCATGGACACCTGTGAAGCCCGCGAGGGGACGCGTATAGCTGTGAAGGTATCCGCGTCCCCTCGCGGGGCTCGCTGCGCTCGCCACACTATTCTATTCTCAACTCCACGCCGACGTGGATAGTGGGGGTATGAAAAGGTCGGAGGACGCGTACCGCCGCCCCTCGCGGGCTCGCTGCGCTCGCCACGCTTCGGGTTGACGTTGATCGTGGGGTGGCGTAAACAATTGGGGGGGCCATTTCAGAGTTCAGGGTAACTATTTGGGCTCTAAGGCCCATTTAACATTGTTTCCTATGGCCACATCGGGTCCATTGAGGCATTTAACAGTAAAATCGTGTCCATCGGGCCTTTTAACATTGATTCCTATGGCAAATCGGGAGCATCGCGTCGCGGGCATCGCGGGTACATTTATGGCCGGCCGCGACGCGACCGACGCGATTTCCATGTTTAACATGGGTTTCAATGGGAAATCGCGGGCATCGCGTCGGTCGCGTCGCGGCCAGACATAAATGTACCCGCGATGCCCGCGATGGGCGCCGTGCTAGGTAAAGAGTACCGCTATATCTATTCATTATAACTACTTGAGACGATTTCTTGATCACGCCAAAGCAAAGGAAAGGAATGTCTACATGGTTAGAACATTTCCCCTCCTTGACTATATCTTCATTAAAAAACACCCTTTTATATTCCTGACAAGTTCTTAAAGCTAGTATGTACACTGAACTTTTTCTCAATATTTATCACAATTCCTATCTGTTCCCCCCAGGCGTTTCCATATGGTAATCTCTGACACACATAAATGTCCAAAGTGCCAATAAGAAAATGCAGACACCTACCACTGTTTATGGGCCTTCCCTATAATTAGTTACTTTTGGCTAAATATAAAACGCTATGCCGAAGCCAAGTTAGTCACTTTTGTTCTCTTCACCCCAAAATGGGCAATACTGGGTGTATTTGACCCTGCCCTCCCATATGACAAAAAAGCAAAAAACTCTTACTACTCTTTTAGTGCAACAGGTAGGAAAACTATTCTCCATGGATGGATTGATTGATGCCACCTCCCCCCACAATTCCCGTTATTTCTGACCAAGCTTCACTTTTTATTTTGAATGGATTGTGTAGAGGCCACTGTTGATAGAGGTAATACATGGACATTTTATGGGAATCTTATATACCCACTCTTCCTTTTACCACAAGACAACTGATGCTAGCTTAAAAACAACTACGTGGTATTTAAGTAGAATGGCTGCTTAAGACCCCCTATTTCTCTTGACTAAATTTGTGGATGTAATACCTATTATTTCCTCTTATGTAATCCCTGATTGCTTTGTGTGATGGTTAGACAAAGTATATGGTAAGCATACGCTATTTAATATGATATATGTTTACTTTGAATATATATATATATATACAGTGGTCGAAGTGGGGCGGTATACGGGGGTATGCCATACCGCCACTTTAATCTGAAGATAAAAAAAAACTCTTTTTTTTCCCCCTCAGGATGCTCTCTGATCACTCAGCAGCGCATATTGTGCTTTTGTAATACCCCTGTACAACGGGGCAGTCTGGCAGGGGACGTTGATGGACAGGGGGGTGTCCGAAGGTGCGCACTATATTCACTCTTTACTTTTCCATACCCCCACTTAAAAATGTCCATACCCCCACTTCAAAATTTCCACTTCGACCACTGTATATATATATATACATATATATATTTTAATACAATATGTTTATTGTATAATGTATATGCAATGTCTCAATAAAAAAAGTAAAAAAAAAAATACATTTCATTTTACATTTATTTCATATTTTTCTTTTTTTAAACATGCAGTTTATCCCTCAGGAGATAATTTCTCTATATTTTAAAAGTGTTGTCTTAATTTCTCTCAGGACTAATTAAATGAAAGATTATTTTTAATGAGAGAAAATAAACATGGGATTTATTTGGATCATTTTCACACTCCATAGAGATTATCCGAGATACTTTACTAAACTCTTCAAACTCATCTGGTTCAACAATATACCTTGTACATAAATGAAATAAGTTTTGAAATATAATAATCTATTTCTAAATATAAAAATATCATTGATAACTTGGGGGGTTATTCTAGTTCATTCTTTCTGACAAAATCCTTCTTAGATGGACAAAACCATGTGCACTGCAGGTGGGGCAGATGTAACTTGTGCAGAGAGAATTAGATTTGGGTGGGGTTTTTCTTCAAAGTGAGATCTATATTGCAGTGTAAAATAAAGCAGTCAGTATTTTCCCTGCACAGAAACAAAATAACTCACCCAAATCTAATTCTATCTGCACATGTTACATCTGCCCCCCCCTGCAGTGCACATGGTTTTGTCCATCTAAGAAGGATTTTGTCAGAAAGAATGAACTAGAATAAACCCCTTGGTGTCAGGGGGACCATCTTCAACTCAATACGAGAAAGACTAGGGAGTTGGTAGTTGATTTTAGGAATCGGCAGCATACCCCCCCCCCCAATTCCTGTGAGCATTCAGGGAGTGCATATTGAGATCGTAAGAACTTACAAGTATCTGGGTTTTCACCTGAACAATAAATTGGACTGGACTGATAATTATGCTGCTCTATATAGGAAAGGGGCAGAGCAGACTTTATCTACTGAGGAGACTGAGGTTCTTTGGAGTGCAGGGAGCGCTCCTGAAGAACTTCTTCGACTGTGTAGTGGCATCGGCCATATTCTACGGAGTGGTCTGCTGGGGCAGCATGTTCTTAGATTCTAGATTTATATTGTTTGAACTTCTTATCATGTGTGTTCTTATTATCTTATGCTATTTTCACCCTTATCTGTACTTGAACCTTGCTGTAACAATTGTAAATTTCTCCATTTTGAGACAAATAAAGGAATTCTATCTATCTATCTATCTATCTATCTATCTATCTATCTATCTATCTATCTATCTATCACTACATGAACACATCGTGTATACATAGTAAATCAGGCTTTAAACTGATTTTTTTATTTTATCTACACGTAATATACCATTAAATGAGAGAATCTGAAAATCTATTGAGCATTTTCTGTAGTTTTTTTGTAGGCAGGATTGCATACTGTTGATTTGCTGAAACCCAAACCACTGGATACTAATGAAGAATCCAGACTTTAGAATGTAATAGAACATAAAGGCCCATCAAAGTTTTTCCTATTAAAATGATAGAAACGTAAGAAAAAATAGGAGGTTGTGCCAGGTGAGATACATTAGGTCAAACAGCATGATGTCTGAGCTTTCTGGTTACTACAGAGAAAATCACAATATACTCTCAACAAGGAAGAACAAAGTAGACAGAGAATAGTGTCGGTATATGGTGCACTAGTTTCAAAAGAATATTAAAATATAACTTTTAATAAATTCATATATTTCATATGAATTTATTAAAAGTTCAATTTTAATATTCTTTTGAAACTAGTGAGTCATATACAGACACTATTCTCTCTCTACTTTGCTCTTCCAATATAACTATCCGAGGCTTCAATTCCACCCTCTTAACTGTCATTTTTCAAACACAGCCTGTAACATGGCTATAGATTAGAGACACCATTAGTGGGTGCCTCAATACAAAACCTTGCAATTGTGACATCATATTTTCACATATATGCTGAATACGAATTTGCAGTCGAGTTTTGAGTCCACCTCTGAATCATGCCCTTTGCGTTCTATTGGGAGAAATGCTATTTAAATAATAGCATAATAAATACATCATATAATTCATGTAGTATAATACTGAAATGTATGCAGGGCTGAAACTAGGATTTTTAGTACCCAGAGAATAGCAGTAATTTGGCATCTCCCAAACTAACCCCCCCCCCCCCCGTAATAATTTTTTTTAAGTTATGCTACATTATGACACACAGTAGTAGTGCCATTTTCCTCAATTTCAGTATATAGGACCATGAGAGAAGGGGGAGAAGTTGCTAGAGGAACAGGGGAAACAGCGTTGGAAGAGAGAGTGAGGATAAGGGAAGAGCTATAGAGAGGAGGGAGGGAGGGAGAGAGAGGAGAGAAAGTCAGTTGAGAGAGAAGAAGCAATTAAATTAAATCTATACTTACCAGAAACTGTGTTACTGTTGAAGACACAGCCTGCCACCAGTCACAGCACCCTGCTGATGCCGACAGTGGCAGGAAGCATGCAGGAGCATGTCCCAGCAGGCAACAACCCTCTACCCCTATGATTAGGTCTTCTAGTTGGAGATAGGACCCCTGACATCACAAGCATGTGAATCAGCACAACATTGGGAGAAGCAAGGTCTAAACATGGTAGCCCAAAAGTACCCTCATGGGCTCACTACACTCACATCATGATAGTAGCAATGCAAGGCCACAGGCCATACTCCTCCCTCTAATGGGACATGTCACGTGATTGGCCATGATAGGTCCTTTATCTGACTTGGATCTAGCAACTACCTTACTCTTCAGGCATGTGCTTTGTGCAGCACCTGATTCATCAGCAATGTGGCTGACTTTTCACTCAATCTAAAATCTTCACAGCAATCATTGATTGTCAAGCATATTTCTCCATTCCCAGTCCTATAAAAAAAAAACATAGTGTAGTCATGAAACACCAATCACCCTTTTAAAGATTACATTGTATACAAAATAAACCACTGATATAATTGCCAAAGTAGGTTAAACATGAACTGAAACTGTATTGCATACAACGTGATGTATGTAATGATTAACTAATTAACTACTATCTCAGAGTCATCATGTTTAGTCAGGCTGTATTTTATAATCTGTTTTTGGTGCAAACATCCTAAAATCAGACAGTGGAACAATATCTCCTTCACTAATGATACATTGGCCCTTATTCTGATCGGTGCGTACTTTCCCGAATTCTTTCGGTGCGGTGGCGTACGGCTAACGTCCGTAGAAACGCCCACGGGTCCTCCGCATTCGGACGGACTCACTCTTTAAGAACAGGGCGTGTGTACGGACGACATACAAACCGTGCATGTGCGGTGTAAACGTACAGATTCTTGCACGGTCTTCCCGCACAAGCACGGTCTTACCGCGTCAGAACGTACGGGAAGCTGTCCGTACGCCCCGATGCGGAGTATTTACGCTCAATCCCACACTTTTTTACTGAGTACACACAGCGATCACATGACCCACTTAGGCAATTAGGCAACCTCATGAAAAAAGGATTGTTATCAATTTCAATCAATTAAATGCTCATCTATACTGACCCACATTCCTACTACATTCATGACACACATTAACCCTTACAGCATGTGACCCTAACATACATCTATATACACTATGTAAATTTTGCTTATTTTAAAGATTTTAAACAAGTTACACATATACTTTAGCATGTTAGAAAAAAACACTGACAACTTTGAACTTTAAATAACTATTTATTATAAAACAACTGTCCACAAAAACGAAATTAATTATCGGCATCAATGATGCGGTCCATTTCCGCCAACATCTGGCGCATCTGGGCTCGCAGTCTAAGGAGGGCCCCACGGCGACCCTCCTCTGCTTGGGCAGGCTCATCTGTGGAGGAAATTCAAATTGAAAAATGACTAATGATATTCATGCATACATTTAACATAGTCAAACCTACATTTTAAACATGCACCGTGACAGGTGTGTGTATATATATATATATATATATATATATATACACACACATATATAACTATATATATATGAGACATACACCTATACATACATGCATACATACTACATGGAAAGCCTGATTTTGGCCCTCTACCCTTTACTCTGTCGAACACCTCACAGTCATACTGCTCCTTCTCAATCCAAACCCACCCATGACTAAGCTGTGAGAAGCATGTCAAGCGCTGCACCAATCACAATTCGGCAAACAAAGTTCAGTGTCTGTTATATGATGGAGCCTGGCAGGGGAGTTACACAACTCTCAGGAATGCTCAGTACATTTGTGCAATCAAGCATGGCTTGCCTGCTGATAATCTGCTCCAGAAATCATTGTCAGAATGCCAGTTAGGGGAAGCTGCAGCACTAACCCACTCCCATGCTCAAAAGCATTACTAAGACCAAATCAACACACAATTATGGTGCAAAACATACATGCAGACCGCAGGGGGTGGTTAGCTAGAGGAGGGCCCAGGGGCACTGACCACTTGTTACTCCAGTCTAAGCCACGCCTGTCCATACTCCATTTATGCCATACTGAATCTAGTTTACAAAGATCATTCACCAGTAAACTCTACTCACCTATATGAGGCTACAGATTGTATGCTTGCAGCAGGGACATGAAACACTTACATTAGCAATTCATCCCTTTCTTCCAGGATACAGATTAACTACACAGGTTCAGTGCCACTCAAAATCGATATGAAAGACATCCTCACAACCTGTGTCATTAATATGTGTCCTGGATGAAAGGGATGGTTTGGCCACCCTATCTAACCCCAAAGTGTGTCTGTTGCTATCCTGTTTGTTTGGTCACTTTATAGTATTGTAAAAATCAATTGAATCACCAGTGCTACATAGCAAATAGTAAATGCCAAACGGATAAATTAATCCTTATGTATACATACCAATTCCGGCCGCCTGGACGACCTCACAGGCCTCCACCTCCTCCTCAGGGGCCTCCAATGGTGCCACCTCGTCCTCGCCTTGGATGACCTCCTCCTCGGGTGGCAGCGCCTCCACAGCCCACCCCTCCTCATCCTCCACTTCTTGGGCCCCCTCCTCTGGGCTCCCTTCCTGCGGAAGCTCCTCCTGGGCCACCTCTGCCTCCTCCCGGGCCTGTCTTGCTCGATCACGTGCTGTGTATGGGAAAAATCAAAAAAGTGGCAATTAGTGGTAATTACTATTAAGCCTTATCAAGCTATAAATGCAAAGGTTATAAGTACAGATAATTGTACAGGCAAACAGCTCCTTAGTGGCCTTTACAAAACACAGCCTGTAACATGGCAGGTATGCTGTGACATTTGGCCCATTGTAAGCATCACAAGCATTAATCCTCCCCAATAACATATTTTATGACCATTACAGGGTGTCAAACAGGAAGTAGCACTCATATATTGTATGCAATGTTTAACTCATGATCAGGCTGGTGACCTTAGTGGATTAAATAATGTCAGGTAAGCAATCATGTCCAAATCCCCATTTACTGTCGAAATACTCACATCTAGCAATGCTGGCCCTTATTTGTTGAAGCTTGTCTGGCTCCCTGCGCCTCAGGTCGGACCACCGCCGCTCCAGCTGAGTGATGGTCCGCCGCACCTCTGTGCGTGCGAATATACGGCGGCGGGCCACCGCATAGGCATTGCGCTTTTGCCTATTCGTGATAAATGGGCCCGCCCGCCCCAGCCTGGTCTCCATAACGGAGACCAGTGTTCTCAGCTCCGCTGATGAGAATGGGGCTGCTCTCCCATAGGCCGCCATCTTAGCAATGGCACAAATCAAACAATCATGTGCTGTCATTGGTTGATCAGAGTGATATTTGGTATTAACTTTATTGTTCATTTTTACACTAACAGCGTCTATGCGCCCGAACACACGGCTAACCCATTGCATCGCACACCCATCCTAAACAGACAGTGTAAAATAAGATGGAAACACATTATATATAATCTATAACATTCACCAAACATGGGTATAAGCAACAGGTGAAATAGTCTGCATCACTAGACACTTACACCTAACTCCACAAGGTACTAAACAGCTATTTTATAATGAAAGGTATGCAGCAGAAACATAGCAAATAGTGGCAGACCTTTTCCCAAAATTAGGCCATGCTGCCATGTGTACACTTACCTTCTACTGGCCCATACTACAGAGGTTGAATGAAAAGTAGCTAGCATCCAGCCTGAATTTGGAGTGCTTTCACATGTGATTTGGATGCTAGCACTGATTACTTGTGGCTAAGTGGTGGACTGGATTTACATATGGAATGGGTAGTGTCAGTTGTACTACATACCAAACAAGTGCACAGTACAGATGTACATTCAAATATACATTTCATGTGTGACCTCAGTTTTATTTTGTCATTGGTGTTGGAATCTGCATTTAGCTACTAAATCAGACTTACTCAGTTTGCCAGGTTTTTGAGAAATATTTTTCCACACCAAGGGGCGACCCGTATGCGCCGCACGGTTGACGCTGGCGTACGGAACGCGGCCGTACGGAACGCAGGTTGCAGCTGATCAACGCCAATTACAGAAATAGTATTTAAAGTGGTCCTAGAAAGGCAAACAGTTGTTGCAAACATGGCTGGCTCAGAGTCAGAGGAAGAACAGGTGGTGCAGAATCTCTTGTCCCGCATGGAGGCCAACACCACCTATGTCCCCCTCAACCCAGAGCAGCCAGATGGGCCATCAACATCAGGCCAATCAGCAGCTGGCCCATCCTCAGCATCAGCAGAATCATTGGGAACACAGCAGGTGGCTTCCCAACAGAGTAGCCAGCCCAGCACTTCAAGTACAGCAACCGGTGGCCGTGGCAGTGCCAGTGGCAGTGGCCGTGCCAGTGGCCGTGCCCGTGGCCGCAGTCGGGCAACAGAGGAACCAACCACAAGAAACATGGCATATGAACCGCAGGAGCTTGACATCCTGGTGACCCGGGCACGTGATTTGATAGAGATTTGTTGTATCTTCTAAGGGTTGTTTTTCAAAATGAATATAATGTAAGTTTGGTGTCAGTAGGCACATGTTGTATTATATTTCAGATTGCAATGGGTGCTACAGCAAACATGAGGAGTTACATGTATTAATATGTACACTTTGATTGCAGGTGGCACGACTTCAAAGGAAACCTCAAGAAGAAATTGACCCAGCGGTGGGAACACAGCCACACCTCTGGGGCTGGCCCCATGCCATCAAAGCTGCAGCTCACCCCCCTGGAAGAGATGGCACAGTGCTGCATTGCAGTGGAGGAGGTCCGGGGGGTGAGCACCATAGACAGCGAGTCCCCAGCGGAAGTGATGGCTTCTACGCTTGAAGGTAATTATTTGCCAGGCCATAAGTAGATGTTTTGAATTTGGCATGGAATGTGTGGTAATTGGTATTTTCTCGTTCAACAGCATCCCCACCGCTTGGTCAAGATTCTCTTGAGGTGGTTGTGGAGTCTGTGCCACCTGGCCCCAGTAGCAGGCCCGTGCAGCAGCAGCCGGAAATGTCCGCGGCTGAATTGTCCACGTGGGGCCGTGTGCTAGAAAGTATTGTGCAGCAGGGAGACTCGGCATCAGAGCGGGTGCGTAGGGCCGAGGAGGTGCTGCAGGGTTTGACCACCAGCCACCAGAGTATTGCTGCGAGCCTGCAGGCTATGAGTGCCAGCCAGCAAGCTATGAGTGCCAGCCAGCAAGCTATTGCTGCTAGCCTGCAGGTGCTGGCTGATCAAGCCCTGCGGCAAAATGAACTCCTCCTCCACCATAATGAACTTATGGTGGAGCTAGTTACCACCAATAGGGTCCTAATGTCACCCGCTTCTGGTGCATTACCACCATCATCACTCCCTGCTGCCAGAGGGGGAAGAACATCCACCCCCTCCCCAGCATGTGCTCCACGTGACCCACCATCTGACTGTGGCCGTGGGCGAGGCCGAAGAGCTGCTGCACGTGGCAAGGAGCCTGCCAGGGGCAAACGTGCCCGCAAATGAACTTGTGTCCCCATTAATCTCCACCGTTATGTCTTCCCAAATCTTCCATTGAGCTGTGTGTGTCAGCATCCTGTGTCAAAATCCGTGCCGAGGGTCACCACATTTGCCCGCGGTTCAAATGTCATGTTTGGTTCCCCTGTTGCCCTGTTTCGGCTAGCATTACTGTGTGCTGTACTTGAAGTGTTGGTGCTGTACTTTTGTTGTGAAGCCACCTGATGTGTTCCTAATGATTCTGCTGTGGCTATTTATTATATATTATTTACTTTTAGGCCTGTTATGGTACCATTTGTTTTGTGATGTTTTTGACATTTTTGGCAAAGTTTCTTTAATAAATGTTATTTTGGCCCCACAAATGTCTGTATTAATTGATACACGCAGAAGTGACATGTGTATTAGTATTATTAATATTAAGTTGTGTTGATTATTTGCTGTGTAAAAGTGTGTGACAAGTGCAGCATGTAATGTTCCCTTTAAGCTGCAATGCTTCCAATTGTAGCAGTGAGAAGCGTGTAATTAACAAGTAATGAGTAAAGTAGGTGATTGTATTGTGTTCAGCTGACATTGGCTGAGGTGCGTCCGTCCTGATTAGGCGTTCCAATTGCCTAGCGCATGACCGAGTGGTGTCCGCAAAGCAATACTAGCCTTTTGGACACCGCACATTTCTACCCTTTTTGTTCGCGTGCATTCGGCGTGCTGTCCGAATGCACGCCTACCAAAATAAGTGTACTCCCCCGTGTCCGCCCATGTTTCCGCCCAGTTTAGCCCACTTTGAAACTACGCCCCTGTGTCATTCCGCATGACGCCCATAACACACCCATATTGGCCGAATGATTTCGGTGCACATTTCTGTACGGTATTAGTGAGAACAAGTACGGAGACCATGCGTGGCACATGCGCATAGCGTTCCCCACGCATGCGCAGACGGCTAAAAAACGCGATCCGAAAGAATTCGGGAAAGTACGCACCGATCAGAATAAGGGCCATTATCTAAACATCCCTTTATCGGTCCTGAAACCTCCAAATTATCTCTTGGTTTACCATTTGTATGGAATGGGATCATTAGTCAGACTGCATTTAGGTCTACAAGCATTAGGTCTACACCATTAGTTTGACTTGCATTTAGGTCGACCTGACTGAAGGTCGACATGGGTTAGGTTGACAGGGTCATTAGGTCGACAGGGTCATTAGGTCGACAGGTGTTAGTTCGACAGGGTCATTACGTCGACAGGATCATTAGGTCGACAGTGAAAAAGTCGACATGGTTTAAAAAAAATTCTTTCATTTTTTCAAGTGTTGACACAGTCAACATAGCACCGCGTGCGCTCGCCATGCTTCGGGCACGGTGCCTCACTACGCTCGGCACACTATTTCATTCTCCCACCACGCCCTAGTGGATGGTAGGGCATGAAATACCACCTGTCGGCACATGTCGACTCACAAAACAGTCAAATGACCCCATGTTGACCTTTTGCCTGTCGACCTTCCCCATGTTGACCTAATGACCCTGTCGACCTCATAAAAACCTGTCGACCTAAGTCATGTCTACCTTCAGTCATGTCGACCTAAATGCATGTCTACCTAAATGCAGGTCGACCTAGTGGTGTAGACCTAATGCTTATAGATCTAAATGCTGTAGACAATATGACCGTATCCCCATTTGTATCTACTTGTTAAATTATAATGTCCTACAGACCATTATACATTTGGACATACAGTAAACTAAGACTTAGGGGGGTATTCAATCTTTGTTGTGCTCCCGCAGCCATCTCCCGATGGGGGAGATGGCTACGGGGCCCTATTTAATGCTGTCTTCCCCGACAGCATTGAACAGGGGTTCTCCGCAGAATGAGCCCGACATCACAAGCTGTCGGGCTCGTTCTGCCGAGAAAAGCCAGAAATAGGTGAGCTCCTGGCCGGAGCTCGTCTATTTCTGTCCTCAACTCGCGGCCACGCCCCTTTCTCGCCGCTCAGCGGCCGGGACATTGAATCCCGACCGCCGAGCTCAAGTCGAGCAAAGTGAGAACAGGACAGGGGCACGGCTGTCGAGCTTGCTATATTGAATACCCCCCTTAGAGAGGGTTTTTTTTTTCAATGTCTGTATTTAATGTAAACAGGACTCTATGGGTGACTATTCTTTAAGAACTAGGGTCATTTCACCCACAATCAATACATTAAACATCTTAAGTGACAGCTGTATACAGTATCATGAAATGATAATCTCTATGTTGAACTGTTAAGCTGTGTACACACGTGGGTCGATTTCAGCATATATCGCAGGTAATTTGGTCGCTGAGCGACCATATTGCCAGCGATTGGAGTGCGCACCGGCGATAAATCACTGAGTGCGTGCTACCGTTTTTATCCCCCTTATGATCGCTGGTCACAGGAGCTTGCTGCTGCGACCAGCTGATTCCCTCTGCAGCTCCCCTGGCAGAGGTTCCCTTTCATCAGCGACCATCTCTGGTCGCTGATGAAAAGAAGACACTGAACAATATATTGCCCTCGTATGTACACAGCTTTAGACAAGGTCTGAGATCACTTATGAACAATAATGATCTGGTAGTCAATAAGAGCAGTTGCGATGTTATACATGACGGAACAACGGGCCTTATTCTAGTTCACTCTTTCTGACAAAATCCTTCTTAGATGGACAAAACCATGTGCACTGCAGGGGGGGGGGGGGGGGGGCAGATGTAAAATGTGCAGAGAGAATTAGATTTGGGTGAGTTATTTTGTTTCTGTGCAGGGTAAATACTAGCTGTTGTATTTTTACACTGCAATATAGATCTCACTTTGAAGTAAAACCCCACCCAAATCTAATTCTCTCCGCACAAGTTACATCTGCCCCACCTGCAGTGCACATGGTTTTGTCCATCTAAGAAGGATTTTGTCAGAAAGAGTGAACTAGAATAAGGCCCAATATGAGAAAGAGAGCTATCATCTGCTTGCTGATGTGTGAACTTATTTTAGACCATAATCTTATACTATTAACAGAATAAACATGGCCAGTGAGGGAAAAAGGCATACTGTTGGTTAGACTAGACCAAATATTCATAAACTTGGTCCTCAGGATCCCACACAATTCAAATTTTCCAGGTCACCTGTAGATTTTTAAAATGTGGCAGTTGGTTATACACAGTGCAACTGCCATGCACCATGGAACTGGTGGGGTCCTGAGGACTGAGTTAAGAAGAACTGGACTAGACTGATTGCAACTTTTTCTATGTTAAATCTGCCCATTCCCACATACGCTGCCACAAGACCATGTTGAATCCACAGTCGTTACTTAATAATTCAAGCAATTTTCTGTGATAGTTTCCTCCAGATGGTTGTGATTGATATTCAGTTATCTGAGAAGCACAGGTTTCCTTAACAAGATCAATAAATATGGACAGAAAAGCAGCGCTGTCTATTAACACTTTTTAGTTGTTTTATTCATATTTAAAACATGGTAAAATTATGATAAAAGACGCATTGAAAAACAGGATTGGCAAATAAATTGATTGGATCCAATTAGTTGTATAGTCACCAGTCCAAGGTATTGAACCTGCTCTGATCCTGGGAAGGGTGGGATTTGTATAGGAGTCCTGATTTAGCCACTTGATGGTGTCCTGAATAGATTGTATCAGACTCAACCGAAGGCAAGGTTGGAATTAGCCAACTCGGGAGTCCTCACTTCTGCGAGTGGTCAGGTGTCCATGTTGATATCGGCATTCGGACTTCCAGGCAAATGGAGAGCTTGATCAGATGAGTAAGCAGGTGGGGCCGGTGCGTTTCGCAGTACCACTGACTGCTTTATCATGCTTGATAAAGCAGTCAGTGGTACTGCGAAACGCGTTGGTGCTTGCTGTTTGGTGCTTGCTGTCTTTGGACCCAATTGCCCCAAGGATTCACCCCTCCTTCACCGGCCCCACCTGCTTACTCATCTGATCAAGCTCCCCATTTGCCTGGAAGTCCAAATGCCGATATCAACATGGACACCTGACCACTCGCAGAAGTGAGGACTCCCGAGTTGGCTAATTCCAACCTTGCCTTCGGTTGAGTCTGATACAATCTATTCAGGACACCATCAAGTGGCTAAATCAGGACTCCTATACAAATCCCACCCTTCCCAGTATCAGAGCAGGTTCAATACCTTGGACTGGTGACTATACAACTAATTGGATCCAATCAATTTATTTGCCAATCCTGTTTTTCAATGCGTCTTTTATCATAATTTTACCATGTTTTAAATATGAATAAAACAACTAAAAAGTGTTAATAGACAGCGCTGCTTTTCTGTCCATATTTATTTATTTTTACCTTTTGTTGGGAGCTGACTACTCCCTTAAGCAGCTGCTCTCTTGATTAAGTAACCCTGGAAAGCGCTCTACACTAACCACAGGTTAGTTTCTTCTCTTTTTTCCTTAACAAGATCACATGTCTTGACAGCAAACCTCAAAATGTACTTCATTGTATACTATAGTTCCACATGATGTATATTTATTTGCAATCAGGAGAATATGGTCATGTAAGTCCCATTGGAGGCCTGGCTACTGAATTTATAGTAGAATTTGTATTAGCGGCTACTGCCATAGTCTCTAACCAGGCAACTAGATATGTGAACACATTATTGTGCAAATACAGGAGTATATACAATATGTCTGTCTATAGATCTGATATTATGTACTAGAAGTGATTTATTGACAACATTTTGATTTGGAAGAGCACCAATTTGTTCATATGATTGAGATATTGAATTGTTAGTTTAGCTATAAAATGACATGACTGTGTTTCTTTGTGGCCCAAGACTAGGGATTACTTTGTTCCAGAAAAAAAATTAGATTATAAAACTACTTTATCTGTCCATCTCACAATACATTGAGTGTTCTGGAACAAATGGCTCTAGCAGAGAGGAGGGGGCCCACACACAGGAGCTTATTCTGATCGGAGCGGCCAAACGTGCGTACGTTCACTATTAACGTACGCTAGCCGTACGCGGCCGTTGGGGTTAAGTCCACCCACAAATCAGCCGCTTACGTACGGGCAGAAATAACGTAGAAGGGGAGTGGCGTACAAATGAGCGTACGGCAACGTACGCGGACGGCCCAGTCCTTGCACTCCGACAACAGGCGTACAACTGAGCGTACGGCGCCGTTTACGGACGTCTTTCGTCCGTATTCCCACCGACTTCTTGCGGAGATCTGAGCGTACGCCAGCTTGCACGGACGGGTCCCTATTGTTTTCAATGGAAAACTCAGCTTATGTCACCGCTCGTGAGAGTGAGCGTACGTCCGTGCACGCTGGCATACCCTTCACAAATATGGACCTGCAAATCTTGCCTTTCAACTACAAATCAGACAATTAATTAATTATTCTAATTGTTATTCAATTATTGTTTTCTATTAACTCAATTGTCTACCTTAATAAAGACCCTAATAAAACAACATTTTAACCCTCATTACATGTATATTTGTTATGTTCTAATGTGGCATTTTAAGCACTATCTATGTGTCCCCATATTGCTGTTACTTTTAAATCAAGTTATGTTGGTGTTTCTGTATATGTACTAAATTATGTCCATAATTACTTTGACCACAATGTGTAACATGTATACCTACCCTGATGTTATGTGTGATGTTTTAATCTAACAACATTAAACATTCATGCATTTTCACTATGTGTTATTTGACTCAAAAACACACACATTCACACATCAATCATTACCCCTCACCTCAAATTACAAGTATAACTTACAGTACACATCTGTATGTACCTACCCTTACAAGCCCTCTAACATATTTCTGATTAAAAACACAGGCAATTTCGAACTGTACATAAACTTTTATTTAGAACAAAAATAATAAGGGGGGGGGGGATAAAAAAAAATTAAATGCGGGCCTCCAGAAGGCCAAACAGGATCTGGAGGTACAGGAGGGTGAGGACAATCTCCCGCATTAGGGCTGCCACCTCCTCCTGCTGCTGTTCAGTGTCTGTAATGAAGGGATAAAACAAAAAATTTATATATAACATACACAAATGTTTGTTGTATTTGTACATAATAAAAAGTTCAGAGTTATGTGTGAAGGCCACATACATTTAGAAACTACATTGAAGATGGGTCTGCTGTAAACACAGTACTAAAAAATAATATGTTAACACACACATACTGTACATAGTAAATAACATTAATTCAATTACTCCTTCTTGAATGTATGTATGCTGAGACCCAATTGGTAGTTTGGTTTTGGGGGACTGTCCTCTAACCTCACAATTAGGCTGTGCTATTTAAGGGTTATGACATTGTTGTGGCTTAAGCACTCCTTACTATTTTAAATTTAGGACATTGCTGTACAAATTATAGGCCTACAGCTATGTTTGTAAAGCATGCATCCGCATGGCCTCACACACTATTAACAAAACAATCTCTACATTTATGTTGCACATCATGCTGGGAACTGGAGTTACCCAACACCTGGAGCCACATTACTACCACACCACTAATGTCGGATATCTCATTGGATGTACTGTTATGTCAATTATTCAAGGGGTGAGGCATGGCCATACTCAAAAAAACCACCAAGGGGACCCTTGTTCCTGGAGAAGGACAGGACACACCTCATGGTCGCCCTGCAGTGATATGTTGCAACTAATGTTGATGTTGGATACACATATGTGGTTGTTGTGATTGTTTATGTGTAGAAATGTGTAGGTAAACATTAGACACATTATTTACTTACGGCTACTTGAGCCATCCTGGTCGCCGCTGGTTGGCTGTGCGGTGGTTGGGGGGATCAGGAGCAAGGGGGATGGGATGGGAATTTGAATAGAGGTAGTGGGTGTGAGTGGGGATTGGAGAGGTTTGGGGGTGGGTGGTGGAGAGGTGTAGGGGGGTAGGAAATGGGGTGGGGAGGGGGTGGGGGTAGGGGTGTGGGTGGGGGTAGGGGTGTGGGTGGGGGAGGGGGTTGGGGAGGGGGTAGGGGAGGGGGTTGGGGAGGGGGTTGGGGAGGGGGTAGGGGAGGGGGTTGGGGAGGGGGTTGGGGAGGGGGTAGGGGTGGGGGTTGGGGAGGGGGTTGGGGAGGGGGTAGGGGAGGGGGTTGGGGAGGGGGTGGGGGTGGGGGTTGGGGAGGGGGTGGGGGTGGGGGTTGGGGAGGGGGTGGGGGAAAGGGATGGGGAAATTGTGTGGACCCCAGCTTGAGCCATTGTCTCGGCCTCCTCTTCCTCCTCCTCCTCTTCCTCCTTCTCCTCTTCCTCCTCCTCTTCTTCCTCCTCCTCCTCTTCCTCCTCCTCTTCCTCCTTCTCCTCTTCCTCCTCCTCTTCTTCCTCCTCCTCCTCTTCCTCCTCCAGGGCTGCCTGCTCCTGGGCTGCCTGGTCCCGGGCTGCCTGCTCCCGGGCTTCCATGCGTGCCCTTGCCCGTGCTGAAATGTTCATGTTGATGACATAGAAATCGAAGATTGGGTTGCATAAAAAAGGGGGAAAGAAAAATTCACATTAGTCATGCTCATTACCTTCCAAATTATCATTGCTGTTATATTTCAGACATTTATCATGCAAACTAATTGATATGCTACACCCAAAAACTGAGCAACTACTTAAACCCCCCCCTATACACCCCCTATACACCCCATATACACCCCCTATACACCCCCTATACACCCCCTATACACCCCATATACACCCCATATACAACCCCTATACACCCCCTATACACCCCCTATACACCCACATACTCAGGAACATATTTATAAAAAGTACAGAAAACATTAGCTAAAAAACGCAGACATACTAGTAATCAAAACTTACATCGGGCAATATGGCGGCGAAGGGTGCAGAGCAAAACTGGCTGCCGCCGGCGCAGGTCAGACCAGCGCCGCTCAACTTGCCCCAGGCTTCTGCGGACGCCGGTCGTCGAGTATATTAGGCGGCGGGCAGCAGTATACGCCCGCCGCTTGTCCATGTTGCTGACATATGGGCCCCTGGGCCCCAGGTGACGGTCCATTACGTCAACCAGGGCCAACAGCTCCTGGGTCGTAAACGGCCTAGCCCTGGTAGTAGTCATAGTGCCAATGGCGCAGTTAATAATTGCAGGTACATATATCACTTTTGGTGCTTGCTGATTGGTGTAAAAAATTGTTTGTTTGGTATTAACTTTATTAATCCCTCTTACATTAACAAACTGGATGCGAATAGAAACTTACGCGGACCGTTCCGATATACACACACCATAACCAACAGCATGCATTCAATGTATAGAGAGGAACTGTATATACAGTGTGCGGAAAATAATACACGCAACCATTTACTTATAACTGCGCTGCTTAAAGGGGGCACGATACACCGATTTCCATGGAGAGGAGTACTGTATTTACAGTGTGCGGAAAATAATACACACAACCCTCTACTTATAACTACGCTGCTTAAAGGGGCACGATACACCGATTTCCATGGAGAGGAGTACTGTATTTACAGTGTGCGGAAAATAATACACGCAACCATCTACTTATAACTACGCTGCTTAAAGGGGCACAATGCAACATGTTGGTGTATGACAATTTCAGACTCATTACATATGTAAGGAAAGCATTATAACGTGATGTTTTGAAATGTGACTCACAAAGCATACACGAACTCCAACAGATACCAGCTGACAACACTCATCATTGGAATGACAGGTGCACACATTTCACGATGCAGAACACAATGCTCCACAACCTGTGTATGTGCATATACAGGTGATTGATCAGGTGCGCGGAGACCTGCGTAATTTAAGCGGCAGTTATCGGCGGGAAATATCGGCGTAAATTAGCAAGTCAATTGCGGGTAAAAATATACGCCCCCTTGTTCATGGCGGGAGATTAACATATAAATATTCAGTCAGATGCAGGCCACAATTGCTGCAAACATGTCTAGTTCAGACGATTCCGCAGCTGAGGACGCTCTCCAGAGAGCCAGAGCAGAATCCTTGCTGGAAAGGTTGAGGCAGAGGGAGCAGGAGAGGACAAGGAGGACCCAAGGCCAAGCGGGCCCCTCAGTAACAGGCCCTGTTCAACCTCCACCAGCTCCACAAGGGCCAAGCAACCAGCCAGAACAAGAGGTTGCATCTCTCCAAACAGGTGTGACCCAGCAGGTGCATGGTGAGAGAACTGGGGCCACCAGAAAACGAGCTGCAACATCTAGGGTGAGGACTGAGCAGGATACCACCACCAGAAAGAGAAACCCTGCATTTGTAGAGGCCGAAATGCGAATTCTAGTGCCCAGGGCACGCGAATGGATTGAATTGGCAACCAGGAAGCCGGGTGCCAGTGCAAGGAGAAAACTTTGGGACAAGATCACAGAGGAAGTGAACCAGGTGGCACCAGTGGTCAGAAATTGGGACGCGGTGAAGAAAAGGTTAGTGTGTTTGTCAGGGCTATTTTTCAGCAGGCTCCAGCAGGAACTGAGGCCCTTATTCTAGTTCACTCAGACAAAATATTTATTAGATGGACAAAACCATGTGCACTGCAGGTGAGGCAGGTGTTACTTGTGCAGAGATAATCAGATTTGGGTGGGGTTTTACACCTGCCTCACCTGCAGTGCACATGGTTTTGACCATCTAAGAAATATGTGGTCAGAAAGAGTGACCTAGAATAAGGGCCTCAGTTGCTGCTGGAGCCTGCTGAAAAATATCCCTGGTGTTTGTCCCCCTGATAATGTCATATGTGTGTACATATGTTACATGTATGTTTTGAGAATAATAGAAAGGTGTGTTTGTAGATAGTGCTACACTTCAATGTCACATGTGAACACAACCATGTCTAATAACCCACATTGATATATGAAACATGCACCATTGGTGTGATGTGAGGTTATGGGCACAGTTCTGCTCATGTGAAGTATGTGATGGGACAACAGAAAGTGTGTTTTTGAAAGAGTTGTTGTAACATGTTCCATATGATGCTACTGAAACAAGAATGAGCAAACTGTGCACATGTAGCTGGTGAGAAACTACACATCCCAGTATGCCATCCCATAGTTAAATTACTCCATAATAACCACATTGTCAAGCTATGGTGGAATGTGTAGTTTCACAACAGGTGGAGGTGCATAATTTGGCCATGGATGATGTCATTTCTGCATAGTGATGTATGTATGTGCATTTAGTGGCCTAATGAATGTGATGAGACACTGAAATGCCTCCTAATGGAGACATGAATGTGTGTGTGGGACACATATGGCTAAAAAACATAAGATCACCCACACTAGGAAATGTCACGTTGCTAGGGGTACCACCTAGTCCCTTTAATTCCGGACACATATTAATTACACAGGTTCTGTGGCTGGCTGACTTCAAGACTCCACTTCACCTAATGTTAAACTGCCACAGAACCTGTGTAAGTAACATGTGTCCGGAATTAAAGGGACTAGGTGGTAACCCTACACGTAGCACAGTGGTGCACATATCTCATGGTGATATTTGTATTTTTAAACTTGTAGGTGGACTGACTTCAAAACGGCAATGAAGAGGAAGATGACTGACCGGTACAACCACAGCATGTCCACCGGGAGAGGTCCTATGCCCGATCATTTGGAGTATACCCCCCTGGAGCAGGACGCCTTGGACGTGATTGATGTGGGCGAGGTCAGGGGGATCTCCAATATGGACAGTGAGCTCCCGGCGGAGGTCTTTGATGCTCCTTTTGATGGTAAGTCACAGTAATGCATTGTATTTTGAAAGAGATTTTTTAGTGCGTATGTGATGGTGACATTTTTTTCAATTATTATCCTAGCAGAAGCAGAAACCCAGGATGTACCGGCAGCATCTTCCTCTGCAGAGCCACAGGTGGAGCGAGTGGTCCAGCCTCCACCAAGAAGACACCCCCAGCCCCAGCCACAGGAGACATGGGATGAGAGCGTGATGGTGATGCTGGAGAGGATCGAGCAGCAAGGGGTGGATGCCGCGCTCCGTCAGCAGCAGTTTGGGGAATTTTTTGATGAGTGGAAGGCCACAAACAGGCTGCAGTGTGAGGCCTTGAACCGCATTAATGACACTCTGGCGGCTGGCATGCTAAGCATTGGCCAACACCTCAGCCGCCAGAATGAACTTCTTGCGGAGCAGCTGACCACCGCCAGGTCCCTAAGGGACAATCCCCCATCTGCTGGCCCACCCCAAGCTGCTCCCCAACCTTCCACCTCTGCTGACCCTCCTGTGGCCACTAGGGGAAGACGCCGCAAGCCAGCTGACCCAAAGGCCCCTGTCCCCAAGGCCCCATCTAAAAGGGGGAAAAAAGGGCCCAAATAATGAGACCTGGTTCACTTCCTCTGTGGTTGGACCCCAAATGTTTAAATTGCACTGGACATCCACTTCCTGAGTTGGCCATCTATCCATTTGCGTGCCATGGGCATTAAAGTTCTTATTTTGACCTCTACAAATGCAGGATACATTTTTGGTGGTGTGTATCTTGCTTAGTATTCACCCTGGTTGTTGCAGTATGTATTCTGGTGTCCCCATTTCTTTCACCATTGCATTTGCAGGGTAACACATGTTTGGAGATATGCAACCTCTTGTTCTGGCTGTTTTTTTATTTTTGTGTCTATTTTATTTGTTTATTTCATTTCTGACATTAAAGTGTTCACACTTTAAGCTGTGATGCTGAACAGCAAATAAATTTCGGTACTTGTTTCCTATCTGGGCGCCCACGATTGAAATCGCGGGCATCGGGGGTAAAATCGGGGCCATCGCGGGCATCGCGGCCGATAAAAAATCGGGTGCAATGTGCCAGACGCGATGCCCGCGATTTTCCCATAGAGAACAATGTTAAATGCCTCAATTTACCCGCGATGACCGCGATTTACCATAGGAAACAATGTTAAATGGATCAATTTCCCCAAATTATCATAGGGAACAATGGGAAATGGGGCAAAAACACCCCTGAACATAAAAATGTCCCCCCAAAAGTAGTTGACGCCACCCCGCCATCAACGTGAACCCGAAGCGTGGCAAGCGCAGCGAGCCCGCGAGGGGCGGCGGTACGCGTCCTCCGACCTTTTCATGCCCTACTATCCACTAGGGCGTGGAGTGAGAATAGAATAGTGTGGCGAGCGCAGCGAGCCACTGAGCCCGAAGCGTGGCGAGCGCAGCGAGCCCCGCGAGGGGACGCGGATACCTTCACAGGTAAACGCGTCCCTTCGCGGGCTTCCCAGGTGTCCGCGTCGCCATGGACACCTGGGAAGCCCGCGAGGGGACGCGTATAACTGTGAAGGTATCCGCGTCCCCTCGCCACGCTTCGGGCTCGGTGGCTCGCTGCGCTCGCCACACTATTCTATTCTCACTCCACGCCCTAGTGGATAGTAGGGCATGAAAAGGTCGGAGGACGCGTACCGCCGCCCCTCGCGGGCTCGCTGCGCTCGCCACGCTTCGGGTTGGCGTGGATCGTGGGGTGGCGTTAAAAATTTGGGGGGACATTTAAGGGTTAATTGTGCCTATTTGGGCTCTGTAGCCCATTTAACATTGATTCCTATGGCCACATCGGGTCCATTGAGGCATTTAACAGTAAAATCGCGTCGGTCGGGCCATTTAACATTGATTCCTATGGGAAATCGGGTGCATCGCGTCGTGGGCATCGCGGGTACATTTATGGCCGGCCGCGACGCGACCGACGCGATTTCCAGGTTTAACATGGGTTTCAATGGGAAATCGCGGGCATCGCGTCGGTCGCGTCGCGGCCAGACATAAATGTACCCGCGATCACCACGACGGGCGCCCAGATAGGAAACAAGTACCTAAATTTCTTTTAACAATTAAATCCAAATTGTTGTATGTGTAATTTCTTGTGTGAAACAAATACTAGATTTATGTGTACTTACTGACCAGGGTATTTTTGAACATTTGTTGAAGTGTGGTCGAAGTTTCCCATGTGTAACCCTCTCCATGGCCATTCCCATGTTCCTATCCAACTTTTCCCTGCTAATTAGTTTGTGTCAGCACATGTGCAGAGCAACTTAATAGGTGAGAAAGCAGTTTGTGTGCAGGTGAGGTAGCTCCTACAGTAGTAGGTAAAAGCAGGTCCAGAACAATGCTTTCCTCATGGAGTGGGTGAGGCAGACAAACAATGGTCAAAAGGTACATTTGTGTAGGAATGCATATGTGTCCTCCCTAAAAAAAGATGTGTGAATGGGCCAAACATGATAAAATTGCTTGTGAACAAACATGTATAAGTTTTTACATATATATGATTTGACAGTATCATAAGCAGATGTAGGAATCCTTTGTTAGAGAGATGTGAGTGCAATAATGTTATTGGTGGCATCTTACATCCAGAGTGTAGTCAAATCCAATTCATAGCAGATGAGATGGTGGTAGAGTTCTGTATTTTGGGTACTATACAAAGATTGTGTGCAAAATAGTGGTCATGGGCTTAAAACATTGCTGAAACATCCTTTGTAGGTGTTAGATGTGGTTTATGTTATTGTATCCTAAATACAAAACCTATGTTTGTATTAGAGTGAACACGTTGACACATGTCGACTTGTGTAGATTGAGTGTGCTACTGTGTAAAGTCTATGAAAGCACGTAATGAATGTGTCTAACTGTTTAGCAAATAGCTACCTTAGCATATATAAGCAGGTCTTAAAAAGATTCTTACCTTAAATTAAACAAACCTTTAAATGTCGAGAAGTATATAAAGATAAGCTTCCAATGTGTTTGAGTGCTGTGTGTGGCTTGCAGGTAGTGAAATCATGGTTTGGACTTAATAGACTGCAGCATTGCTTATTACATTCAGGTGTATGTGTTTGAGTAGGAATCAGCGTTAATTAGCAAACTCAGGCGCACGCTGGCATGCGGTATCTGTAGGGGTGGTTTGAGCTGGCGGTTGGCGGCCGCCTGTTTTGTGTCCGAAATGAACGGTGCCTTAGTCGATCGTGCGGTAGTAGCACCGCTCATTTTTGGTGCACACCCCCGTGTACGCCCATATTAACGCCCATTTTCCCTCATTATTTCGGCCGCTCCCCTCTTCACGCCCCTATGCCGCCCCCAATACCGTACACTCGCGTACAGGTTTTTTCGCACGTAGAGACCCCGTCCGTAAGCGTTGGTGAGTGGTCGCGCCTGCGCATTGGCGAATGTACGCATGTGCAGATCATAAAAAATCCCGGGACGTACGCGTACGGCCCGGCCGCTCCAACCAGAATAAGGCCCACAGTCTGCATACAGGCCCGTTCTGTCTTAAAATTCCTGTGTGCAACATATCACACTGTTTGTGCAGATGTGCAGGTATTTGAACCACACATGCCTCCAAATGTACAGCATCCAAAATCTCTTGCCAAATATTGCTGATAATCTTGCCACTGCCTCTTGTATTAGGATTTCTTGTTACTTAAAGCTCGTATGTGGCTTTTTAAAAGCCATAAAATGTTCTGTAGTGTGGCCTAGGAATTTCATCCTCTGCTTCCTCTGCTGATATTGGTCTCTGGGTTGTCTACTTTTGGAGTGGGTGTTTGTGAGTTATTTTCAGAGCCCTCTACCAAATGCCTAACACCTCCATAGAGATGTGCATGGAACAGAGGCAGAACTCTGGGAGGCAGTGGAGTCATCTGCCGCCGGGCTCCTGCTCCCAAGGGGGCACCTCTACTCCCCTGTGAGTTTAAATCAGTTATTTAAAAGCCAACGATATTGCTTCTGTGGCTGAGTTCTTAAAGATATATGTGTTATCTATCTATCTATCTAAACAGAAATATATATATATAGGGTTGTATGTGTGTGTGTGTGTGTGTGTGTGTGTGTGTGTGTGTGTGTGTGTGTGTGTGTGTGTGTGTGTGTGTGTGTGTGGGGGGGGGGGGGGGGCACCAATATGTATCTTGCATCCGGGCAACTGTAACGAACCTACGCCACTGGCATGGAATGTCCACTAGCCTGTGCATTAGAAGACAAATAACAGTAGTAGACATTTAAACGTTTTGAGGTATACAGTGATGCATATATTTACCATTTCTATGTAGCCAGAGATTGATGTTGCTGTTTTCACAGGGAACAGATGTGCAAACAGATGACAGGTGAATGTAGTGTCCTCCTTCCCTGGTTAGTCCACCTCCCCTGCCCACTCCACCTTTTCTGGCCAGTCCACTTCATCAGCTTAACATCCCTGTAGTATATACAGTATATAAGGAAATTTACTTGCAGAAGATGGTGGCTAACATTGTATCAATGTGGAATTCCTATATCCTCCTTAACTGCCTTGTTACTTAGGCTAAGAGGATGAAGAGCCCTTACTGATAGTGCAATGTTGACCTATGTCTCCCATTAGCACCTTCTTCCCAACAATTCCCAACAATTCTATCAATTGTGTCATCATGTAGAAAGGAGATGAAATAATCTCCCTGTATGACATGTCATTTCCAAAGTCTATGATTGTTACAGAATGATTGAATGATTTGTCTGCTGGATTGAGATCACTCATGTTATTATATAATCCACAGTTAATATACAGGTTGAGTATCCCCTATCCGTGCATCCCCTATCCGAATTAAAACATGGTAAAATTCGAATTTTTTTTTTTAACCCCCCTAACCCTCTTTTCATACTTACCAAGTCCCAGGGCGTCCACAGCAGGCCTCCGGCATCTCCTCCAGGGTCTCCAGCGGTCCCAGGAATGCATTGCGCGAGTGTGCGCGCGCCGGTGACGTCACCGGTGCGCGCACACACTCGCGCAATGCATTCCTGGGGCCGCTGGAGACCAGGAGAAGATGCCGGAGGCCTGCTGTGGACGCCCGGGGACTGCGCGGATGCCGAGGGACCACCGGACACCATCAGGGGACAGGTAAGTATGGCTACAAAAATTTATTCCAAAAACCGGAAAATTACCCTATCCGGAATGCTCGTGGTCCCGAGCATTTCGGATAGGGGATACTCAACCTGTACTAGCAATTTACTGTACCAGTTCTTATATTATATCATTACCAATTTGCTTAAATGTTACTCTGTTGCCCCTATCTGAGCACTGAAAATATGCAGTTACCCTAATGTCACTTGCAGGCTCAATTTCGTTGTGTCGGAACTGAGCGATTATCGACAGTCTGCAAATGCGTCACAGCTGCAGTGTGACAAGATAACTTTGCCATGCCGATCAAAGTGAGGAAATGGTTGCAGACTGCTTAACAAGAAAAGGCCATTTGGGTGAGTTAACACGTAAAATAAATGTGTGTTATGACCATTTTTACATGTGACTTCATTTTTTGTATGCATAAAACACGGTGCCAGCTTAGCAGCTCCATGTAAGAGTTCTGCATGGAAATGGAGGCACTGCGGGAGTTGATATTCCTAGGAGCATACACTTTCGGAGTATGTTGCGATGGCTTCAGTGGGCATCTCTCCTCCTTTGTGGGTGGCTGCTACACTTGAAGTTCCGTCAGTAAAAAGATTTCTGCTGCATTGGCATTATGACTGAGTATGAATCAGGCCCTTTGGCTCCCTTACCACAATACCGCATCTCCCTGTGTCCTACTTTTTCACACTACACAGCAATTGTAGTATTCTCAATGCCTAAATCCATGTTACTCATTTGGTAGATGTTTTTGTGTTCTTACTCTTTTATCCACACTGACTATGTTAACAATGTAAACTCTCTGCACAAGAGAATCAGGCTCCACAGATTTTAAAAAGATAGTGTGATGATATCGTTCTACTCCAGGAAACCCAAGTTGCACAAACTTATCCCTCTCTCTACTCCAGGGCTGTCCCACAAAATGTTATTCCTCTTCTCCCCAAAACACAGATGGAGATTGATCCTTATTCATATCTACTTAGAATGCTCAATTGAAAAGACTTCTATGGATCCTCAGAGCCACTTTCCTTTTATTGTGGCTCATTTCAAACTTATGTTATATTTACCTTTTTCTTTTATACCAAGCTGGACAGAGTGCCCTGCTCCTTGCCTAGAGAAATTGGCTAAATGTCGTGACATTTTAAATGATCACTTTAAAGCTGTCCTGGAGATCTTCCATGATTCTTTTGAAAACCTGAAACCTTGCCCCTCTTACAGTTGAGTATTAAATCAGTTAGCCACTACTGTCTCTGAATTTGGATTCTTTGATTCCTCATTGTTCTCTACCAGTGCAAGCACATATGTCATATTTTCACTTATATAGTAGATACAGTAAATCTCCACTCTAGAATTGATTTATTTTTTCTAATTCGAGCTGTGTTCTGATCCAGTTATTTTGAAGTTATTATCTCAATCTCTACCTCTACCCTACTTCCTGCTCCCTTTCAATGGTGGTGTAACACTTCTCACCTTCTTAATGTAGACTGCAGGTACATATCCTCTCCCAGCCATTCCTCACTGATACAGGAAAGAGGTATGCCATGGTCTGGGGATGTCTCTGCAGGCGGAGTAATGTCTCTTCCCAGGATCAGTGAGGAGAGATGAAGCAAGCAGGGACAGCATATGTGCCTGTAGCACACTATTAAGAAATAAAAATCCACAAAAGGGGCTCAGGAAGTAAGAGCTCATCTACTGCCACAACTAGGTGCACGGGTAGGGCTGGGCATTTGAGGTGGCCCAGTTCCATAGCAGCCACCCACCCAGTACCTATTGCAGCACTCCCTTGGTGGAGAGTACTTGATCTTCTTTAATATCTTCTTTAATATGAATACTGCGCAGAATTCTGTAATCTGCTTTTTGTTATAGGGAATAGTGGTACTTATTTCCTACCACAGCGCCCAATATTTTCATCTTATGGCATCTTATGCAATTACATCGCATGCCATATAGCCGCATACGATGCATGCGATGCGATGGTATACAATTTTTATTTTACAACCACCCAGAAGGGTTCTTACAATGTTAAATGGCCCCCCCATACTCAACGCCACCCCCATGATCAACGCCAACCCGAAGCGTGGTGAGCACTGCAAGCCCAGGAGGGGTAGCGTTACGCGTCCTCCGACCTTTTCATACCCCCACTATCCACGTCGGCGTGGAGTTGATTTTAGATAGTGTGGCGAGCACAGCGAGCCACCGAGCATAAAGCGTGGCGAGCGCAGCGAGCCCCACGAGGGGACACGGATTACTTGGATAGTGGGGGTATGAAAAGGTCGGAGGACGCGTACCGCCGCCGCTCGCCACGCTTCGGGTTGCCGTTGATCCTGGGGGTGCCGTTGACTATGGGGGGCCATTTACCATTGTAAGGACCCATCAGGGTACTTGTACAATCAAAAATCGTATACGATCGCATGTATGGCATACAATGCAATATTTTATTATACAACATCGCGTAGCATCGCATACCATCGTATACTTATTTAGTGTAATGGTATACGATGCAATGGGCGCCATGCTAGGAAACTAGTACCGGAATAGTATTACCACCTAGAAGCAGCTGGTGGGTTTGGGACAGCAAGCCTGCTGATTCTCCGCTGAAAGGCTGGGCAGCAGTGGCGTAACTACACAGGGTGCAGGGGGTGCAGCTGCTATGGGACCTGGAGGCCCCAAAGCAATCCCCTGCACCCATTCGATTATTTTATTTAAATAGTGTTGTGCGCTGCGCATACCCCCTTCAGCGGTGAAGCACTTAACCCTAAGCGGCAGATGATGGCCAGCTGGCTGAAGGAGGAGACCAGGAGACCAGCAGCGCGGGAAACTGGTGTGCCTGACCTGTCACGGCACATGGGACCAGCGCAGACAGGAGCGCAGCTGGAAGCATGGGAATGCTGCTGTCGGGCACAGGAGACCAGTGCCGGGCGGAGCGGAAGACTGGTGCGGCAGTGAGCAGGGGACCAGCACTTGCAGGAGCAGGAGACTGGTGCGACTGGAAGCAGCGGGATGGCGATGTCAGGAGCAGAGGCACGGCGCAGGGGACCTGCACAGGGGGAGCAAGAGACTGGCACCACCAGGAGATGGGGAGCGGCGCTGGTGGGAGCAGTGGACCAATGCAACAGGTACATTATGACAGTGTGGCAGCAGTGAAAGGAAGCCTGCACTGTAGGTGTCAGTGAGAAGGATCCCTGATTTTCTGCACTGCTCGCTTGGACATAGAGGTACACACAGCTATACAGTCCTCCCTGTACTTGGGGGAGGTGGGGAGGATTAGGAGGGACAAGTGATGGCTGCCACAAGTTTGTAATCCCCTGCCCTCCATTCTTCCCCCCTCTGGGCCTCTCCTCCTCTACCTCCCCTTCTCTAACCCCCCCTAGCATCCTGTACACCTTCCCCTTTTCATCCTCTACTCCCTCTCCCTCTTGTCGTCTACTCCCCCCTCCTCCTTCACCCTTCTCTCTCCTTCTCCTCTATTTCTATCTCTGCCCACTCTATTTCTCACCCTTCTCTCTCAGTCCACCTCCGTGTCACCTTTATCTTTTTGCGATGGAGCCGCTGTCAGCCAACCTGCAGCATTGCCAAACTGCATGTGCTGGTGCAGATTGGCGGACGGCGGAGTGGATAACTGGGACGTGCGAGCACCTACCTCGTGCGTCCCCATCAGCAAAATGGCAGGGAGCGGTGATCGTTATTCACAGTGCGTTGAATTACATAGACCCCTTTGTCGCTCATTCCCATCACTCTCCTGCCCCCATAAGGGGTATTGTAGTGACAATGGGGAGGGGGCCCCTTTCAAGATTTTGCTATGGGGCCCACTAAGTACTAGTTACGCCCCTGCTGGGCAGTGAATGTTTTACCATCACTAACCTGCCAGTATAGTGAAGCTGCACTTTGCTCAGCCGACTAGGCTGTGCACAAATGACATGCACACTGACATCTGGTACAGTAAGCATACCTCCCAACTTTGGCAGGTTAGCAGGCGGGACGCTGCTGCTGCGCTCCGAAGGCGCTTCGAAATTTTCGGGTGCGTGGCCTAATTTGGGGGCAAGGCCTATACTCGCGGCTCTCCCGCGAGGCCACGCCCCCATTTTGCCGCTATGGGGGCATGACCCAGAGGCTCTGTGAGCCTCTAGCCATGCCCCCAGCCCCCTGGCTGCAGGAATAGACGCTGTGCGCATGCGCACAGCGTTTATTCCCTGCTGCTTAGCATCTGACGGGGGGACTCCCAACAGCCCCCCACACCGCGGGGCACTGCCGCCCGCGGGTGGGACAGCGGGACAGGCCCTCGATAAAATCGGGACTGTTGGGAGGTATGCAGTAAGTGCTACTACTCACTACTTCAGAGTTTATGGAAGCTTACTTTTAGCAATCCTAAAATCTAGAGCATCTTAGGGTTAATATAGTGTGTGCTGGAAAACAAGCAGAATAAAATCCACGCTTTACAGTTTGTCTGAACTGATTGAACAGGTTTATTTAGTACAAGTAAAAGACAAACCCTGAGAAGAAATAACACATAAATAATATATATTCTCTTGACTCTTCTGGCACTGTGCAGTACCACCATCAGCTGATGGGGCGGCCAGGACTGGAGTCCTGAGCCATTACCATGAGGAAGCAGAGGTGCGGATTGGACGGCCAGCGGAGTATCTTTTTTAATTTAATGCTGGTCACAAGCCAATAGTTGAAAGGCAGCAGGGAATCAGAGGCACCACAACACAGGGACAGGACACCATGAACACAGAGCTGGCAAAAGACTATCTCAGCATCATCATTAGCAGTGGAGTGCCGAGCCCAGTTCAGGACATCCACAATGCAGACAGGCAAGCCATATACAGTAGGGACGTCAAGTGGAAACATTGCAGCAGAAGGTGAAACAGGAGCTCAGAGAAATTCCGCCCATGGGATAAGCAGGCAGGAGGTGAAGTCAGTCCCAGAAGTGGAGGTTCTGAATAAGAGGCTGCCCACCTAGGCACAAGACCCTGCAGACTCGGCCTGGAGGAGTGGAAGGCCCTCGCTCCAGGATGAAGGAGCAGTCCCATAGCACAGATGACTGGCTGAACAAGCAAACTACACCAGCAGTAATCAGAAGGTGAATGAAGCTTAATTGCAAAAAAGGAAGGTGAGGATAGATGCTGAAAGGCACAAGTAGTCTGAAGATATCAGGGATTATGCATCCAACATGTTTGTCTCCCCTCTAAAAATATTTTTTTGTCTGTGTCAGGCCTTTCATCCAGCTGGACTGGCATTTGAAATTGCACACTTAGCTGTCAGATCACCCTGTAGCAAGTATATAGGTAGGTCATTAGACTGCCCATACATATATGGTATGTGCGTGAACAATGTTGTCTACAGACATATATCAAGAATATGCATCTGCTGATGGGTTCATTACTTTTCACTAAAGCGCCCAATGCAGTATATTGCCTGTGTGTGCCCAGCTTAAGATAGATAATAAACATACTGTAAATATTTCAGGTTGGGCCAGATGTACTAAGCCTTCAAAAAGTGATAGAGTGAAATTTGTCAAACACAGCTTGTAACATGGCAGTTAGGAGCCGATTGGCAGGTACTTTACCATTCTCACTTTATAATTTTTCTATGCTTAGTGTATCTGTTCCTTCTGGAAATATGATACTGTTTATGTTTTCTGGAAGTGGTGATAAGTTTTTTTTTTTTTTTTAAAGAGATAAATATTTATTTTCTAATTTACATACCCTCCAACATAACCCATTTCAGGATAGGCAAAATGCTCTGTTCCTGGACTTCCTCGCTGATGGCAATGGCAGAGGAGGGGCTTCAGCATAGTCCAAAATTTAAATAGGGGAGCCACACTAACTGTCAGTGCCCCATCTAGCAATGTTTTATACGGTACTATTAGAAAGTTATGCTAACTACACTTTTACGAAGATTAAGTAATAATCTTCCACATAGCAGCTTGTAGTTCCTTATTCCGCAGACTATAAATAAAGGGGTTAAATAAAGGAGTTACTATAATGTACAACAAAGATAGGCATTTGTTTATGTTTGAAAAGTGTCCTTTTGATGGAACCATATAAACAATAATTAGTGTCCCATAATATATGCACACAATAATTAAGTGCGAGCTGCAAGTAGAAAATGCCTTCTGTCTGCCAATCGTAGAGGGAATTTTTTGTATTGTGAAGGAGATGTTGATATAGGTGGTTACGATGAATAAAAATGGGAAGAGGATGATGGGTATTGAGAAAACGATTATTTCTGTCTGTACAACATAGACATCATTGCATGAAAGTGTTAGTAAAGGAGTAAGGTCACAGAAGAAATGGTCAATGACATTTGGACCACAGTACTGTAAGGTGGCCACCAGAATTCCAGGTATTAATGATAGCACAAAACCTAATAGCCAGGAACAGGTAACAAGAAGTACACGAAGATGAAGGTTCATGATGGAAACATAATGCAGGGGGTAACAAATAGCCAAATATCTGTCATATGACATCACTGTAAGTAGGAAAGATTCTGTAGAAGTTGAGCTACCAAAAAAATAGAACTGTACAAAACACTCGGACACAGGCATGAAAATAACCCCTAACATTAAAATTTGTAACATGTTTGGTATAATATTTGTGGTGCTAAATATATCACATAGAGACAAATGGGTTAGAAAAAAATACATAGGTGACTGTAGTCTTTGACTTGATAATACCAGTACCATAATTAACAGGTTCCCTGTTAATATCACAATATAAATTATGAGAAACAAGCAGAAAAGTGGAATTTTGAGGCTTTTGGGATTTTGAAACCCAAGAAGCTGAAAAAGCAAGATGGATGACAGATTTGCCTCTGGCATAGCCTGGTAATATAAGAACAATACCAACCAGTACAGCATAAACAGTACATAAAAGGTAACTTTTGTGTACAGTATGTATGGAAAGACTCTTCTTATTGATTGCACAAACTAAACAAAACAAAAAGAACCCCTAAAGGACAGTAAAGATAAATACAATCTATTCACAAAAGCAAAGCAGGGTTACTTCTTATTCAATATTAAAGAATGGATGCGTCCTCATACATAAAACTTCAATACGCCATGCAGTGCGAAATGTCATTTGTAGAAATTTGTTTTACAGGTGCACACCAATAGATGTTCTTGAGAAGTCAACAAACGATATCCTTTTTCATTCCTCTGCTTACCAAAAGGTTTGTGCTTTCTTCTACACATTTCTCTGTATCCAAGCTAACACTTTTTATACATATAACACTAGCAAGAAATGAAACAGAACATTACAACTAAGACATATAATATATTAGCAGACAAAATATAAATACAACATATATTGTACTTGATCTGTTAAGTCTTTAGAGCATTAGGCATAAGCTATATTAAGGACTGTTTATATATTCCTGTTGGCTTCTAATTTGAAAGGTAACAATTCCATGAAGACTCCTTAATTAATCCTATAAGGAATTCAATTATATTGCCTAATTATAGAACCATTTACACTTTGAGACATACATAATCACATGCTAATTATTATAAAGACAACAAATATAAATTATAATAAATTGTCATTTGTTATGATTGAATTAGGTCATGTATGTCTAGTTAAAGCTTATCCAACACTATATTTTTAAACACTATAGGGCAGATGTATTAAGCCTGGTAATGTGATAAAGTGAGGATAAAGTGATGATAAAGTGAAAGGTGATAATGCACCAGCAAATCAACTCCTAACTTTCATTTTTCAAACAGAACTGATTGGCTGGTGCGTTATCCCCTTTCACTTTTTAACCACTTTATCACTTTACCAGATTTAATACATCTGCCCAGTATACCATATAAATAGCAATTTGTGGTATACTGTGCGTGAACTTGATCTTTAAACACTTTTAAACTATATAGTAGTACTGATATCAGTTGTCCATCCCTAACCGTATTTTTTATATTTTTGTTCGATTCGAAATCAACATAATCAAGAACATTCATGAATATAGCTTTAATATCAATAGAAATATATCTAAATATTGATGTTTTTGTTGTATAGTATAATCCATATACTGCACATCTCTATTCTGAACACACTGGGGAGCAGAGCCTCTTCTATGTTTATATGCAGGGCTATTTTTCAGCAGGAACTCAGTTCCTGAACCTCTAATTAAATATGACATTGACCAACATCTTGTAGATGCTGACAAATTTAGTTTACAATTTATTTTCTCAAACACAATATTGATAACACATATGCTAAATGATCGGTAATTAATAAAGGTGCAGTAAAAGCAATATGGTGGAAATCAAAAAAGATCAATCAGTCAGCCCCACCACATGCACTGCTTCCACACCAATCGGTGTATAGCAATATTTATTTGTACTTCTCTTAGGATGTTTTAAAAACTGTCTGTATTTTGCATTAATATTTATAGCTCACGCTCTGAAGAGGAGAATTTATTGGAGTGTGGTGACCTTGTTTCTGGATAGCCTTGGGCTCGGCACACAAACATGTCACTGAAGTGAGTAAATAAGAGTTGCTCTCCTCCACAACTTTTTTTTTAATCTCTTCTGCCACAATCGGTTAGTTGTAAAAATCTATTTACATTGCAAATTTTAGCTGTATAACTAAAGCTCACATTATTTCTGTGCTTATTTAAAGCAATTCTAAATTAATTTTTATGTGTTAAGAAAATTATAAAATTGTAATACATAGTCCTTATAATTTCCTTATACAATTTATAAACTATTATATATATATATATATATATATATATATATATATATATATATATATATATATATATATATATCTCATCATTGTTATTTGGAAAGCATAAACACAAAAAATAGCAACAATAAACTGTGTTTGCTTGTTTTACTTAGTTATGGAGATACTGCTGTATGCTTCCACATGAGTTCTTCCAATACAGATAGAGCTGCCCTTATTCCAATCAAAAATGTAAGCCATCTGTGGCTGGAATACAGATGATCTGCTATGATTCTGTACTGCAATCTGCAAAACTGCCCCAGCCCAATCCGATGCCTACATTACAGAATCCTGCAGGCGTGCTCATGTTATGAACATGCAAGACAGAACTTTTATCCTAATACACAAAATTGCAGCGTACAAACAGAACAATTTGTTGTTATTCCTCTCACCCCCCTCCAAAAAATATTTATAATGAAACTGCCGATTTTGGACCGTTGCTACTGTATTGTCGTGTTTGATAGGTGGTAGATCCTTATTACACAATATTAGCCATTTCTGGGAATTTGATGGCAGGAGGTTGTTATTGCCGCACAGTATTTGTCCAAATTATGAAAAATTAGTTGAGAGATAGTGATTAGACCAACATAAGTAAGTTTAACCGCTCACCGCTGAAACCGATAAGTTGGCTGTGCACCCAAGAATCAAAAAATATGCAGAAATTTTGCCATCATGAACACCCAGCCAAGCCATCACAACTCAGAAGGAACAGCTCACTCATACCCGATTTAAGCAGGTATTCTCGGCAGCATGGCAGACTTAGCAACATTTGGACCATGGGCCTGATTCACACCTGTTAGCAAGGCAGCAATTTATGCAGACAAAATCATGTGCACTGAAGGTCGGGCAGGCACTGCAGAGAGAGTTAGATTTGGGTGAGTTATTTTGTTTCTGTGCATGGTAAATATTGGCTGATTTATTCTTACACTGCATTTTAGATTTCAGTTTCAACACACCCCATCCAAATCTAAATCTAAAGGCCTACGGACAAGTCGGACCCAATTCTCCTGCGAGATGCCCGGCAGCTCCTCGGGAAGCTCACATACAATATGGCACTTGATGTGCCATTTTTTACATGTGATAAATCACATAAGATTTATCACATATAAAATAAACCAGGGAGCTGCCTGGCGGTGAGGAGCAGGGGGGGTGGGTGGGCACCGCCGGTGCCGGTGAGCAGCGGCGGCAGTGGGGGGCTGGCAGCAGCATCTCTGGGTGCCGCAGGAAATGCCGGTGACAGTGGGGCGGGCAGCGGTGATAATCACTGTGCTCTCACTGTGCAGCTTGCTGGCAGCAGCATCTCTTCTTGCAGCGGGGGATGGCAGTGACAGTGGGGTGGGCAGCGGTGATAATCCTCCTGCTGTCACTCAGCAGGCGGGCAGCGGCGGCTATTACATCTTTAAAATAACATGTCAAATGACTATCCGCCTTCTGATTGGCTGAGAGTGCGCTATCTCAGCCAATCAGAAGGCAGATAGTCATTTGACATGTTATTTTAAAGATGTAATAGCCGCCGCTGCCCGCCCGCTGAGTGACAGCATGAGGATTATCACCGCTGCCCACCCCACTGTCACTGCCATCCCCCGCTGCACCCAGAGACGCTGCTGCAAGCAAGCTGCACAGTGAGAGCACGGTGATTATCACCGCCGCCCGCCCCACTGTCACCGGCATCCCCCGCTGGGCACTAATTCCCCCCCCAGCCCACTGCAGGAGGTCGGACGTGATCGTACCTGCTGAACGTCCGACCTCCTGATCCGGTCTGATGCGCACGGGACCGCGCATCGGATCGGATCACATGTCAAACACATGCGATTTTGGGACGATTTCATGCGATTTATCGGCCCAAGTGCCGAAATCGCATGGAATCGGCCCAAAATTGCATAGTGTATGGGGGCCTTAACTCTCTCTGCACATGTTACATCAGCCCCACCTGCAGTGCACATAGTTTTGTCCATCTGTGCAAATTGCAACCTCACTAAGAGGGCTGAATCAGACCTCATATTCATCTCTCTATTGTATGGTCGAGGCTTCCATATGCACTACTGAGCCGCTGACATAGAGAGATCCAGGATCAGCCAGGGTACATGGTGCCAGCTGCCTGCGCACTGTGTGACAGACCAGTAGGGTGTACCATCAGAGAGAACTGTTTTTTCTTAAACCAGGGTGTGCAGACAAATTAACACAGATAGCGTTTTTGTCACCACTATAGATAAACAAGAATATAAAAAGTTGTGCAAATTACATGACACCTTTCCTTTTGTTTACTTACAACACACTTTAAGTGTAGGAAATTGATAAATGCAATAACCTTATGAGTAGGTTTTCTCCTCTATCAGCATTAATGAAACTTGTTGGAGGGACAAACCAGAAATTTAGTAGCCTCTTATCCCTATACAGAGAACAGTTCTGAGACCGTAGAACAAATAAAACAATAATAGTGTAGCACCTTCAAACTGGTAAAAGGTTTTACTTACTATTGCACTTACAATTGACAGACAATAAAAATAGCACAAAACCTCTTCTAGTGGCAAACAGCAATTGTGGTGGTGCTTTGCAGTCCCTCTGTGGTCCACACAAAGTCCCAATGGAGGAAAGATGTCACCTGCTGTGCTCTAGGAATCGATTAGCATTCACACTTAATACATTTTGATCTATTAGAGGTCTTCATCAGAAGTGTGAGAATAGTGACCACTGACCCCATATTTATACCCCCAATAACACAAAGTTGCTGCACTATTATTGTTTCATTTGTTCTATGGTCTCAGCACTGTTCCCTGTATAGGGATAAGAGACTACAATTTATTTTTATATCCATGTTTTATCTATCGTGGTGACAAAACACTATCTGTGTTAATTAGGCTGTGATGTGCTATATTTAGAAAAACTGTTTTCTCTGTTGATACATATGCAATTTGTCATTTTCTTGAATTAAGCTGCAACTCTATTTTCTTTTCGTGAAACAAGAACTTTTTATAATTCAGTAATATCTGGAGATATATGTGATGAAAGTCTAGAATATAGTTTTAAGAAATGGAAGTTTTAATGATTAAGGAGAATTGCATCTGGTGGGAGGTGATTACATTGGAATGTTACCAAGTACACCAAATCACACCTAAAGGTACGACACCTTCTTTTACACCAGCAAGTGATAATTTCATAAAAGAATGGGATACTATTTTAGATGAATTCTCCTACTCATTGATTGCTCTTATAATCAACGAAGAGACAGCTTAATGAAGAAATAAATGTATAAAAATCATTGCTAAAACACTTCAGAGATCATGAAGATGTTCTATTAGCAGAACAATTACTTAAGAAAATTAATAAAAATACAAAGGAACTGAGAGATAAAAAAACAAAAACATACCGCAGAGATATAGGAGGCATCAAAAGAGATGAATGAACTAAAGGAGACGAACATGATTGATTGAGAAAAAATACCACCAGTTTAAAGATGTTTAAATAAAAATTCCTTCAATAGAGTTAAGAATAGAAAACCCTTTAAACACAATCAATCAAATACCAGTCAAAGTAACAACATTTTATAACATCCACTTTGTCCTCCCTGGTGTATCTTTATCTTCAGCCTTTGGTAAGTGGAACTAGAGCTTTCCTAAAGGACACGGGAGATGTCCTCGGAGAAGCTACTTATATACAATGGGAAACAGAAATGATTTTATGTACAGACAACATCAGTACATTATATACAATTATCAGTATGGAAAAGGGCTTAAGAGCAACTTCTTTCTTTTTTTGATAAAAGTGGTCTTGAACCGAAGGTGAAAACCTTCAATCTTGACAATTCAATTTATCCTTTAAAATAATGGTTTTATTTTGCATGCTGATTTTTGTATCCAAGTCGTCTGCACCACCATGGGTACCCATTTTGCACCCAGCTTCGCCAAACTATTTATTGCCTACTGGGAAGAACATCAGGTGCGGTTGGATGGTGAGCTGAGGATGGGACTGATGTCCTGGCAGTGCTTTATCGCCATTTGTTTGGAGAGGAGACAAGACCCTGCGTAAAATATTTTGTGACAGATTAAATGATAATGACATGGCTATTAATTAATCTTTAACATAAGGAAAGAGGGAGTATCATTTCTTGATTTGTGGTTTTATATTGATAAATGTTCCCTGAAAACAAAGAACTTTCAAAAATTGATGAACTCAAATCATTTTTTGGAAAGATCACGTGAACATCATGCTAATTGGTTAGAGAATATTTCTTTTGGCCAATATGCAAGGATAAAAATAAAGTGTACAGACAGTGAGATCTGTGAAGAACAAAATAAATGTTCCGTTTAGGTTTAGAAAGAAAGGGTATAACCAAAAAACATTAGATAGAGCCGAGTACAGGATTGCTTAAATTGATAGGGATGACTTATTGAAAGAAAAAAAGAAAAAATATTCTAATATTCAATATCAATGGGCCTTTACCTCTAAATACAGCTCTTGTTTTAGGGATATTGAAAGCATTTTAAAAACAACTTGAAATTTCTGCTCCAGGACCCCATTTTAGGACAGGAGATTCCATCATGCCCATCATTTATTAACAGAAGAGCCCCTACATTGAAGGACAAACATCATATAGTTCCCTTGAGGTAGAAAAGACACAAAGCATACATACCAAGGGATTTCATAGATGCGGTTTTGTTTAATGTGTAAAACCGTAAAAAGTGCCTCAAACAAAATACAAGAATTTATAATCAATGAGTTTAGAACCTGCAAATCGTGAAACATCTTATATGCCCTTGAATGCTCGTGGGATCTCCTATACATCGGCTAAACCTCATGAAATCTTAAGGTACAACAAGCGGAGCCAATATACAGTATAACATCAGAAAGGGTTTAGAAACCCATGCAGTATTCATGCACTTTTAAGAAAATGCATAACAGTAAAGAATGTTATGTTAAAAATGTTGGATAATCCAAGTGATTATGCCAAAAAGTAGACACCGAGATATAGAAAAAAGGCTATCACAATAAGAAATTAGAACCCTAATAGACCCTAATTTAAACAGGGCTTAATAATGATTTCGAATTGAAATGTATTTTGGAATAAGCACATTTTACTTGTTACCCCTTCTTTCTATATGTATTTTTAGATCTTTTATATGCGCTTGTATTTTTTACTATTTTATTTATGCTCTTATTTCTTGCCCTCATTTTATTCTGCTTTGAAGAATGACAGGATGAATGCAATTTGGAACACACAAGCCAACAGGAAGTCCATAGGCCATATTGGATGTGGTCTGTTTGACGCTACATCCTCCTTGATATCAGCAGGATGAAATTTATAATATATGTGTTTATTGTGTTATTGGGGTATAAACAGGAGGTCAGTGGTCACTTTTCTCACAATTCCCACAGTTCCCAATTCCCAGTACACTGTCGATTGCGAGTGGATATCCACAGGGAAAGTGCCATTTAATTTGCACATTTTCTTTTTATAGACAAGTAAAAAATTAATTGTTTTGTATTATTTATTACAGATTCTTATCGTCTGCGCCAGCGATACATTTCTGGCAGCTGGAGTGCTGGCGCACGTGGATTGCCGAGAATGGGGCGGATGAGTGTCGAGGCCCGGCTAGATGAGCCCAGCTCCATCTGTAGGTTCCATTTTCTACCTACAGTCTTCTACATTACTGATGTGACATACAGTATAAAGTCCCAGCTGAGACTGACTACAAGGTAACCAAGGGCTGGTTGCTTTTTAGACTGCCAACCAGTAAACACAGTTAAACAACAAATTATTGTTTTAACGTTTTATGTTTTATAATGCGGATTTCCTAGTATTGTATTATTTTGAGGTTTGTTGTTTTAAGTGTATTACAACAATACATTATGCATATTTAACTATATAACATACTGTATTGGATGTTTCTGTGACTGCGCCCCAGCGCTATTATTCAATACTTTTGTTGTGTTGACCAAAAACAAAAAATATTGCAACAATAAACTCTGTTTACATGTTTAATTTATTTATGATGATACTGCTATATGTATAATTAGACATCTGATTTTGGACCATTGCTGTTGTTGTGTTTTATAGGTGGTATATCCTACACAATCAGCCATTTCCTGGAATTTGAGACCAAAGTTATATGTTTATGTAAAGTCTTAAACAATTTTATTTAATCTATCATTTCATTTTTAATAAACACATAGGCAAAAGATTGTCAGCATAACCAACCGTGAACAATATAAAGGGTTGAAATGGTGGTGAATTTAGTGTGTAAATTTGAAAATAGAATTTACAACTCACTGTATTGTATTTTATTTTATTGTGGACCAACAACATTTTTTGTAGTATAGTTAGTATCAGAAATCTTTAGTTTGAAGGCAAATAAAAAACAGTATACTTATGATTTGTTAAACCCTTTGAGTAAAAACGTTGCTGTGAGAGATGTGCAAAATATTTGCTAAAAATGCCAGGGCCGTAGTCGAGGCACATGAATTACTTTAGTTATTGCTGGCAAATGATTTGAAGTCGATCAAATGAAGTCTTCTTGAATATTGTGCCCCAAAAAAACAGTCGCTGTGAGCAAGGGAGGCATTTTTAACAGATATTTTGCATTTATCTCTCACAGCAACGTTGGCACTCAAAGGGTAAAGATACCTGTTCTCAAATGACATTTGTAAGAATAAACGAAATACTCGTACATTAGTATAAATCATTTCCCAATCACCTGAATGTTTTTAAAAATGTTTTCACATTTACTGAAGGACAGTCAGGGCCGGTGCAAGCCCCCCCACCCGCCCCAGGCAAAACCCCCTACGCCGCCCGCTGCCCGCCGCGGGGGTGGGTGCAGACGATAATGCGGCACGGGGAGGGGAGGGTGAGGGGGTGCGATACGGCACAGGGGGGGGGGAGATGGTGTGTGCACTGGCGATACTGCCATGCTGAAATCCCCCCAGCGGGGAGCAGGGAGTGGGCGGCGCGGGGGCACAGCGTTAATTAACAGGCGGGATGGGGATAGGGGAGGGGAGAGGGAGGAGGACTACAGTCTTACCTGCTCCCCGCTCCCTGCTTTCTGGTACCTCTCTATGGTACCTCGGCGGCTCAGTACCGCCCTCCAGTGGCCGGCGCCCTAGGCAAATGCCTAATCCTGCCTAGTGGTGGCGCCGGCCCTGAGGACAGTACATTTAGGGCCTTATTCTAGTTTGCTCTTTCTGCCAAAATCTTTATTAGATGGACAAAACCATGTGCACTTCAGGGGGGCATAGGTTAAATGTGCAGAGAGAATTAGATTTGGGTGAGTTATTTTGTTTCTGTGCAGGGTAAATACTGACTGCTTTATTTTTACACTGCAATATAGATCTCACTTTGAAGTAAAACCCCACCCAAATCTATCTCTCTCTGCACAAGTCTCATCTGCCCCCCTGCAGTGCACATGGTTTTGTCCATCTAAGAAGGATTTTGTCAGAAAAAGTGAACTAGAATAAGGCCCTTATTGTTTATTGTTTTTGCTTGGTATACATTTTTAAGTTTAAAACAAGAATTTGGTACTTACCGATAATTCCTTCTGAAGACTGCTTACGCTGGGTATAGAGTGTTAGCAGGAGTAGGCACTTTAAATTTTTTTGAAGTGTGGCAGACTCCTCCCCTCTATTCCCCCCAGTCTTTGATAAACTGTGCCTGAGAGGAGACAGAGACCAGGGAACACTCGAGATCGAGGAGCAGACAGATTAAAAAACAGAAGGCTAGCCGAGGGAGGGCGTTCAGTGTCACCTGTGAACTCGGAGAAAAGGAATTATCGGTAAGTACCAAATTCTTGTTTTCTCCTACATTCACAGGGGACACTGAAGACTGCTTACACTGGGGATGTACCAAAGCTACCCCCACGGGAGGAAGAGTGCTGTGAGGATTGTAATACTGTACATCCATATCGAGATGCTGAGGATGCAAAGGTGTCAAACATGTAGTGATGTATAAAGGTGTGAGAACTAGACCAGTTGGCAGCTCTACAAACTTGTGATATGGACACCCCTCTCACTGCTGCCGAGGAGGGCACTACTGAGCGTGTAGAATGGGCTGAAATAAAAGAGGGCGGCCATTGTGCAGAGGCCAGATTTGCTTGTTTTATTGTAAGGCAGATCCAGCGTGCCAGCATTTGTTTTGAAGCTGGCCAGCCATTTTTGTTGGTGTTATAGAGGACAAATAGTGAGTCTATCTTGCATAATTCCTCAGTTCTGTCCACGTAGATCCGCAAGGCTCGAACTATGTCTAAGGAGCTGAAATCACCGGATAAGGCAGGGACCACAACGGGTTGATTAATGTGATATGTCGATACCACCTTGGGTAAAAAATCCAACCTAGTCCAAAGCTCCACTCTGTCCTCATGAAAGACCAAATAAGGGGAGCGACATGAAAGAGCACTGAGCTCAGATACCCATCTAGCAGAAGCCAATGCTAGCAAAAGTACAGTTTTCAAGGTGAGGAGTCGTAAAATAACAGACTCCAAGGGTTCAAACGTCTCTGATTGAAGAAAGAAAAGAATAAATGGTAAGTCCCAAGGTTCTGTCGGGGCTACCGCCGGAGGCTGAATATGAAGAACCCCTTTAAGAAAGGTTTGAATTTTTTAAGGCCAACCTCCGGTGAAAAAATACCGACAGGGCAGAGCCTTGAACCTTTAAGGAACCTAGGCGAAGTCCCCCAGAGAAACCTGCCTGAAGGAATCTGAGATGGCATGCTACATTAAAAACCACGGTGGAGAGTTGACGCTGCTCACACCATCGCACATATGCCTTCCAAATCCTATGATAATGATCCGAAGTTACCTCCTGTGGAACTTTTAGCATAGCAAGAATGACCGAACTTGTAATACCTCGTCTCTTTAACAGCGTGGTCTCAACAGCCACACTGTTGCAAACGTAGCCGAGGTAAGTCGGGGTAAGTGAACGGTCCTTCTAGAAGAAGATCTTCCTGAAGTTGAAGGTGCCAAGGGGCGTCCGGAGGCCCTGCAGATCAGATTACCATGACCGATGACCATATCTGATTCCTGTTTGATCCGTTTGAGTATACGCGGAATAAGAGGAAACGGTGGGAATAGTTAGACAAGGGTGTAATTCCAAGGACTTGTTAAGGCATCCACTGCCACTACCGCTAAGTCTCTGGTGCAGGAGCAATAAATTGGGAGCTTGTGGTTCCATCTGGAGGCTATCAAATTGATCTGCGGTACTCCCCATCGTTGTGTTAACTGGAGAAACACCAATGGGTGCAAAGACCATTCCCCTGGGTGGAGATCCTGGCGGCTGAGGTAATCTGCTTCCCAGTTCTCCACCCCGGGAATAAAGATCGCCAAAAAGTTGGTGGCATGACATTCCGCCCACCTCAGAATAGGAGTCAGCTCCTTCATAGCTCTGCGACTGTGAGTGCCACCTTGATTCCTGATATATGCTATGGCCGTAGCATTGTCGGATTGTACCCTTATGGCCTTCCTGTTAGGAGAGGGGTGGCCTGTAGAAGGGCCAGATGAATGGCACAAAGTTTAAAGACGTTTATGGAATGACCTAGAACCACCTCTCCCCAGCCCCTGAGGCTGGCGTCGGTTGTGAGAATAGTCCAGTCCTGTGAAGCAAAGCTGTAGCCTTCCAACAGATTTGATGTGTTGAGCCACCACTGGAGCAACAGTCTGGTCCTGGGTGCCAAACTCACCTGTTTGGTCAGGTGAAGACGAGACCCCATCCACTGACTCAAAAGGTCCAATTGAAATGTCCGGGAGTGAAAGCGACCGAATGATAGTGCCTCGAAAGAGGCTACCATTTTCCCAAGTAGTCGAATACAAAGGTGTACCGAAATAGTTCTGTCTTGATGAACCTTCCTGACCAAGTTTTGTAAGGAATGTATATTTTCCAAAGGTAGAAAAACTTTCCTCTGTAGGATGAGTCCTAGAAAAAACAGTCTCTGAGCTGGAATTAATTGCAAGTTTTTTAAATTGAGGATCCAGCCGTGCTGGAGAAGAAACTGACAGGCCCACTGTGCATCCTGTTGAAGTTACTCTGAGGAGGCAGCTTTTATAAGCAGGTCGTCTAAATAGGGAATCACCATGATTCCCTGAAGCCGCAAAGGCTGTACCATACAGGCCATGATTTTGGTAAAATTCCATGGTGCTGATGACCAATAGGTAGGGCCTGAAATTGAAAATGTAGATCGCGAACCGCAAACCTCAAATGTTTTTGATGTTTCTCCCAAATAGGAACATGCAGATACGCGTATTTTATGTCCAGTGATATTAAAAATTCCAGTGGTTCTAGCCTTGCTATGACTAACTGGATATATTCCATTTTGAATCTTCGGTACAGGACAAACTCATTTAGGGTCTTGTGATTTAGGATTGGTCGAACAGAGCCGTCCGGTTTTGGCACGACAAAGAGGGTGGAATAGAACCCTATTCCGCGCTGTCCTGGGGGGGACCGGAGTAATGACTCTGGCTTGTAAGATAGCCTGAATTGCTGATAACAATGCATCCAGTTTTGATATTTCCACTGGAAGGCCTGTGGTAAAGAAGTGAGATGGAGGAGGGGAGGCAAACTCTGGGACACATCCATAGATTATAATTTCCCAAACCCAAACGTCATTGCAAGTCTTTAACCACTGGTCTCGGAAGTGGAGTAACCAAGCGCCCACTCTGGGGTTCCCCAGGTGGGCAGGAAGCCTGTCATTGCAAGGGCTTGTTCACAGATTTAGGTTCTGGATGGCGAGGGGCTGCTTTGGAGGGCAAAGAGAAACAGGAGAGATTTCTACCTCTGCCTCTGTGTGATGAGGAAGATCTTCTGGGTTTTCCACAAAATCTTGATGACCCTCGAAAGGAACGAAAGGACGGTGGATCCCCCCCATAGCTTCAGCGATATGTTTGTCCAGCTCCTTGCCATATAAAACCTCCCCAGAAAAAAGCAAGGACTCTATAGCCTGCCAAGACCTGAGCCAAAGGGTTCGTCTAGCTGAGATGGACGAAGCTGATATTTTGGCCGCTAGCTCAGCCACATCCTTGGATGCTTCAACTAGGTAAATTCACGAATATGTTCAGCTAAGGGAATTAATTCCGCTCTAGGGCGGTTTGTCTGATTGTCCCTAAAGAGTTCCTCTGCCCATGCCTCCACAGCCCTGTTAACCCAGGCGCCCACCATTGGAGGTCGGATAAGGACACCTGCAGTAGTGTAAATAGACTTAAGTGTTGTTTCTAACTTTCTGTCCGAGGGTTCCTTCAACGCTATGGCTGTGGGGACAGGTAAAGTCACTTTCTTAGATATTCAAGATACTGACGTGACGTATCCGCTGGTGGAGCAGTTTCCCACTTGGAAGGCGATTTCTGCGGAAAAGGGTAATATATTAAAAATCTTTTAGACATGTGAAATTTTTTAGCGGGCGGTTTCCAAGCCTTTAACAAGGGAACCTCCAATTCCTCTGAATCTGGAAAGGTAACCTGAGTTTTTTTACCCCTACTGAATAAGGACACCTGTGTTGGGGGTTATTCTTCCTCAAAACCGATGGACATCCTAACCGCTCTAATGAGCACGTCAATGCCCTGTGGGTCCTCAGTCTCCGAATCCTCCACCGTAATTAAATCCTGATCAGGGTCCTTAAGGAAGTCCCCTATGCAGGGTATAAATCCTCCTCACCAGAATCCTCTGCCTGCAACAAAGAAGAAAGAAGGTGTGCCAGCGCTGGCTGTAATCAAATATACCAGTACACGGTTCTCAAAAAAGTATACAATTTATTATTAGCAATAAAACAATATTAAAAAACAACAATTAAAATACTGCAATGAGTCGCTCTAGAACCTAAAAGTCCATAGTGCACAATTAGAAGAATTATCCCAGGGGATATTTAGATAGATTTTTGATAGCTGTTAAGCTGATGTAATAATATGAGTATAGCTGTATATTACCATCCCAAATCTGCCTGGTCGATTGGAAGCCAGGGTCTGTGACTCTGTGTCCTTAGGTTGTCCTATAATTTCAAGGACTCAGGATATCCCAAAAACGAATGTCCTCTTATTATTTGCTGGATAATTAGGGAGCAGACTGTATCCCAGATATTCTTAGGTCCAGACGATTTTTAGAGGATCATCGATGGGAGAATGGACTCGTCACTTGGTAGATGGAAGATGATGGTTTAAAACAGCATTTTTCTCAAAGGCTCAACGCGTTTCCCCGGAATCTCCGGCTTCATCAGGAGCAGACAATACCCCTTTTTTCCTAACTGCAACAAAGAAGGCATGGCTCTCTTTTTAGGCACCACTGCTCGAGGGACCTTTTGCAGAGTTGGCAGCTGAATCGATTTGACCAGGGAATCCACTGAATGGACCAGAGCCCTGGTCCATGACGGTTCAGCAGAACTGACAGAGGCCAGGTGATTATGAAAAATCTCCCTGTCTCTGGGGGATTCTGCTAATTCAGCTGCAAGTGCAGACATAATGGAGGCCATATCAGTCACTGGGGTGGCAGCAGGAACTGACTCCTAAGGCCGCACATGGAAACCCCCAGCTTCTGCATAAGCAAGGCTCACAGAGGTTTACCCCTTTTATATGCTGGGTAAACTGAGCCTCACAATGGGCCTTATTTTGGTTCATTCTTTCTGACAAAATCCTTCTTAGATGGGCAAAACCATGTGCACTGCAGGTGGGGCAGGTGTTACTTGTGCAGAGAGAATTAGATTTGGGTGGGGTTTTACTTCAAAGTGAGATCTATATTGCAGTGTAAAAATAAAGCAGTCAGTATTTTCCCTGCACAGAAACAAAATTACCCAAATCTAATTCTCTCTGCACATGTTACATCTGCCCCCCCTGCAGTGCACATGGTTTTGTCCATCTAAGAAGGATTTTGTCAGAAAGAATGAACCAAAATAAGGCCCAATGTTTGTACACAAAGAGCTTATGTGAGCCCTTGGAAGAAGTCCCTTTGATGGACATTATTTTTAATACATACACAGATAGAAATGAAAGGAGTGTATCGATATGGCAGATAGTGGAAAGGAGCCTCTGAATCCCTCAGATAACACTGCCCCACCGTAAATCCCACTACACTCCCACCCGCAGAACAGCAGCCCCTGCAGTGTCCTTTGAGCAGTGTGGAAGAAGCGCTGGTCCTGGTTTAACAGCGTGCTGCTTTACCCAACAGCAGGAGACAGCCCTGTGGTGAAATTGGCACCTGCTGCACCGCTGCTCAGCCAAAGGGTTACACTTCCAGGTGAGCTGTACGCGCGTTGCTCCCAGCGGCGCAAAGTTTGAAAAAAGGTCTTTCTCCACTGCGAGTCAGATCACTATACAGACTGGCACAACACAACACCAAAGCGCCTTACCTTAGCCTGCACCCCTGATGTGTGTGTGGCTGTGGCCATGGGTTCTGATGCTGGCCACAAGCAGCAGCAGTGAAGACCCTCCAGCGCGGAGGGACTGGTGGCCGGGTACCAGAAAAACACTGCATGCAGTGGCAACTGGTCCTTTCACGACGCGGGCAGACAGCGGCCTCCAATCTGTTTGTTGTCTTGTTGAAAACGAAAGTATATAAACAAAAATATTAAAGAAAAACTATAGCCTCTTAAGGAGAGCAAGTCCCAGGGAGTCGACTCCTCTGGAGTCTGGGAGGTGGGATAGAGGGGAGGAGCCTGACACACTTAAAAAAAAATTAAAGTGCCGACTCCTGCTAACACTCACTCTATTCCCAGCATTTGCAGTCTTCAGTGTCCCCTGTGAATGTAGGAGAAATACAATACTTTTTCACCATAAAATATACATGCCAACTTTCTGGCTGTCCACTCTGGGAGGAGGCAACCTGGTCACCGCAGGGGGGTGCAGAATGAGGGGTTCTGGCATGGGTCTGTGATGCCAAGGGCGGGGCCGAGGGTGTGACAGCATAATTTTGATCCTTCTCCCACTACACAATGCCTGTTACCAGCACTGTGAGCACGCAATTCAGTGCAAATCATCTCATTGGATGCCCGGTCAGGAGACTTGTCCTCTCTGCCAGGGGTACAGGAGCACCACCTGATTTTTGGGAGCCTCCGGATTCTCAGGTAGAGTAAGCAAGTATGCGGTATTAAACACTTTAATAATAATATGATGTCTGATATTTTATACAGTCATATACTGCATGTAAATATTTATATGAAAAGACCAAACAGTGTAGAATTTGCAACATTCAGCTTGTAATGAAGACACTTTGAAACTAATAACTAAAGGGGATAAGGTCATTAGGTCTACAGCAACTCGGTCGACAAGCATTGGGTCAACACCGCTAGGTCAAAAGGCAGCAAGGTCGACCTGGGTTTAGGTCAACATGGGTCAAGGTCGACATGGGTTTAGGTCGACAGGTCATTCGGTCAACACAAGCATTAGGTCGACATGGGCAAGGTCGACAGTCAAAAGGTTGACATGGGGTTTTTCACTGAACCTGTTGTATTTGACATTAAGGGGGATGAATGAATACGACTGGCTACAACCATATTTTTAACGAAATACGTTTCGTAAATAGGACAGATGTAATAAGCTGCCCTATTTACGAATTCGTATTTGGCCAATGGCATAGCCAGTCGTATTCTGGGCAATACAAATTTGTATTTAGCGGCCATATATACGGCCATTAAATATAAATACAAGTTGGCAGCCCGTGCAGGTTGCAGTGTAAAAAAAATGTTGTGGGGTCCCCCGCCCTCACAGGTAGAACCAGCCCCAGGCTGAAAGAGACAGTCATGGTTTTTAAATATAAGGGAACAATTGAAATAGAGGTTCCCTGGTCCTGGTTCCCAAAATACGGGGGGGACAGAGGCGTAACTAGATATTCGTAGGCCCCATAGCAAAAGTTTGTAAGGGCCCCCTATATAGCAACTGATGGTGATAAATGTATGCAAAACATATTAGTTTGACAGCAAAGATGGGCCCCCTTTAGCTCTGGGCCCCATAGCAGCTGCACCCCTTGCACCTGTGGTAGTAACGCCCCTGGGGGGGACAAAATGACTAGGGGTCCCCTGTATTTTGTGAACCAGCACCAGTCAGCACGGTAATGCCACAGCAGGGGGGAGCCTTTTTATACATATAAGTCCCCCTGACCAAAGCATTAACACTGAGGGGTCAGCCTGGGCAAGTGGGGACCCCCCAATAAAGGGGTTTCCCCCTCCAGAATTTACCTGCCCGGGCTGAAGCCTGGGCTGTCCCTGGTGGCCCTGGGTGGTGGCCACTGGGTTGATAAATGTGTAAAAATAGAAAGAAACTATTGGGTTCTGCTGTGGATCGATGTGGGACTTGTACAACCAGAAGTCCCAGCATAGAGCCCATTAATGGGCTTGCTGGGACTCTTAGTCCCACAGCTAAAACCAATAGTTAAATAAATACACACACCAGAAAAATAAAAATTTATTACATTCAGAGCCCACTCATACAGATACTTACCTACCTTGACACTTAGGTAGGTTTCTGTCCCTCCATTGGTCCTGAAGAAATCCAATTAGGGTACTTGTGGAAGGAAACCATACTTACGGGGGTCCTCCAGCATAAATCAAGTCCTCTTCTTTCCATGTAGGGATCCACGGTCTTGGCAAAATAAAAAAACAAAACAACGGGACACCCAGGAACTGAGAAGAAAGCCACAGGATATGTTTGTTTACATCCTGCAGCTCCTCTTCCCGAATACCGCTATTGGAAATCGCTAGGCCACAAGGCGGCCAATAGCGTTACTCGTTTTGTCCCCCATATTTTGGCAACAAGGACCGGCCCTTGGGCCTAGTGCTGGTTTTAAAAAATATGGGGAACCCGTATTTAGTTTGTTCCCTGATTTTATCCCACACCGTTTTTTCAATTATTTTTTTTATGTTTATAACTACAGTTGCACAGATCTGACTGATCTGTGCAGGATTCTGCCAAAAACACCTGGAAAATGAAGTGTATTTTCCAGGCATATTTTACCGACAATTAGCTGCCATATATTGCGTACGTCCGCTTAGTAAATGAAGAATCACCATTCAAATGAATGGTGATTCCTAGCTTTGGATGGCGTATACATTCGTATTCGTAAACACGAATGTGCCATGAATACGAATTGATGTATTTTAGGCACAGTAAATGCTGAAAATACCAATACGCATAAAATAGGCGTATTTTTATATATGAATATTTTAGGCGTACTGTATTTTCATTAGTAAATTTCCCCCTAAATGGTCTACTTTAATGCTACTCATATAAGATGAGCCAAATGATAAATGGACTTTGTATTAATTTAATATATTTGAAATCAGACCGCAGCACAACAAATACCAGAAAATACCATATATCAGAGTGTAACCACACATCTAAGAATTGTTTAATCCATTTTATAAAATGGTCCCTGCACTGCTGTCAGTGAGACAGGGATGTACTGCTGTCAGTGAGGCAAGGATGCACAGCTGTCAATGAGGCAGGGTGGGCTGCTGTCAGTCATCCATCAGAGAAGGGTGAGAGGTGATGCGGAATATCAGAAGAAGGTGAGAGGTGATGCGACGTATCAGAGGAGGGGGAGTGGTTATGCGAAGCATTGGGGAAGGGTGAGAGGTGATGCAGAACATCAGGGAAGGGTGAGAGGAGATGTGGAATATTAAAGGAGGGTGAGAGGTGATACAACGCATCAGGAAAGGGAGAGAGGTGATGCGGAGCATCAGGGGAGGTTGAGAGGTGATGCGGAGCATCAGGGGAGGGTGAGAGGTGATGCGGAGCATTATAGGAGGGGGAGAGGTGATGTGATGGGGGCATCAGAGGAGGCTGGGAGGTAATGCGAAGCATCAGGGAAGGATGAGAGGTGATGTGAAATATCAGAGGAGGGTGAGAGGTGATACAACGCATCAGGAAAACATCATTACTGGCATTATATTCTGCCTGACTGCTAGCCCTTACTGTAAACTATAATCAAATTCACTATATTATTTAGTTTGCAGTCAGTGCCAATAGGTGGTTTTAGAAACGCCCAATGGGTGATGCTAATCTCACTCCTCCGACAGTGTACTTCCAGATAAAATGTGCTCTGCATGCCTATGATCACTCCTGAACTATACAATAGTATCACTTATAGAAAATCAGCTCATCCCTGCCTCACTGACAGCAGCCCACCCTGCCTCACTGACAGCGGTACATCCCTGCCTCACTGACAGCAGTGCATCCCTGCCTCACTGACAGCAGTTCTGCTGGTTTTCTGTTTGCACGTGGAGGGAGCTGTGGAGACAGTCCCACACAGATTCAACCTACAGAAAGACCCGCTGCTGGTATGTATCATTATACTAGACTAGAGGATAGGCCATATATTATGGATATTAGGATCTTTAAATGGATATTTTACAAAATGTTTTATTTACATCTATTTAGACACATTACTTGATAAAGGCACCGCAGTGTGCCGAAATGCATCAAAAAAACCAGTGTCAATTTTATTGTCCAGTAGTGCGGCATCACTTTTCAGGTAGTAAGGTATTGCCCACACTTTACCCAGGTTCCAACTAGTGTGGTTATTTCTGCTGTTAAGGATTGTGGCCCTACACTGTGTTTTTATTGGAATAAAACCTTTTGGTACTTGTTTCCTAGCACGGCCACAACGATCATGATCGTGGGCATCGTGAGGAAAAATCGGGGGCATCGCAAGCACTAAAAAATCGGGTGCGATGATCGCGACGCGATGCCCGCGATTTCCCCATAGGGAACAATGTAAAATGCCTAAATTTAGCCGCGATGCCCCCGATTTTTATAGGAAACAATGTTAAATGGGTGAATTTACCCAAATCATCATAGGGAACAATGTTAAATGGGCCATAAACCCCCCAAAACACCCCTGAACAGTGAAATGTCCCCCCAAAAGTATTGTACGCCACCCCACGATCAACGCGAACCCGAAGCATGGCGAGCGCAGCGAGCCCGCGAGGGGCGGCGGTACGCGTCCTCCGACCTTTTCATACCCCCACTATCCACGTCGGCGTGGAGTTGAGAATAGAATAGTGTGGCGAGCGCAGCGAGCCACCGAGCCCGAAGCGTGGCGAGCCCCGCGAGGGGACGCGGATACCTGTGAAGCCCGCGAAGGGACGCGTTTACCTGTGAAGGTATCCGCGTCCCCTCACGGGGCGCGCTGCGCTCGCCACGCTTCGGGCTCGGTGGCTCGCTACACTATTCTATTCTCAACTCCACGCCGACGTGGATAGTGGGGGTATGAAAAGGTCGGAGGACGCGTACCGCCGCCCCTCGCGGGCTCGCTGCGCTCGACACACTTCGGGTTCGCGTTGATCGTGGGGTGGCGTAAACTACTTTTGGGGGGACATTTCACTGTTCTGGGGTGTTTTGGGGGCTTTCTGGCCCATTTACCATTGTTCCCTATGATGATTTGGTGAAATTGAGGTATTTAACATTGTTCCCTATGAGAAATCGGGGGCATCGCGGGTACATTGAGCCATTTAACATTGTTTCCTATGGGGAAATCGTGGGCATCGCGTCTGGACCATTTAAGCCTTTTTTAGCCGCATACGACGCGACCGACGCGATTTTGACTTTTTTCAATGCATTTCAATAAGAAAATCGGGGGCATCACGTCGGTCGCGTCGTATACCACTAAAAATGACACCCGATGCCCGCGATTGTGGCCGTGCTAGGAAACAAGTACCAACCTTTTATTTGTAAGAAATTTGTGAGACTCCATACCCTATAAAGATACCTTTATATGAGTCGTCCAAAACCTATTCATGCAAGCATACATGTAAGCACCTGGTGACCTGCAGTATATGACCCCTGGATCATTCGGGAACACCATCTTCTAATTGTCCCCCTGCACGTTTGGAGGAGAATCTTCCTTTAGTGTCTGATATTACTACAGTTGTGTGTTCTCCTTTCTTTTACATATTCGAACCATTAATTTGGAGAGAAAAAGTGGTATATTTCTTTCAGTGCAAGTAGACTAATTTTGTTGTTCTATTGTATATGTGGATGGTCCGGTGACCATCATTTTAGTCTTTTGCTGCATTAAGTTTACAGCGCCAGAGGTGAAATTATTTTTTTCTGTTACTCACTGACAGCAGCCCTCCCTGCCTCACTGACAGTGGTACATCCCTACTTCACTGACAGCAGCCCACCATGCTTCATTGACAGCGGTGTATCTCTGCCTCACTGACAGCAGCCGACCCTGCCTCATTGACAGCGGTGCATCCCTGCCTCACTGACAGCAGCCCACCATGCTTCACTGACAGCAGTGTATCCCTGCCTCACTGACAGCAGCCCACCCTGCCTCATTGACAGCGGTGCATCCCGGCCTCACTGACAGCAGCCCACCCTGCCTCACCGACAGCAGTGCATCCCTGCCTCACTGACAGGGGTGCATCCCTGCCTCACTGACAGCGGTGCAACCCACCCTGCTCTTACCAGAAGTGCTTTGCAGGAGGTGTGTGCACAAACAAAGAGAAGGGAGAGGGGGGTAAAGCCACGGAAGGTAGAGAGGAGTAGAAGGGAAAAAGTGGCTGGCTGGAATAGCTCTCTGCTTCCTATGTACAGCACAACTGTTGCTGTCTCATTGCTCCTCTATTCCCTGGGATTGGCTCACTTTGCTGTGTATCCTGATGAAAAGGCCCACCAGACCTTGAAATGTTGATTAAAGAGCAGTGTACTTTTACAACAAGCACAAGGAGTGCCATCTGTTAGTTTATTTACTAACTCCAGACTGCTGGTATAACCACAAGGTTGGCACCATGGCACCTTTCCTATCGTAATTAGAGTGCCAAACAACATGCTATATATACGGTTTATACCCTTGTTTAAGTCAAGTTCATTGCATGGGACCTCTGAACTGCTTCAGAACATCATTAAACTTGGTCAGAACATTTAAACATGTATGCTAACCTCGTTTTGAGCAAGGTTAAAATTAGCAATATAGGTTAAATTCAGTAAAATGTGAGATTTAAGTAATAGTGACAATTTTAGTAAGATAATGGTGCTCTACACTGCATAAAGTAGCCAAGAGTGGTACCGCAGTAGCTGGGCTCTTATAGAAGGCTTCAGACTTCAGGAAATGATCACAGCTGATCCTTTACATATGACCCCGCCCCCATATCTCCTTTATGTTTGTACTTGAACTGCATCCATGAGTAATTGGTAATATTGGCAAGTCTTTCCCATGAGTGCCTCTGCCACCTGGATCCCAATGAGTGCCCCTGCCTTCTATCTTCCCATGTGCACCCAATACCTCCCACCTCAAATGTGCCTCTGCATTCTACCTCCCCATGTGTGCCTCTGGCCCCCCCTCCCCTCCTCTCCAAATGTGTTGCCCTCAACTCCTCCCCCTTCTATAACTGCCTTGGCCAGTGACAAAGGGTAGCAGAGCAGTGACTGGTTTCATGGAGCATTTAAAGAAAAAATGGATGCCAAGCACAGGGATGATCGAAATCGCATTTGTGACCAGCCAGTGCAACAGATTAAATGAGGCTCGCTCTGTCTATTTTGGCACCAACTTGTCTACTTTTGAGAAGCGCTTTAATCAAAATGTAAAAATTGTATTATCATTATGAGACAGAATATAGGTTGTAGCACATGTAAATTTGAAATTTCTTCAGTGCAAAGCTGGGATGAGTTTCTAGATTTAACAGTGAAGTCAGTTTTCCAGAAGCCACATGTGTTGGCATTTATATGGCAATGACTTGGTTAATGTAGGTGTGTACATTAAGCTATAAATAGCATAGGATTTGAAGGTTGGTCTGAGGTAACGTACTAAACAGGCAAAGGCCTGCTGGCTCCCCTTCATCTAGTGAGGGTAGAGGGGCGGTAGCTCCGGAGGTAATGGCCTGAGATGAGGGAGCATTTGCAGAACTGGCTGAGCAGGCCTGGAGCAGGGAATGGAGGCAGGGAAGCAGAGTAACCAATCCTCCCGGAGAGGGAGGGAGCTGTCTGCATAGAAAGAGAACAGAGGGCAGACTCCTCAATGATTGAAATCAGCCCTCTTCTTTTTAAGCGATCCTATACTATAATAAACTTATTAGGACATTACATTTAAAAAGTGGTCACATAGGGCCAATGTTGGGGGTGCGAAACCCCTTTTCAAGGCCTGTTTGTATATATATATATATAGATAGATATATAGATATATAGGTACTTGTTTCCTAGCAAGGCACCCACGATTTTAATCTTATGCCATAGTTTTGATTGCATTGATCGCATCGCATGCGATGCGATCAAAACGATTTTTTAATTGTACAGGCACCCTGATGGGTGATTACTATGTACACGTTCTCCGACCTTTTCATACCCCCACTATCCACATCGGCGTGGAGTTGATTTTATATAGTGTGGCGAGCGTAGCAAACGCTGATTACTTCACATGTATTCCGCATGCGCTCGCCACACTATATAAAATCAACTCCACGCCGACGTGGATAGTGGGGGTATGAAAAGGTCGGAGGACGCGAACCGCCGCCGCTCGCCACGCTTCGGGTTAGCGTTGATAGTGGGGGTGGCATTAACAATGGGGGTGCATTTAACATAGTAATCACATATCAGGGTGCCTGTACAATTACAAATTGCATCGCATCGCATGCCATTGTAATGGCATGCAATGCGACGGGATATTAAAATTGTACAGTGCGGCTCTTAGTACTCGAAAATCGGGTCCCATCGCATACCTTAATTAGTGGTATGCGATGGCATAAGATGGGCGCCGTGCTAGGAAACAAGTATCGATATATCAATAGATAGTTAGACAGACAGACATTCTATGCATGGAGCTGCAACTATAGGCAGCCAGGGCCGGTGCAAGGCACTGGAGCGCCCCAGGCGAGTCGGGGTGGGGGGGCCCCGGTGCCGGGGGAGGGGGGGTACCTGTCCTGCGGCGCTGTGTATTTAAAGCTGGTGGCGGTGGCAGAGAGGGGTCCCTGCAGTCAACGAGCGATATCCGCCGGGCTATGCGGAAGCGCTTCTGTTGTGAAAACACTGGCCGTACGGCGCACGCTGATTGGCTGAATCTCAGCCAATCAGCGTGCGGACAGTGTTTTCACAACAGAAGCGCTTCCGCATAGCCCGGCGGATAGCGCTCGTTATTTATTGACTGCAGGGACCCCCGCTGCCTCTGCCGCCAGCTTTAAATACACAGTGCCGCAGGACAGGTACCCCCGCGGCATGGGGGGCAAAATGCCGCCCTCCAGTGGCCGGCACCCTAGGCAAATGCCTAGATTTGCCTAGTGGTGGCGCCGGCCCTGTAGGCAGCCAGGCATGGCATAGCTTTGCCGCGATGTGGATGCCCATGAGTAAGCAATGTATCAATGATTTACTTATAATATATTATATCACCTTACAATGAAAATATATCACATACTTGTCTCTGCATTATAGTGATCAGTACCATTTTATCAACTCTTATAACATTAGCCATGTCTAACAAAATATGTTACTATTGCCCAAACAAATATTTGATGCACATTGACTCTGTCAGATGTATCATCTTGCTGCACTGAGGTAGACTGAGCTTTTAATGGAAGTCTGCTCCTCCATAGGTTGTCTTGTGTACAACTAACTAAACAGGAGTGCAATTCTTTTAGTAGGATCTCTGACCTAACTCATATTTGTATGGAAATGGATTAGTAACAGAATTGCTAATCATCCCAAGGGAAGTTGCTTTTTATTGGCATTGCATGCAACCAAAGGTTTAGGGCTGGTTAAGATTCTAGCTGGACCCTACACCTATTTTTACATTACAATATATAGAACCCTGAACAAATCCTAGGAATCTGTGCAGAGGTTGTATGCCACAGCACAGATTCCTAGGATTTGTTCGGGGTTCTATAGAACGTAAAAATAGGTGTAGGGTCCAGCTAGAATCTTAACCAGCCCTAAACCTTTGTTTGCATGCAATGCCAATAAAAAGCAACTTTAGAGGCGGCAACAACAAGTTCTGTTTAGAAGGTCAAAGCAATAGGTTTCTAAACCTCTTCAAACCCATTGATTAGTAAATTCAGCCCTAGGTGTCTAATAATGTGCCACATAATATACTGTATCTAGGAGCAATTTACTTACCTCCTACATCTACAGTAACTAATTAGTTGCCAGAAGCATCTGCTCATATCAACTGCCTATCCAGCACCAACCATCACCCCACTGTCTATACTGAAAGGATGGAACACAGAATTTAAAAAAATATTCTCCCTTGAAGACAATTGGTGCAGACCAGTTGTCTGACAGATAAAATCCAATTGGTTTACTGTGGGAAACAGAATATTTCCCTTGCTTGGTTGTATAAATAAAAAGGCCATGCTGCTAGAATACAAAAACAGTCATTTTAAGGAATCAGAGAAACATAATAGAAAATTACTAGTTAAGAAAAAACACAACTAAAACTACAGAATACAAAATGGATAATACTTAGGATTTATTTCATAATACTGTCAGGAATACGTGTGGTAGAAGCCATCTTTTCCATCTGTTGATGTTTAAGAAGAAAAAAATAGTCTGAATAGCTCTTCCCACAATGGGAGCATATGTATAACTTTTCTTGTCTGTGGATCTTCAGGTGCTGGTCAAGGGCAAATTTGCGTGTAAACTTCTTCCCGCATCCATTGCACTCATATGGCTTTTCCCCAGTGTGGATTCTCGAATGGACACTGAGATTTGAGGAGTTGGTAAATTCTTTATTGCAATCCGGACATTTATAAAGCTTCTCTCCTGTGTGGCTTTTCTGATGGCGGTAGAGGCTTGATCTGTGGGAAAATCTGCGTGTGCAATACTTACACCCATATGGCTTGTCGTCCATACCTCTCACATGCATGTCGAAGGCTGGTGGATAAGAAATGCTTTCAAATTCAGTGGTAGTTTCATCATCAATGTCATGCTGAAACTTATCTAAGTTACTACTGAGATAAGTATTTAAGACTCTGTCTTGTCTACCAGCTGTAGATGCACTGCCGTAGTCGGTGTTGCAGACTTTCTGGAACTTCTCCATTGGGATCTCTGACAAAGATTCCTCAAGGGGTTTTCTTTCTATTATTTTATCACTTGGTTGTCTTACTCTAGGCTCTTTTGTTATTAAGGGCATAGGAGTAGTGGAGACATCTGTGCACTTTATATCAGGTACGTCTACAAAAAAAAAATAATGTCAAGTAACTCCAAACATTATAAAGTTAGCCTATGTTTCTTAGAAATTATTTTCTTATCTAACAATGGGCAGCAATGGTAAATGGCATCACTTCATCCTATAACTGACTAATTTAATAAAAAGGTGATCTTGTTCACAATATCACTCAGAAAGGACTTTCTGAGCGATATTGTGAACAATATTGCCTAGTGTGTACACTCTATGTCGTTAACGATGCACACTTTTCTGCATGCCGACCCCCACCCTCGTCTGAACATGGCCAGATGAGGGAGTCCTCCTTAACGATGGTCATACTGCGGCACTCCCCGACATCGGCAAATGCGTATGCACTTGCCGATGGCGCCACCAAGTCGGGTCCCTGCCGCTGCCAATATTGACATTGGTGGGGATTCGTTAAGTGTGTTTGGGGACTTAACTTTGTTATAGATGTCAATTCTTTATTGCTGATGCTTATCCAGCTATGAAACTGTCCACTAGAGGGAGTAAAAAGACAAATGGCATTTGCTGCTTAGCAAATGACATATGCAATGCCCTAAGCCAGGGGTTCCCAAAGTTTTTGAATCAAGGCACCCCAAAGCGCCAGAAATGTTTTCGCGGCACCCCTAGGCTAAAGTTTTCTCATTGAGAAAGTCAGAAACAAATATAAGTTAAATAAATTGTGCTTATATCTCATCCTTAGGATCAGTTATGTGGTAATGGACAGGATTTGGTACTGTCTGTCCGCAATTTGATTATTATAATGGACATAAATAATTTGAATTGGTCCTGCACTATCAACCCAAGGCACCCCTGCAAGTCCCACAAGGCACCCCGGGGTGCCACGGCACACAGTTTGGGAACCACTGCCCTAAGCAGTAAGGGGAAAATCTGCAGGGGGAATCAGGACCAGATTAATAATGGGGCAAGTGGGTTTAAAGCCCCAGGCTGCCACCGATGACCAATTTGCCATAAATCATAAGTATTTGTGTCTCAAAATAGTCCCTTGATCATTTTCAGACCCAGATCCTCAAAGCCTTTAATTCGGCCACGGAGAGGGAGGCCAGTTAGCAGAGTTACAGCAGTGACAACTGAGGTGTATACAATAAGTGCATATGCCAAGATAATGGTGGCATGTTACATCATTTGTGTATTGTAACAACAGCAGAATATGGACAGTGAATGGGTGTGAAGCTTTTTGAAAGTAGTTTAAAACTTGGGGATCTCATAAAACTACATTTGACATAAAAAACGAACATGTTTTGGGTTTTATCACTTTTGTGGTAGCTTGGGAGACACATCAAGAGAGACAAGCGCAACACTTTTTAAAGTCCCATTCACCCACACACTTTTATTAAAAGGAGTAACACACTTCAAGGAGCTGAACTTTCAGGTATTGTCTTTTTAGCAAAACAAGTGGGTCCCACAGGAAATGCTACTGTGGTCAGTAAGATTAGACTGAGTCTTTGGTTTATTTTACCCCATTGATTGGTGTACAGTGTCATATACAGACTCATATACAGACTCAACTATATTCAGATGTTACAGGAATACTTAGCAGGATCCACACAGACTTTGCACTATCAATACGGCATTTGTTGATTCATCAGAGAGACCAATATGTTAGACTACTTTTACACATAATTTTTGTAGTCATAGATTGGTGGTGCACTCAACACATTCAGTAATTGTGGCTGAATACAAGGGGGTTTGTTTGCCTAGAAGCAAACAGAAAGACAAATGTGCCTTTTTGGGCGCACTCTTTTATACAGTAATAATTGTATTATAAGTGTATTTATTTAAAACATAACTTTTATTGGACTTTTTATCTAAAAGGAAAAGAGCACTTTCAATACTTTTTAAAAAACAAAACAGATTAAACATTAAATCACCATTATTGCCAATTTATTACTAATACATCCAATGATTCTTTATATAGCGAAAATAGTACAGAACTGATACCAATTATTTTAATTAACTATTGATTGCCTTGGCATTCACAATATTTGTAGGCATCAGTTATCCCAGGTGGTCCCACACCTAGATGACCTATGTTGGTTATTATGTATTAAATTTGAGTAAATGCAAGACCCTCTGAGGGTGAATTAAACTCAACTGTTTGTCGTCAAGAATAGCCCACGTGAGTAAGTGCTCCCACATTTAGTGGTTTCTGTGTATCTGCTGTTTAAGCACTACAACTGCTTAAACAGCAGATACACAGGAGCCACCGATTGTGGGAGCAAATACTTAGACCAATACGCAGAACAGACACTACAATCATATGCAGAGATACTCACCTAAATGTATACCTTTTTCTTGTTTGCTCTCATTACACAATTTGCCTTCTCCCACATTATTCATATCAGCTGCTGATAACTGAAAAAAAGTACATACAGTATATATACACATATAATAACTATCAGCTTAAATAATGGTGTATGATGGCTAAACCTGGGTCTACGGATAGTAAACACCTGTAAAACTAAATAATTTACATACATAAAGAGAAAACAGCGCTCCTCTGAAGATATTAAAAAAGTATACAAAGTGACAAGATGTTAGATGTTTTGCATATGTTCAACAAATTTAATAAAATGTGACAAAAATAGTATAATAAAAATACAATGAATGTATTAAAAAGTACACAGATGGCATAAAAACATGTTAGGGCTGAATTGATGAACACCCGTCTCTAACAGATGATTGGCGGCTAGTTCTGTTCCTAATGATACCTCCTGTGCAAAGATACAGTACTTTATGTGGGTGGTGGGTCCCAGTATAAGAACTGTCCACTCACGATTATAGGGTCCTGACCACGAAAGATTATATGGTCCTGATCATGTGGATGGTAACTCATGCTTGAGAAGAAATTGGTCCCTTGAATTGGAAGATGTTGGACTGGATGGTACTGAGTCCATCTTACCAAACAACTTCACCTTCACAAATGGTATCCAATTGTGGGGTCTAGTTCAGGTCTCCAATTATGCTGTAGCATTATAAGTCAATGCCAATAGAGATGGGGTGTGGGCCCTGACGCGTTTCACTGCGTTATGTTCCCAGCTTTTTCAGATTCTTCATTCCTTTAAAAAACAATATTTATACCACAAACAATATGGCCACGTGACTGATGCAGCCAGGCACAATTTCACTTGACATACTTAGAAATATGTTAATTATATATAAAAATATTAACAGGAGGCAGACTTGTAAATATTAATATAATGGGTACTTATATGTTAGTTGGGCGCCCACTATAGTTAGTACGCTCATACCCCCACTATCCATGTCGGCATGGAGTTGATTTTATACAGTATGGCGAGCCCGAAGCGTGGCGAGTCCCGCGAGGGGAGGCGGAAAACTAAGCAAATAGCTTAGTGGGCGCCCAACTAACATATAAGTACCATATAATGTATAGCTGTATAAGGTTTGGTGAGTAACAGACATTTGTACCTTTATTTGTGTCAGTTTATTCCCATTAAAATTAACTTCCTGTTTCTGTGCAGTGATCACATGTACTTTTTAATACATTCACTCTATGTTTGTAATACTATTTTTGATACATTGTATTAAATTTGTTGAACACAGGCAAAACATCTAAAATCTTGTTATTACATATATCTGACATATATCAAACTGATTGTTAAGTAATAGTACACTAGCTGGTAGTGTCTGCCTGCTTCTTCACCTTCAGTGCAGGGTGGGCTGCTCCTGTCAGCAAAAGATCACAGGAAGTAACAGGGGTGGAGCCGGAAGATGCCACGAGAGCTGGAGTTCCAGACTCTACATTGTGTGTACACCCCCTCACTTACCCCTTACAAAAAATCATGGATGCATCCCCCAATACACACAAACTGTGTGAATCTCCCCGCCCCAGTATTGCTGCCTGGGTCCAGGGACATGTCCTTGAGCTTACCAGTTGTGGACTGTAGTGAGAGCACATCAGGCTACTTGAGAAGCCACCACGCGGCTACAGGGAGCTGCCAGTACCAGTCTTGTGCAGGAGGGCAAAGAACAGCTGGTAAACAGGAGAGCTAATAGCAGCTAATCTGCTGTAAGTTAAGAGGTTGTAGGAAGCACACATTTGGGAGTTCATGCAACCAGCATCTAAGTAGAGGAAGGCATTAGTAGAGGAAAGTAGAGCAAGGCATTAATAGAGGGGGAAGCTGGGCATTTAAAGAGGGAGATGTGAGCTGGGCATCAGAAGAGGGAGGGGAGAGTAGGGCAGCTGAGGAAATAGAGTAAGTGTGCCAGGCAACTTGATGGCAGTTCAATCCACAAGCCTCAGGAACCAGAATTTGGTAAAGATCTGTAGCTGGGCTGAGGGATGGGTCTGTGCAACCTGTCCCCCATTCTGGGATGGGAGTGTATGTGAGAGCGGTCACAAGGGGGTTAAGGGGTTTGAACCGGGGGGAGTTTAGTTCCACTTCACTAATCAATACCCCCACGATGAAGAATGTGTTTACAAAACTATCTCAGCTTACTTTATAAGTGTATTACCTTTACAGATGTATCACCTTCATGAGCTGACACAATGCCTTCCTCACTGGAATGGCTGGTTTCTGAAGACTGTGACGTTACATTTATCATATCTTGTTCACATATCATAACTTGTCCAGCCATTTTTAGAGACTAAAAATAAAAATATTTTGTTAGGCCACCATTATAATATAAAAGTTAGAAAAGAAGCATGATATCTTTAGTTACATACCGCAATTAAGACCTTTAACCAAGTTTTCTTAGCTACCCCCTGATGTGTACATAGGCAGATTGGGTGCTCTTGATGACGTCAGCACACTGCACAGCAATTGAGCACAAGGTATTTTTTACTGTATATAAGGACTGTAACTGTGACTGATCTGCTCTTGCAGTTATGGAGAACACTGTTGTTCAAGGCATATCTAATTCAGTTATGTTGCAAACAATTGGAAAGTGATTTAGGGGGTTACCCAGACCTGATCAATGCTGTGCGAATTTGCAGCGCCCTGCGATCAGATAGTTACTGCCCCGGCCAGATAGAGTAATCACCCACCCTGTGAAAGTCTGTGAATGATGTGAAAATATTGCCAATCGACGGCCATCTGCAAATTAATTCGCAACTCACTCACTACTTTCCCAGTCTATGCAACTCTGACCATTCCACAACTCTGAGATAGAGGCATGCTGATTGAGGCTGGAGCTGACATCACACACTGCCTGAAAACACTTTGACATACCCTGCATTTTTCTGAATAGTCCCAGACAACGGCTGGCATTCTGTCAGTCTAGTTGCGAGGGGATTGTGTTGGTTTTTTGTGTTGGTGTTTGGCCTCGCGTATACCTACTGTGATCCAATCCGTACCGCCCAGCGTGCGAGCTGGCCTTGCCCTGTGCTGGGCGGCTCCCATCGCATGCTAATACCAGGAGTTGTAGTTTAGCAAATCTCCGTAAACTACAGCTCACTCTGAATAAGGCCCTGAGATTGAAATACATGTGGACGTCATATACTATGGGCCTTATTCTGGTTAAGTCGGTGAAACGTACGTACGGTCCGTTTCACCGTACGCGGACATGAGCGTAAGTCCGCCCACAGAACAGCCGCATACGGACGGTCACAAACACCTACAATGGGGAGTGGCGTACACTTGAGCGTACGCCACCGTATACGGACGGGTCTTGTCCGTTTTCACACCGACATCTTCCGTATATCTGAGCGTACGCCACAGTGCACGGAAGGGTCTCGCCTTTTTTCAATGGAAAACTCAGCGTGTGTCACCGATCATGAGAGTGAGCGTACGTCCATGCAGGGTGGCATACCCTTCACATATATGGCACTGCAAATCTTGCATTTCAACTATAATTAATACAATTAATTAATTATTCTAACTGCTATTCAATAATTGTTTTCTATTAATTGTCTACCTTAATAAACACCCTAATAAAACAACATTTTAACCCTCATTACATGTATATTTATTATGTTCTAATGTGGCATTTTAATCACTGTCTATGTGTCCCCACATTGGTTTGACTTTTAAATAAAGTTATGTTGGTGTTACAGTGAAAAAGTTGACACATGTTAAAAGTTTACATGTTTAAAGTATACAAAAACACTTACTGAATGGGTGTAGATGGTTAGGTACTTGTTTCCTATCTGGGCGCCCACGATTTTAATCGCGGGCATCGGGGGTAAAATCGGGGCCATCGCGGCCGATAAAAAATTGGCTGCGATGGGCCAGACGCGATGCCCGCGATTTTCCCATAGAGAACAATGTTAAATGCCTCAATTTACCCGCGATGACCGCGATTTACCATAGGAAACAATGTTAAATGGATCAATTTCCCCAAATTATCATAGGGAACAATGGGAAATGGGGCAAAAACACCCCTGAACATAAAAATGTCCCCCCAAAAGTAGTTGACGCCACCCCGCCATCAACGTGAACCCGAAGCGTGGCGAGCGCAGCGAGCCCGCGAGGGGCGGCGGTACGCGTCCTCCGACCTTTTCATGCCCTACTATCCACTAGGGCGTGGAGTGAGAATAGAATAGTGTGGCGAGCGCAGCGAGCCACCGAGCCCGAAGCGTGGCGAGCGCAGCGAGCCCCGCGAGGGGACGCGGATACCTTCACAGGTAAACGCGTCCCTTCGCGGGCTTCCCAGGTGTCCGCGTCGCCATGGACACCTGGGAAGCCCGCGAGGGGACGCGTATAACTGTGAAGAATAAGGCCCTATGTAACAGCTGGCACCTCTAGTCAGCCTGTAAATAATAAAAAATAAAGACCGGACATGGACAGCGACTTTGTATATTTGTATTTTTTTTTATTAAATAACCAATCTCTTTTTCTCTACTTTGATATTCACAAAATCCTGGAAGGTAGCTTAGGTCTACATCAGTCCATGTAAGCATCTGTTGATCTTGGCAAAAAAAACCCCAACAAACTATACAGTAGCTCTTAGGGGGGCTGCTGCGCAAGTGACAAGGGGATACATGTAGCAGTTAATAAGAGTGGTGTGGTGTTTCAGAAGTTCCCATGGCACACAATGGGCAACACTCACTACTAAAATGAATAGAGAAGGGCTGATTGGCCATGCTCTCAGCCAGCCAGCACTTCTCCATTCATTGCAATGGAAAGTGACCAATGGAAGCCCTGTCCCAGGGACTCTCCATAGAGACAGATCATCAGCTTATTTTGCCAAGACCCATGGATCAGGGATTATTTGCGCTCACCTCTCTGTCGGAGTACCGACGGTCAGGATTCCAATGTTGGTATACTGACCTCTGGAATTACGTCTGTTGGGCTGTCATACCACACCAGGCAGCTAAGCATGGAATAAATTAGGCCTTCATTTTATTCCTGGGCTGCTACCTGCAAGTAGTCTTAATTCTGTCACCCTGCACCTTGAAAAATCCTTGCAGATCCTGCTTCCTGCCTGGGGTGTCACTGTCTGCTGTGGTGTTTCTACAATAGTCTGGTTTTTATCTCAACCTTGAGATACAACCCAGACTGTTCTTGACGTACCACAGCAGACAGCGACACTCCAGGCAGAAAGAAGGAACTACAAGGATTTTACAAGGAGCAGGGTGCTAGAATGAACACTGTGTGCAAGGTGCCCCTCCCACCCAGTTTTGGTGCCCTAGGCAGCAGCATAATCAGGCACTAATCAGGGCTAATGAGAAACGCAGGTTATATACCAACCCCATTCCGGGTCCATTTACTCACTCCTACAATCTGGAATATTCTGATGCTGTTTTTTAACATTTTTTTATTATTTACATTGATTTGGCCATTAAAATTACTTTTTAAGTATAATTGATTCACCCTCTCATCATTTGAGCGCTATTTGTTTTTGTTTTTTTCTACTGATCAGGTCTAATGGGATACTGTCTTAGGGGCCTGATTCAGACATGATTGCTCATCTGCAAAGATGCAGATGACTGTGAGTTCCCGCCCAGACAGAAAGAAAACCCTCCCCACTTAAATCTGCAAGTGAATTAGGAATGGATTGCTAACCACTCTCCACTCGCAAATCTATTTGCAATTCTCGAACCATCTAAAAGTTTTTGCAGTCTGTCCAAATCTTGTTTTTTCTCTAATCTGCGATTGAGACAGACTGTTTGAGGCCAGGGCTGATGTCACAGACCCTCACATAAAATGTTTTTTTATGTTTTTTTGGTACTTGTGAGTTATCCGGACGCCCGATTTCAAAATCGGGTCGGATCGGGCACATCGCATCGCATGCGACCATCGGATGCGATGCGATGCGATGACCCGATTTTTCCATAGGAATCAATGTTAAAATGGACTGAGTCCATTTTAACATGGAATTCAATGGGAAAAAGGGGTCCTTTTCATACCCCTACTATCCAAGTGGGCATGGAGTTGGATATAAACCTGTGGCGAGCGTAGCGAGCCACCGAGCCCGAAGCGTGGCGAGCGTAGCGAGCCCCGCGAGGGGACACGGAATACCGTCCGCTCGCCACGCTTCGGGCTCGGTGGCTCGCTACGCTCGCCACAGGTTTATATCCAACTCCATGCCCACTTGGATAGTAGGGGTATGAAAAGGACCCCTTTTTCCATAGGAATCATTTTAACATTGATTCCTATGGAAAAATCGGGTCATCGCATCCGATGGTCGCATGCGATGCGATGCGATGCGATATCGCATCGCATCGTATCTGATTGTATGCCTTAACTTAAGGCATACAATCAAAAAATCGGGCGTCCAGATAACTCACAAGTACCGTTTTTTTTTCTGACACATCCAGAAAACGGAAGCTTTCCACCCCAAACACTGGATTCCTGTCTGTCAGCCTCTGGCTGCTTTGCGTTTACGATCCATACGCATTTTTCTTTTGCTAATCGGCCTTCTGTATGTGCAGACATTTGATAATCGTGCAATTAGCAAATTCTCTAATTAGCGATCAACTCTGAATCAGGCCCCTAAGTTAAGTATAATAAGATTGGAGGGGGGGTTGGGGTAAGCGGCTGATGTAAACCGGATACTTATAATTACTAGTTTAGTTTGAGAAACAGTTTTAAAAACAAAAAAACTTCTCAGTGGGGCCACCACACAAATCCCTCTGCTTAATTTACTTCTCCTAACCTTTTTGCTCCTTTTTAACCGAAAGGATGGTGGAGGTGTGTGTGCGGGTCACCAAATGTAAAATTAGCTATGCACATGGACTAATAGCTTCATCTGAGTGATAACCGGGGTCTGATTCAGAAATGGATGCGTTTGCACAGCAACTGAGTGTTTGAATACAGCTGCTGTGCAAAAATATACTATAACTTCTGAAGGAAAAATACACTTCCATTCAGCATCTCAGGTCGGATGCCTGCAGGATCGAAGACAAACATCTTGCCATCAGTTTTGAGTGAAGCAGTGGCCACCATCTGAGTTACACTGTTGTTTTAGTGTGGACTCTGCTAAGGGGAAACAAATGCAGGGCTGGCAGAGCCTGGCTACCATTAGACATTGTTTTAGCTTGAAATACATGTTGCTCTACAAAAAGGAAGGAAATACATGGCTGGCAGGCACGAGACATGCGTAACTTACATAACGTAACCCACACCACCCTGGGTCCAGGCCACCCTCCAATGTCCACGCCACCATCTATTACCTTTAGTAAAGTTGTGGCGGAGGATCCCGAAGCGTGGCGAGCAAAGTGAGCCCGTGAGGGGACAATGGTGCTATTCTGAAAGCGGCTAACGTAACTGGTGTAAGCTGTGGCCGCAAATATGAGAAAGTACCCAATTAAATAATTTGCCTAACCATCAAGTTGTTCATTAACTTCTGTTTTACCATCATTAAAAATATAAATACAAGACAAACGGAAAATCTTTTACTCTCCTGCTAATAAAGTACCAGCCAGGGAGCAATCCAATATTTTCTAAATTGTCTGAGTATATCAAATATATATTTTTATTAGAATATTACTATACTGGTCCTAAGAAATACTTTTTCCTATAAAAATAATATATCATTAATATATCATGTAATGATGATGTAGAAAAACCGTTAAAAAGCTGTAGTCTAGAAGAAGCATGGGAGAAATAATGTACTGATTTAAATGTCTCCTATAACACACTGCAGACACAGCATAACGGCTGCTGCTTACACATGGAACGTTGACCTGTTACACAGCAAAGCCTGCAATTATTACAGTCAGGCTGGATACAAAGTATGTCATTTGTCAACACTCCCTCGTAAAAGAAGTACAAACCTACCTGTATCTTCCTGTCTCACAGCTTAGGAAGCAGACAGAAAAAAGTCACATGGGATTGGCCAGGAGAGGGACATGTGATCGGTCTCATTGTCAGCAATGCCTGCTGGGATATGTGGTCTCGCTGAGTTCACGTCCTGATTCTGTGTCCCTTTGTCAGTCAGCCGTCAGACTACAAATCCTATAACCCTCAGAGCGAGGAAAACATTGGTGATCATTTTGGCATACGAGCCCTTACTTTAGTGGTCCATGTTAGAATGGCAATGGCTGGCATGTAGTGTAGTCAGTCATTGTCAGTAGCATATTGTATGTAGGATATAACTATGGAAAGCGCGTGTGTGGTCCTGGACATTTTATGATAGGTGCATTAGAAACAGGAGATGTTTGGTGCATTTGAAGATGAGGTGGTTTGGTTCATTAATGCTGTTTTTTTTTTACCACATACTTGTTAGCAGCCTTTAAACTGTAGCATTCTTTTTCCCTTTGTCTATGTTTCTTTCCAGTTTATTATCATGTCGTGTACCAGGAGTAATCTACTGTACTTGCATCACCAGATTAATGCTCACATGTATGATCATCTGCTCTGTCCGTGCAGAGTACATTTTTTGACAAATAAAGGTGTTTTTTAAAAAAATAAATAAATCTTCCAAGGGGTTGGACAGAGGTCAATAACATCAAGCCCCCAAGTTATTGATAAATACCTGCATCTAGAGGAGATTTTAATGTAAACATTTGTCCTGAATTTTTTTATTTTTACATTTTCTAATAAGTGGCCTCTGGCCTTTTGTTCTGGTGTGTAGGTTTTGATTTCAGTACCTGGTACCTGCAAAGAATTAATCCCTTTAATAAAGGACTTTTCAATGCTTTGAAGAGCAAATGATAGAATTTTAAACTTTGTATCAGAGACTCTAAAACAGGGATGGGGAACCTTTGCCCCCAGCTGTTGTTGAACTACACATCCCAGCATGCCCTGCTACAGATTTGCTATTTGGCCAGGCTAAACCTGTTGCAGTGGCATGCTGGGATGTGAAGTTCAACAACAACTGGAGGGCCGACTGTTCCCCATCTCTGCTCTAAAAGCATACTTGCCTACTTTTGAAAACTAGTTTCAGGGAGATTATAGTTGGTAGCAGAATTTTGCACAGTGCCCCATTGAGGGGGCATGTCATGCTCCACTCACAGGGCGTGTCTAGTTCCATATATGGAGAGATTGTGAACGTGGCACCTAGAAGCGTGGGTGTGTATTGCTACATCTGAGAGTAATCTGTTAAAATGATTTGTATCCAAATGTAGATGAGCCCCAAAGCAGGTCGTAAGAGCTACTATACTTGGTAAAGTGCTAGGAAATGGTGCTGATGATTCAATGTAAATGTATATATCTCTCATTCCTTTTTCCCCCCAAAATGTAACAGTGTAATGTGGGCTAGGTGAAATGAGGGAGATTGCTAGACTAATGAGGGAGAGAGGGAGATTGCTGCAATTTCAGGGAGTCTCCTGCAGAATGCAGGACGGTAGGCAACTATGTCTAAAAGCAAGAACTCATATAGCACGGGGAAGCATGGACGGCGTAATGGTTAGCATTACAGCCTCACAGCACTGAAGTCATGGGTCCCATTTCCATCATGGCCCTAAATGTGCAGAGTTTATATATTCTCCCAGGGTGCGTTTCCTCTGGGTACTCTGGTTTCGTCCCACGATCCACAAATCACTGTAATTGGCTCAACAAACATAACCCTTGAATGAATTTGTGAGCATGTGGTAGGAAATATATAGAGTAAGCTCCACTGAGATGGGACTGATGTAAATATACAAATATTCTCTATAAAGCGCTGCAGAATATGTGTGCTCTATATAAAAAACTGCTAATAATCTTAGAAGGAGATTTGAAGTATTTTTATCTTACTTTTGTAATACCCCTTTCACACCATGCTGAATTCCCATGTTGGCCCCGGGAACAACCCGCGACTAGCTCTGGTGTGCAAAGTTCCCGGGCCAAATTCCTGAGAAAATTTACCAGGAATTCAACACTGCTAGATAGCAGGGTTGCTCCCGGGACCAGCCTGGGAAACAGGCTGATGTGAAAGGTACTTACCCGGCATCCCGGCTTGCTTCCATCTAGGCAGCAGGGTTCGGGCAGTGGGGTCTGAGGTCCAGACTATGGGGACGCGGCACCCAACGATCTAGCACTGTTTGCCGGGCAGTGTTGCTGGATTTGAAAAGACTGGCCGTACTCTCTCAGCCAATCAGCTTCCGGACAGTCTTTTAAAAAAAAAAAATCAAATTCTCCTGCCCCTCTGCCTGACAAATAGCGCTACAAGCACCATCCGCAGCTGCCGTATCCCTGCAGTCTGGACCCCTCCACCTGCTGCCTGGAGCCCGCTGCCCTTTTACACCAGAAAATGCAGGGACTAGGCCGGTGTTAAAGGGGCCAACCCCCCCCCTGTATTTTCTGGTATGAAAGTGGTATTAGTGTTGATCATTTTAATAGTGTTTACATCTGAGGGTGTCCCTTAGGCATTGATAATAGAGAGAGAGAGAATTGTTTGTATGCATTATGTGTGATATAAACTTGTGTGTGATAAATACTGTTGGGGTTTTCACTGAAATTTTCATTGAGGTACTCCGAGTAACATAAAGTAAGTAAAGTGGGGGGCAAAGGCACACATGGATAATGGGGCACAAAACAATGGCTCACTTCCTGTCATTTAGGATGTTTTTTTCTTTTGTACAGTACAGTAACACAGGCACACACCATTATGGGACAGGGGCAGTGGGGCGCTTATAATTTTCTGTCAGAATATGTTTTGGAATGACAATAAAAAAAAGAAGTGCAAATCCAGTCCTGTTGTCAGTGTGGACTTGCACATTGTCTTCTTACATGCTCAGGTGGGCAGGAGAAACGCCCATTGTTTTATGAGCGTCCCCATAAAAATGTTGGGTATCCCCCTGCATACACAGGCGTTGCGATGCCTACTCGGTGCGGGCGGTTTACATCACTTGGCATCAGCCCCAGGTAGAATTTACCTGTTCGCTAGGCTGCGAACATACGCAGTCTAGCGAACAAGTCTGAATCAGGCCCATAAGATTTTGTCAGGATAGAAACAATAACTCAAAACACTTCTTACCTTCTAGCCCAGCAAAAGCCCATGTGCACTCCTAGTAACGCTGTTCCAGCTGTCTCCTGGGCACATGAACACAACGTCACCATGCACCTGCATGGCGCACGCCAATGAAATCACATTTCAACATCAACATGAATGAACTGCGGAATATAAATACATATAATATATTTCAAGTACATCATTATCCCAATCATTTCTATACAGCATACAGTGTGTAGGTAAGCATCTATAATATAATACCCTGTACAGGGCCGGTGCTAGGGTGTCCGGCGCCTTCCTGCAAACCATACATTTTGCGCCCTTTCACATTGCCAATGCAACAAGCTGCAGCCTGATTGTGGGAGTATATGCAACATGCGATCCTATGGAGGATCTTGGGTGCATGTACATGTATGCAGCACATTACACCCCACTCGTGACTGAGGGGGAAAGGAGGGGAGAGAAGGAGGAGATGGAAGAAGAGGGGAGGAGATAGAGGGGGCGGAGTGTTGAGGACTGGCAGTGGCACTGGCACAGCACACTGAGAAGATGGAAGGAAGGGGAGGCGGCGCTGCTGCCTGTTCGTCATTTGATTGACAGCTGACAGGCGCAGGGAGCAATGGGTAGGGGGAGTATCCGGACATGACATGTCATCCAGGCATTCACAGACAGCGCTACATGCCTCAGCGCAAGTGTCTGTGAGGAAGAGGGGGTAGGTTGCAGGAGGAGGACAGTGTGTGCGCGGTGCAGGGAGCTGCTCAGCCTCTCCATACTGCCGTCCGCTGTCAGACAGGCACTGCAGGTGGCATGCAGGCTGTGTGCCCTCACGGTGCAGGGAGCAGCTCTTTATACTGCCGCCTGCCCGCTGTCAGACAGGCGCTGTGGGTGGCATGCAGGAGGCAGTGACAGTGAGGGCTGAGGCAGCTTAAGCTGAGCAGAGAGGGAGACAGCGCCTTTTCAGCATGGCGCCTCCCTGCTTTGCAGGAGCTGCTGAGTGGGTAGCGCCGGCCCTGACCCTGTATCAGAAAACTGAGGCAGAGCATATCAGTGCTGCCAATCATATCTTTTAAAACATGGAGAGAGTTTCTATGGTGGTATGGGATTTCACTGATGTGCACCGTGGAAGTGCATGGTGACGTCATGTTGATGTGCCCCGGAGACGGGAACTCAGCGCTACTGGGAGTGCGCGTGGGCTTTTGCTGGGCTATAGGTTAAGAAGTGTTTTGAGTTAATGTTTGTAACCTGACAAAATCTTCTTTGATTGAAACAGCATTGTATATAGCATCATTATTTTTACCGGAGTGCCGCACCACTTGGAATCTGCCTGTTACCTCATTGTGAAAGCACATGGGAAGTTTCCTACCCATATTTACATACACACCTTTTTTTATGTATTTATACCAGCACCCTTGACCAGCCCTTGACTCATCCACATTCCTGCTAAGTAACAATTATTTGTCTGTACACTCTATTTGGACATATCTTTTCAGGCCAGCAATAAGGCACACACATTTATGTTATGTGCACTCTGCATGGCTTTTATTGGTTTAAGGCACATCCAAAGTTTTCATGTATTTTGGATATTTGCTACCTGGCAATTGACTTTTCCCAAAATAACTATAATAAATAATTAGCTTTACAGCATTTTTTGTCCTTATTTTTAGTCATAGGAGAGTTTATGTTTACATACAGTGCAGCCACTGTGCTCCCCACTAATGTGTTAATGCTGCCTGATACTGCACCACAACACTACAGTGACTGCAGACTCATGTCACCTCACCTCACTGCACTGCTATGTTTTCTTCAGGCAACAGCAGAGTGCAACCAGTGACAGGAGGGTTGTGGTATAACACACCGACAGTCAGGATTCTGACAGGCATTAGCCCGACGTCGGTATCCCGACTGCCCGGACTGCGGGGCTTGCCACCTATTCTATTCTCCCTCTATGGGGGTTGTGGGCCCCCACGAGGGAGAATAGCCGCTGCCTATCTGTAAGGGTTTTAGAAGTCGGCATTCCTATGTCGGTGTAAATACTTTCACTTTGAACACATCTCACACAAATCTAATGATGGCAATACACTATTGCAACTTCTCGCTGCAGCCGATCCCCTTACACCACATGCGGTCCTTTGATATGTGACGTATTGCATGCGACTTCGTTCCCCACTGCTGGGAGGGGGTCCAAACCAGAGGTCGCGTGTGCATCTGATTGGATGTCATACACATCCGATTTGGCCACTTTCCACCCGATTTCTCTGCCCGATCTGTCTGAAATGGGTGAAAAGTGGACAAATTGACTGTTTTATGGCCAGCTTACAGTAACTCTCCCTACACATGTTACATTTGCCCTACATGCAGTGCACATGGTTTTGTCCATTAAAGGAGGAAAACACTAGTTTGCAGGAATCTATGATCTGCAAACTCTCTTTGGTCAAGGGAATAGGATTGCCACCTAGCAACAGTTGGTGGGTTAGGGTGCAAGCCTCCACCAGCTGTTGCTAGGTGGCAAGCCACCCAACAAACAAAGGCCGTTATTCAGATCTGATCGCAGTACAAATTTGTTCTCAAAATGGGCAAAACCATGTGCACTGCAGGTGGGGCAGATGTAACGTACAGGGCCATAGCGAGGTGAAAAAGATTTTGCTTTTGCAATTTATGCTGAATCAGGCCCTAATACTGGGTATACACTTAAACAATATATTGTCCAATATATCATTCTGACATAGATTGAAAGGACAACCGTGTTGTTGTTAGCTTCGGGTCGGCCCTGCAGCATTGTAAATCAGAAGAGTTTGCAAGCAATGCTATGCGGTTGAATGCAAAATGCCATTCATCATCGCTTCGTTGCCCCCCCTGCATCGGCAAGTGTGTAAGCATTGGCAATGCAGGGTCCCATCGCCCTGGTACACTCTAGTGTGTACCATGCTTTAAAGCTAAAAGGCAAGATAAGATCATTGTCTCTAGGATGGTTATACCTGAGACAAGGTATGTTCATTATTGCATATAAAGAAACTTTTCCTCCTATAAGTGAAATAACCATGAAGGAAAAAAAGACTCTGGTTAAATATAGTTGGGTACACTATTCCATAAGTCAATCCTTCAGTCTCCTCTGCTTATTCTGACATTAAAAAAGTCTATGCATGATATTTTTCATTCATAGTGCCCTGGACAGGTAATGGAGTATCTACCAATAATTTGAAAATGTGACTCCTATGACCAGGACATCAAAGCTTGGTTGGACATCATTACTTCACATACATTGGACATGTTTTTCAGGGCTTACTACACATTATTAACCCTTTGCGTGTCATTTCTGTGAGCAATGTGCAAAATATCTGCTAAAAATGCCAGTGTCCCACCCATTTGTTATATACATTCAAATGTTGTGTAAGAAAAGTTTATATGTCCTATATAAGGTAAACATTACAGGTCATTATGATGAATACAAATGTTTGCTTGGCAATTTTAACACCTATTTTGACAAATTCACTTGGCATTCAAAGAGTTAAAGAATATGTTTGGATTGTACATGCTGTTGTACAATGTTGCATTTTGTATTTGTAATATTTTATTTGCCTTATTTTTTAATGAAAAATACCAAATAATTAATGTGAGCATAAAAAAATGTCCATTAGATTGGTGACTCTCAACTCAAAAACCACCCAACTCATCATAATTATTCCATCCGCTTCCACAGACGGATATCTGCAACACATTACTGGTTGGGGGTGCTTGATAATATTGGAGTTTAGAGCCACTGGCCTAGATAGTGGAGATAGTAGGGAGGTTTTCCACAGTGTTTCAAATCGGCTTTAACTTAAAAGTGGAAAGCCTCCCTACCTCACTTCCTGCACCACCAGTCGCAAACTGTATCTGATAAAATAAGCTGCTCATCAATAATTCCCGGCACTTCCGACTGCTGCACACTAGAGACTGGACATCAGGAAAGAGAGGTCCAGCATCACCTAACATCTGCTTGCCGCCCTGCAGAACCATTCACGGTAGCCTGGCAAAGGAAACTGTGTCAAATCACCTACAAGCACATCCCACTAATAAAACTTAAGAGCGCACAGCGGGGAAGAGGCAGCCAGCTCCACTTAACACCTGCATACTTCCCCATGAAACCACCCAGAGGAACTTGGTAGAGGTAGGAAGAGTGCAGGACCTATTGGTGCATACCACAGACTTACCATATTTAACAAAAGAGCTATAAGAATTATTTATCATTGTTTTAACCATACTTTTCCTCCACAGGTGCCATACCTTTCATTTCTTCTTTTTCTTCTCTCCACATTCTTCCTTCCTCTTTTCATTCAATTATATTTCATACAACTGACCTGACATAAAACAAGTGTTTCACAGTAATTATTTGAACCCATATTAATTCAGTCAGAAAGTCAGTACTACGGTCAGGACAAGCAACTTAGGATGCATACATCGTCTCTACATAAAATAGCATTCTGCAAGGATGATACATCCAGTCATAGGTGCCGATTTATGTTTTTGCTGGTGGGTGCTCATGCCAAAAATATATAGAGGAGTGGCTTCATGGGTAAGGGGTGTGGCCACAAAACAATACCAATTTATATTATGGAGCACAGTTGTCTCCAATATTCAAATTACGGCAACAGAGTTCCACATACATAAATGCCCCCACAGTGCAGGTACATAAATGCCCCCACAGTGCTCCACAGACAGAATACCTCTCTCCGGCATACTGTTTCCCAGGTGGCGGGTCTGGCAGTGTGGGTGCTCATCAATTTCCATGGGTGCTCGAGCCCTTGAGCACCCACAGAATCGGCACCTATGCACCCAGTCACTATAACATGAAAGTGACTAGTGAACATGTAACATTTTTACAGGGCAGTCATTTTGGCATGACAGGAAGAGTGTTCTGTACTCACTTTATGTCTACTCTGCATATACCATACAATAACAGTCCAGATTTCATGGCTACCCCTGCTTATTCTCAGATGGAATAATCAAGCTGACTGAGGTACAATATAAGTCACCTTTACCTAAGCCCGGATAGCCATAAAACCTGGACTGTTGGTGTGCATTGCCCATGTTTCATGACCACTGCAATACAGAACCAAATGTAGCAGAATGCCAAAAGCCAGAGGAGGGGGACTTTATGACAGAAGGAACATTTTTTTAAAGCACCAATCATTTACAAAGCAGAACCAGGTTTGTTTCGCCTTGTAAATGATTGCTACCTACATTTGTGATCACACAAACAGAACATATGGCACCAGCGCCGCAGCTCTCGTGGTAATTCTGCAAGATTATAGTTTCATTCTGGAGGTTCATGTTCCCCGGATTTGCGCAGATGCAACAAATGTGTGTGCATACCTCCCAACTTCATGGCTTATGCTAATTAGCCGCAACCTCATTTTCATACGAGAATAGACGCTGTGCGCATGTCTATTCTATTAGATTGGGGGGTTTCCCAACTGCCACCCCCCGCAGCGGGACAATGCCTGCCGCGGGTGGGACAGCGGGACAGGACCCGAAAATCTGGACTGTCCCGCTGTAATCGTGACAGTTGGGAGGTATGTGTGTGCAGTGGCTGAGGACTTTGCGATGGCTCCAGCGATTGTCTTTATTAATTTCTATGCAGCTGCACCACTTTTGGTGTCTCTCAATCCAAAAAATCCACAAGGTGGCACTCTTACCTTTTCCTTAACTCAGGTTCTGATTATGTGAATTGTGAAACATCTGCAGATTATGATACAGGACCTGTTCTATACCATGACTACTGAGTGCAGGATATAGTGGAACATTTTACACTATCTGTACTTTCCCTTTTGGGTTTACCTGTATTTCACATGTTTGTCAACTGATAACTATTGTTAACAGTCAGTGTGCCCGTTTTCATTTACGATTTTTTTGTTCCTTACTCTATATTATTATTATTATTACCAGATATTTATAGAGCGCACACATATTCCGCAGCGCTTTACAGAGATTATTTGAATATTTACATCAGTCCCTGTCCCAGTGGAGCTTACAATCTATATTTCCTACCACATGTACACACACACACACTCAGGGTAATTTTTGTTGGGAACCAATTACCCTACAAGTATATTTTTGTAGTATGGGAGGAAACCAGAGCACCCGGAGGAAACTACAGTTAGGGCCCTTTCACACACACCAGTTTTGATCGGCCGGCAAAAAAAAAACCAGACAAAATCTGTCCGTTTTATTGTCAGCTCTCAGTGCCTTTCCCGCACACACTGGTTTTTAAACATCTGCTTTCTTTCAAAATGAATGTGAAAATGGAGTTGTGGGTTGCTACAATTCAGTGAAAAGCCGGTGTGTGTGAAAGGACTCATAAACATTAGCTATTCACTGAGTTGCATGGACAGCAGGGATACATGCCATGTCAGTTCAGTGTGAAAAGAACACTTATGTCAAGGGTTGTCCATTTGTAAGTATTTTATACCCAATAAATTGTTCTCTTTGATATCGAATTGGACTTTGCTTCTTTTTGCCAGTCATTCTCATTCTTTTATTAGTTTTTTAAAATTAATCTTCACAGCTAAACAGTACATTTTTATGTATTATTTCAAGTTTTACAGATTCTTAATTTGCCTTCTGCATTTTTTTTTTTATATAGACTTATTACTTCACCCACAAGGTGTCACTCTTGCTTTATATGTGGTTTGCGCTTATCTCTGCTATTGGAATTGAAAGAGTGTTTTCTTATTTTTTTAACCATTAGGTATGCCATCAGCAGTGTTGCTATTTCCTGTCAAGGTATTTTATCCACATTTTCTGGTGTTTGAATTGTCATCTGTCTTTTCAGCTCTCATTTGCCATTGGCCTTAAAATAATAACATATCTTCTAATATTTATTATAGGGAACAGTTCTGGATTAAATGGATGGCAGTCAAAATCACTGGGCCCCCTTGCAAAAATATCATGCCCCCCTCACAAATTATCTCTTAATACATTTTTAATTTTGCCACCCAACAGCCCATGATCTGAAAACTGTCATTTAAATCTGCTGTTCATGGTTTATGTAGTTGTTAATGAGTACTGTACATTACATTTATATAGTATTTTCTCTATAGAGTCTTTAATGTATAGTTTTCATTTCTTTGAGTTTATGTATTTTTTCAATTTAAGAAAGCTTGATTGTAATGCTCGTTTAAGATCTAATCAATCTTATTAAGTTTTATATATGAAATTTGGCTAATTTATTTTAATAAAAAGAAAAAAAAAACCTACAGTAATTTACAAGTATAAGCTGCCTATAAGCTGATAGTTCAAGAATATAACAGTTTATATAACAGTGTTCAAGAATATAACAGTACCCAACTTTAAACTTGTTCATAGCAATCCGAATTCTGCCCCAGCCTCAATATTCGGGGTTTGTGCATTTCTGCGCATGTTACACACTCGCCCCGCCGTTCTTTGCAGGGAGGGAGGGCCAGGGGCGGATGGCGGCAGGGGCGGATCCAGGATAAAATGACAGGGGGGGCACCATGATAAAAGAGGGTTTAGGTGGGGGAGGGGCGGTGTTAGTGGTGCCAGTGTACATGCTAAGAGAGCGGCAGAGAGAGGGTGGGAATGGGATTAAAAATAGGCCCTGGCATTTAAAGTACGCAGGCCCACCATGGTGACAAAAGTGAAGGATGTAGTTGTATGCGCGCCGAAGAGGGGGTGTGGCCACTCAACAGGGGGCGTGTCCTTGAGTGTAGTGTACCACACCATATACAACTTCTACATTCATTGTACTTGCCCATTTCACATGATGCCAAATGGAATGAGCCAAAATTCACATAATGCCACATGGATTGAGCCAAAATTCACATAATGCTTCACGGATTGAGCCAAATTCATAAAATGGCATACGTATTGAGCCAAAATTCACATAATGCCACATGGATTGAGCCAAAATTCACATAATGCAACACGGATTGAGCCAAATTCATAAAATGGCATACGGATTGAGCCAAAATTCACATAATGTCACATGGATTGAGCCAAAATTCACATAATGCCACATGGATTGAGCCAAAATTCACATAATGCCACACGGATTGAGACAAAATTCACATAATGCCACACGGATTGAGCCAAATTCACATAATGCCACACGGATTGAGCCAAAATTCACATAATACCACATGGATTGAGCCAAATATCACATAATGCCACACAGATTGAGCCAGAATTCACATAATGCCACACTGATTAAGCCAGAATTCACAATACGCTTCATAAGCAGGGACATTGTCCACCAAAGGCGCACATTAAACATTTACACCATAATGTCCATTACACGTTATGTTACATGCCATTATGTCCATTATGTATTATGCCAAACACCATAATGCCTATTAAAAATTATTCTACATAAGTGCTGCTTATCTACATGCTCATTGCCAGAGGTTCCATGCTCATTGCCATGTGGGATTACATGCTCATTGCCAAGGGGGAATACATGCTCGCGGTAAATGGGGGACAGCCGCCGCCAGGCAGAAGTGATAGCCACTGACAGTGGCAGAGCCTGGCTGTATATTCAGAGCACTGCAGGTCCCGGCTATTTGAAATAATACCCCTTTCACACCAGAAAATGCATTCCCAGGTTGGCCCCATTTACACCAGACTAGTCCCTGCATTTTCTGGTGTGAGGGGGAGAGAAAACCACCCTTCCCCCCCTTTAACCAGTTATCTCATTTAACCGGCTATATCTTCGGAAACCAACTGACCCATTTACATGAGACAAGTATCATATTGAAGAACTTTTGAGTGGGCTTTGAATGATTTTGGTCCAGTGAAACTGGAACGTTTGACATTTGGTTCCAGAGTAATCTGCCCTCAAAGAACATGAACAGCCATGAAATTACATTTCAAAAATAAAAAAATCAGTTTACACACAATATCTCTAGAACCGATTGATCGATATGGACCAGCCTGGTATCATATTGAAGGCCCAGCGATTTGGAATTGAATGAGATCGACCACAAGCTTCTGTGATGCCGGGTGGGGGTCGGAATTGACGAGTCCCATATTATCCTATGGGGAAAAAACGTTACAGCTTGGCCAGGCGATATCTCCGGTTCCCGGGGGGCTAGAGACACGGGGCTGGGCTCGTTGGAAAGCCCTGGTCCGCACTAGAAACGGGGCTGAAGCACGAAAATGCTGGACATTCCCCTGGGAACGCAGGTGGTCGATGCCTGTCGGGGGTGGGCGGTTGACGTCACATGACATCAGCTCTTGCCCCCTCTTTGTCAGACACAGATGGAAATAAAAGTCAGTTTATTACCAAAGGGGAGAGAACTCATTCGATGGTCGGCGACCATTTAAATATTTCTCTTCCCTTGAGCTGCATGCAAGGGGATCTGTTCTCGTACATCTGAGCCAACCTGAATTAGTCCCTTAGTGCTGAGTACCCCGTATGGACAATCGTGCAAGTACAGTAGAAGGCAAATCTCTGGAGCCATGACGGCCAGATGCAACATCCAATCCCCCCTGTCTAACTGCTTTGCTTTAGAGCAATGATTCTTACACATAGCCGTTTACTTCTGGAGAAGCGGATATTATCCGCTTACTGATTCTAAACACACCACAAAATAAAAAGCAGTGTGGTACAAAGCAACATCAAAGTCATTGGATGACAGTGTCTCCAGTTTATACGTCAGACCACTCAAGAGCTTCTGATTAATGGACACTTGTCTTCGCAAACTGCATGTTCCTTTTAAGAACGCAGAACTAAAATGTTTTTTCATGAGATCCTCTCAGCCTTAAAGCTTACAATTATAAGTGATGCTAGCCAAAGTAGCAGCTATCAACAAAAGAACCAAGGCATTGTGCATCTTATCTTCACATGCCAAGTCCTGCCAAGCCACTGAATAGAACTGCAAGGTTTGCCAACCCTTCTATGCCATCTTAATATGCTGCCAGATGGTAGTTAGCGTCCAACCAGTGGTGAATAAAATTATGCAGCAGCAACAACATCATGGTAGAAGACACCCTTTGTTTGTTGATTTCCTGCACAACTCCGAGGCAGTTGAGTCAGAAAACAATGTTACAGGTATACAAACTAGATGTTCACAACTCAACCAATATAACTATTGGGAACAGGTACAAAACAGCAGGTTTGCTGCCATTTTCCACTTTAACCAAAATGTTTTATTGTCATTAAATACTACATAGTTGCTATTACAAGCTCATACAAATTATTTTATTGTTATTTCTGAAATTGGAATTACAGTCCAATACAATATAGTACAATACATATAGTACAATTAAGAGCCAGACATTAATTTATAATTAAGCCACTATATTTCAACATGCAGTTATTATACTTGTATGCTGTTTGTAGCATCCACAGTCCGTGATATCTGTCTGGAGTTAATGCCCCTGGTAATTTCATGGCAGTATTCTGGGTGGCTACAGATGTAACAGTATATGGGTCACTTTTAAGCCTTACAAAAAGCGGCCTAACGCTGGCTGATCTGTGTGAAGATTGGCGCTGAAAGTGGAGGTTGCAGAGCATCTCTCAGCTTATCTTACTGATTACCAAAAGGACCTCCAAGGTTCAGATCCCATCATGCAGCTTAGGTGTATAATGTGCCTTATGCGTTTCTACATTGAAATAGTCGGCAGTTTTGTTATATGAAATAATGGGGGCTGCCAGTGTGCAGTGTGAACGTCCAATAAAAAAAGACTAATCATTTAATGAATCATCGCACACTTGACCAATGTGCATTGAACACAGTCTGCGGTACTTGTTTCCTATCTGGGCGCCCGTCGCGGGCATCGCGGGTACATTTATGTATGGCCGCGACGCGACCGACGCGATGCCCGCGATTTCCCATTGAAACCAATGTTAAACTTGGAAATCGTGTCGGTCGCGTCGCGGCCGGCCATAAATGTACCCGCGATGCCCGCGACGCGATGTTCACGATTTCCCATAGGAATCAATGTTAAAAGCCGCGATGGACCCGATTTTACTGTTAAATGCCTCAATCCACCCGATTTGGCCATAGGAATCAATGTTAAATGGGCCACAGAGCCCATTAACCCTTAAATGTCCCCCCAAATTTTTGACGCCACCCCACAATCGACGCCAACCCGAAGCGTGGCGAGCGCAGCGAGCCCGCGAGGGGCGGCGGTACGCGTCCTCCGACCTTTTCATGCCCTACTATCCACTAGGGCGTGGTGTGAGAATATAATAGTGTGGCGAGCGCAGCGAGCCACCGAGCCCGAAGCGTGGCGAGCGCAGCGAGCCCCGCGAGGGGACGCGGATACCTTCACAATTATGCGCGTCCCCTCGCGGCCTTCACAGTGAAGGTATCCGCGTCCCCTCGCGGGGCTCGCTGCGCTCGCCACGCTTCGGGCTCGGTGGCTCGCTGCGCTCGCCACACTATTATATTCTCACACCGCGCCCTAGTGGATAGTAGGGCATGAAAAGGTCGGAGGACGCGTACCGCCGCCCCTCGCGGGCTCGCTGCGCTCGCCACGCTTCGGGTTGGCGTGGATCGTGGGGTGGCGTCAAAACTTGGGGGGGACATTTAAGGGTTAATTGGGCCTAATTCAGGGTTAATATGGCCAAATCGGGTCAATTGAGCCATTTAACAGTGAAATCGCGGTCAATCAGCCTTTTTAACATTGTTCCCTATGGGAAAATCGCGGTGATCGCGGTCATCGCGGTCATCGCGACCATCCAATTTTACCCGCGATGCCCGCGATGACCGCGATCACCGCGATTTTTACCCCCGATGACCGCGATTTTGATCGTGGGCGCCCAGATAGGAAACAAGTACCCAGTCTGCTTGTTGTGATAGTTCTGTTACAAGCTATACTGTATACAATAGAGTATTTTTGCCTACATATGCGATATAGGTGGTTTCCAGAATATTTTGCGCAATAGCAAATAATCACTCAACCGTGCATACCGTGGCATCGTTTGTGGTGTGTGTGCACCTCTGAAATAGGGGTGTCTGGAGGATAGGTTGACAGTGCCAATATTGAAAGTCGATAGGTTGGCACCAAGAGATCAGCACAAGATTCACATTGGCACAAGTTCGACGTGCACTAAGTCAGCATTGACAAAGGATCGACGTGCACTAGGTTGACAATCATAATAGGTCAACACATGGAAAGGTCGACATGAGTTTTTAATTCTGTGGACTCTTTTATAGTTTAACATCCACGTGGACTTTGACTGGCCTGAAGCATGGCAAGCCACGCGAGGGTATGTGCTTCACTAATTGGGGCTCCATGTGCTCAGGTGTCTTTTGTCCCTGTTGAACTTGTGCATGTCAACCTTTTGGCTGTTTATCTAGACACAGCCGACCCCCCTTTAATATGCAACCTGGAAAAGGCCCTAAGGGGTACATTTACTAAGATGGGAGTTCTATGAAAGCTGGGATGTTGCCCATAGCAACCAATCAGATTCTATTTATTTAGCACTTTCTAGAACATAATAGATATAATCTGATTGGCTGCTATGGACAACATCCCATCTGGCTGCTATGGACAACATCCCATCTTTAATAGAACATCCATCTGAGTAAATTTACCCATAAGGATTTGACTTTGTAAATGCATAGGCAATGCCCCAATACATATAATTCCCATAAAACACCCACAATTCAATGCAACTCCACCTCCCATTCACCACCCAATGTTGTACACATATTTTCAATACATTTCAGAGACTGTCATGTCAATTGCTACTATGGCTTACACTGTGGGATGCATGCATTGTGTGGCATTTTAGCTATTTAGGAGCATGCGCAGATGAAAACAATGACCACTTCTCTTTCGTCCATCCTGGTGACACAGCTAACCTTGGGATGTAGGAGGGTCCGCCGGAGCAAGGCACCTATGCTGACTTCTTTTGAGAGCAGGCTCCTCCCTTCTGCATCCCAGGATACTTCAGTTTGTTTTAGGTGCCCACAGGAGTGGGTGCTGGGCTGACCGGCAGCAGGCTGCAGCTGTTTCTTTTGGATTTTTTTTCTGGAATAGAGTAGCTAGGATTTTTTATATTTTTAAATTTCACTTGTTAGTGCAGGTTTTTTTTCCAGTGTGTTACTTCTTTTAGAAGTTCACACACACTGAGAGCGCAGCAGAGGCTGACAGAAGCGCGTCCTGTCAGCGCTCTGTGTGCAGAGGGAAGCTGTCTGCTCCCTCTGCACAGCGCTTAACCTCTGTGCCTACATTTCTACATAAGGTAGTATCTTCTTTTCATTTGAACCAGGAGATAGTACACCCGTTGTTTTCCCGACCTGAATAGGGACAAGTTAAAGAAAAAATAGGGACAAGTTAAAGAAATTGGACGTTGTTCGCGCCTTGCAAATATACGTGGAAAAAGTATAGGATATCCGCAAAACTGATTTGCTTTTGGTGTTATATGACGTACATAAGAGAGGGTGGCCTGCTTCTAAGCAGTCCATTTCCAGATGGTTATGGTAAGTAATTGCCTTTGCCTACACCAAGGTAGGTAGTCCTGTTCCTTCACGGATAAATGCCCATACCACCAGGTCAGTTGCTTCCTCTTGGGCTGTGCTTCATGGGGCTACAGCGGAACAGTTGTGTAGAGCTGCCACCTGGTCCTCTTTTCCTACCTTTACAAAATTCTATAGGTTCCATGAGTTTGCGTCCAGGATACTTCAGTTCAACTTCTAAAGCACACTAGGATACATTACTAGTGTACTTACATGAAGTGTGGAGGACACTTCATTTGAACAAGCAGTGATGAGAACTGTAAGTCTGAGTGTACCCTCCCAAAGGGCCGCTGTGTCACTAGGATGGATGAAAGAGAAAAGGGAATTTTTGTAAGAACTTACCGTTCGAACCCCTTTCTCTGAGTCCATCCTGGTGACACAGCAATCCCTCCCTTACGCTCAGTAAGTTATACCGTTCATGTATTGTCATGTTATTGGTTATGTTGATTATATATATATATATATATATATATATATATATATATATATATATAATATGGTCAGGCGTTGTACTGAGTAATGTATTCTAGTGTGCTTTAGAAGTTGAACTGAAGTATCCTGGGATGCAGAAGGGAGGAGCTTGCTATCAAAAAAAGTCAGCATAGGTGCCTTGCTCCTGCGGACCCTCCTACATCCCAAGGTTAGCTGTGTCACCAGGATGGACTCAGAGAAAGGGGTTCGAATGGTAAGTTCTTACAAAAATCGATACTTGTTTCCTAGCACGGCACCCGTCGTAGGTGATCGCATACCTTAAGTTAAGACGCGATGGACACGACCGACCCGATTTTAGGGCTATTTTTAGCCTTTTCCCCGACAATTAAAAAATCACATCCATCACGTCCCTTGCATGCCTTAAGTTAATGCCTCCATGCCTGGAGGGAACAATGTTAAATGGGCCAATGGACCCGATTTTTCATTGTATACCCACCCTTATGGGTATTTTACATGACAAATGCCCCCCCATTGTTAACGCCACCCCACGATGAACGGCAACCCGAAGCATGGCGAGCGCAGCGGTACGCATCCTCCGACCTTTTCATACCCCCACTATCCACGGCGGCGTGTAGTTGATTTTATATAGCGTGGCGAGCGCAGCGAGCGGACGCGTAATACCTGTGAAGTAATGCGCGTCCGCTCGCCACGCTTCGGGCTTGGTGGCTCGCTGCGCTCGCCACACTATATAAAGTCTACTCCACGCCGACGTGGATAGTGGGGGTATGAAAAGGTCGGAGGACGCGTACCGCCACCCCTCGCCATGCTTCGGGTTGGCGTTGATCGTGGGGTGGCGTTAACAGTAGGGAAAAAAAATTGGGGTCTAGGGGACATTTAACATTGGGGCCAATGTAAAATCGGGTCTCAGGGACCATTTTACATGATTCCAATGTAAAAATCGCATCGATCGCGACGATCGCATCGCATGCGATTTGGTTGCATGCGATGTGATCGTCGCGATTTCGGGGGGTCCCAATTGATACAATTTTTATTGCTGGTGCCGTGCTAGGAAACAAGTACTCAAAATTCAATCCTTTTTTTCTAGAAAATTCAGTCCAAAACTACAAAATATTTACTGTACCACAAAAGCATATAAACAGATAAGACCACCCCTATAAGTTGTACTACTTATTAAATGTGTATACATAATAAAAAAAATGTATTGTCATAGCTCATGCCTTTTTTATGATTATTTATATTAAGTTGCCAATCATTAAATGACTAATGAAAATTAAAAAAATCCTGCAGAGAGGAGCAGCCATTTTTATTTCTTGACGAGGGCATTTTGAGCCTAAATCCACCCCTGTCATTTGCACAGATATTGGTATTGCATCCAGCTCAGAATCGGGCCCTATGTGCTTGTCAGTTTGATATGTCTCATCATAAAATCTTGATTTAGATAGCATACTTATCCTAATCCAAAATTTTTAAAGTTATGATATAATTAATAACCAATATTTCCATAAGAGTGCGTCTCCCTATAATGTATATATATTATATGCTGCACATCAAAGGTGTTTTGAAAAAACATAAACAATTTGAGAATCCCTGCACTACTGCAACAGGTACCTTAAATATGTGAAAAACAATTTCCTGCTCATCAGATATTTTTATTAAACTAATATAATTAATAACATTTCTGTCCTGGCTGTACACAGTTACCCAGCTTCCTTGCCTATACTTTCTTTCACCTACTGGATTTATATTTAGTAATGGTACTCTTTACCTAGAACGGCGCCCGCGATTGAAATCGCGGGCGTCGGGGGTAAAAATCGCGGTGATCGCGGTCATCGCGGGCATCGCGGGTATATCGGGATGGCCGCGATGCCCGCGATGACCGCGATCACCGCGATTTTCCCATAGGGAACAATGTTAAAACGGCAGATTGACCGCGATTTTACTGTTAAATGCCTCAATGGACCCGATTTGGGGCCAAATAGGCCAAATTAACCCTTAAATGTCCCCCCAAATTTTTAACGCCACCCCACGATCCACGCCAACCCGAAGCGTGGCGAGCGGCGGCGGTACGCGTCCTCCGACCTTTTCATGCCCTACTATCCACTAGGGCGTGGTGTGAGAATATAATAGTGTGGCGAGCGCAGCGAGCCACCGAGCCCGAAGCGTGGCGAGCGCAGCGAGCCCCGCGAGGGGACGCGGATACCTTCACAGGTAGACGCGTCCCCTCGCGGGCTTCACAGGTGTCCGCGTCGCCACGGACTCCTGTGAAGCCCGCGAGGGGACGCGCATAACTGTGAAGGTATCCGCGTCCCCTCGCGGGGCTCGCTGCGCTCGCCACGCTTCGGGCTCGGTGGCTCGCTGCGCTCGCCACAATATTATATTCTCACACCACGCCCTAGTGGATAGTAGGGCATGAAAAGGTCGGAGGACGCGTACCGCCGCCCCTCGCGGGCTCGCTGCGCTCGCCACGCTTCGGGTTGGCGTGGATCGTGGGGTGGCGTTAAAAATTTGGGGGGACATTTAAGGGTTAATGGGCTCTATGGCCCATTTAACATTGATTCCTATGGCCAAATCGGGTGGATTGAGCCATTTAACAGTAAAATCGGGTCCATCGCGCCTTTTAACATTGATTCCTATGGGAAATCGGGAGCATCGCGTCGCGGGCATCGCGGGTACATTTATGGCCGGCCGCGACGCGACCGACACGATTTCCATGTTTAACATGGGTTTCAATGGGAAATCGCGGGCATCGCGTCGGTCGCGTCGCGGCCACACATAAATGTACCCGCGATGCCCGCGACGGGCGCCGTTCTAGGTAAAGAGTACCTTACTAATTACCAGCAATCTCCCAATAGATTGCTGTAGAATATTTGAAAAAATATTTAAAAATGCAATAAAGTGAATACCCAATGGGACTAAATTAGTCAAAAGGAGGCACTGGTTAAATTTAATCCGAAACACCCTCTGAATTCTTTGTGAATTTACACTTTTCAATGTTTAATAATAATAATAATAATAATAATAATGATATTTATTATATAGCACTTTTCTCCCAATAGGACTCAAAGTGCTTCACCATTGTCTTTACAGCTCAAAATACAAAACAAGCTTAGCAGTAGATGTCAGTGAAATGCTTGAGTAAATAAGAATGTCTTTAGTCTCTTTTTAAAGGATTCTACAGTAGGGGGCTTCTCGCACTGTGGGAGGAAGAGAGTTCCATAGAGTTGGAGCAACAAAGTTGAAAGCTCGACCCCCAGATGAATTCAGGGAAATTCTGGGTACTGTTAGTAGTCCTTCTTCAACGGATCGTAGTAATCGAGTAGGACAGTAAGGAATCAGAAGCTGCTGCAGGTACCTTGGGCCCTGGTCATGTAGGGCGTTGAAAGTGAGTAAGCCAATCTTGAAAACGATTTGCCATTTTACAGGTAGCCAGTGAGGGGCATAGAGAATGGGAGTTATGTGGCAGGAGCGGGGCTGGTTAGTTAATAGTCTGGTGGCTGCATTTTGTACCAGCTGCAAGCAGTGCAATTCTTTTGCTAGAAGACCCAGGTAGAGAGCATTGCAGTAGTCTAGTTGTGATTATATATATGCATGTATTTTTAATCATTATTTTTACTCATTATTACCCATATTTAAACTCAGTACTGCTCCATCCCATTGAGATCTAACAAGGACCACTCTTTTACGGGTGTGGTTATGCGCTTCCGACAGTGGTGATCCCGATAGTCAGTATACCGACTTCAAGATTCCAACTGGTGGTGCTCTGACAGGGGGGCGAGCGCAAAGAAACCGCTTGCGGGTTCGCTGCGCTTGCCACGTTACGGGCCCAGTGGCTCACTATGCTCGCCACAGGTTCTGTTTTCCCTCTATGGGGGTCATGGACCCCCACAAGGGAGAATAGCCCCTGTGAGTCAAGATCCCCACTGTCGTAGCACCGGCAGTTAGGATCCCGACGTCGGGATACTGACTGTAGGGATCCCCAGTGTCAGAGCGTCATCTGGCACCCCTTTTTACTGCCTTAATGGATTAGCTTCCACCTGACCAGAGGCACCAATGACTGACCAGAGCGCCCTTTTTTCCCATTTTTTGGATCAACCTTTTTGATGAACCAAAGCCCACTGAAATACCCCTTACTTTGTATTATTATGATTATTTGCCATTATTATTATTTAATTATATCTGCATTAAAAATACAGTAAGTACATGTATATGCTTCCATTAAATGCTCTGAAACTGAGCTTGCACAGGGAGCAATTAAGCCTGCAGTATGTCAAACATATCTGTGTTTGCACCTGCAAGCATTTAGCATTTATAATGTTGATTTTCTCTGTCTGTGCATTGATAATATATTTATTGCAGTGTGGTTGGCTAGGTTTTATGTGCACGTGAAATTACTTTTTTCTGACTTATGTCTGCAAATATTTACTACCACTGAGTCTACAGTGATGCTTGTTGTGCATGCAATCTGTGCACCTGCTACAGGCTCTATTAATCATTCTGTAAAATCTTACAGGATGCATTTGGTTCTGTATATGCCAACACTGATATTACTTCACTAGGGCTTTTTCCATCTGTGATTTGTCATCAATACTATGACTTTTTAAAGGCACATGTACAGTTTATATGTTTTTTTTTTTTTTTATTCTATGAAATATTGTGTTCTCTATGGATGGTGTAATGGTTAGCATTACTACCTAACAGTGCTGAGATCATGGGTTATTTCCCCACCATGGCCTAACTGTGTGGAGTTTGTATATTCTCACTGTGCTTGCGTGAGTACACCGGGGATTGGGTACACCAGTTTCCTCCCACAATCCAAAAATATACTGGTAGGTTAATTTTCTCCCAACAAATTTAACCCTAGAATGAATGTGAGTGCATGTACATGTGGTAGGGAATACAGGGCCAGATTCTCTAAACTTCAAAAGTGATAAAATGGAGAGTGATAAACAGCCAGCCAATCAGCTCCTACCTGTCATGTCACAGACTGTGTTTGAAAAATGTCAGACAGGAGCTGATTGGCTGGCTGTTTATCACTCTCCATTTTATCACTTTTGAAGCTTAGAGAATCTGGCCCATAGATTGTAAGCTCCACTGGGGCAGGGACTTATGTATATGTATGATGTATATGCTGTGGAATATGTGCTCTATATAAGAAACTGTTAATAAGTAAATAAAATACAGACACACATGAATGAACTTATTTTATATGCAAGTTTATATGAAACCGTTAAACTCTAAGGGGAGTATGTATCGAAGCTTGGGGGGAAGATAAAATTGGGAGTAATAAAAGACCAACCAAACAAATGACTGCTTTCAATTCTCATTAACAAATCAATAGCACTGCGTTAATTCCTGTTAAAAACAAATCAATATGCTGTGTTAATTCCCTGCAGGGAAAAATCTTGGCTGAAATTTATTGGATGAGGAGAGATAACCCATTAATAACATTAACAATTCAACAAAACAGTCATACTTACCACCAATGAACAAAGCATAAAAAAATGGGAGGAAGGGTAACATTTCCAGAAGTAAAAAGGGTTGGTGCCAGCCGAGAGCTACTAATATTACTTCCAAATACCACACCCCTTAATCCAGTAGGCTGTATCAAAAGATCAAATATAAAACATATGCATTTAAAGTGGCCTTACTAAAAACCAGCAATTATGATCAATCAGATACTGTACTAGAACTTGGATATCTATTCATTGCATGGATATGTATCATAGGGTTAGCAGTGTCTAGGTCAATAGATCGACACCAAAATGCTGACATGCACAAGGTTGGCATTGACCAATGGTAGACACAAACAAAATGTTGACATATAAAAAAAGGTTGACGTGTTGTGGTTGTTTTTGCATCAATGTTGACAATGAGCATATGGACCCCCAATTATTGTACTGTATACCATTGGTTCGGGCCACTTTACCGTTCCCAATCGGAGTCCACATGAATGGTAAAATATGAAAATGTAAAAAAAAAAAGAGAGAAAAAAATTTGTAAAAAATCTCATATTGAACTTGTCATGTGTCGACCATTGCCTTGTAGGCCTGTTGCTTGTTAATGTTGACATAGTGCATGTCAACTTTTTGGTGTCGACCTACTGACTATCATCTAGAGGTTCTGAACCCTTAGTACTCAAGTAGGTCATATTTTGTGGATTTGTACAGTATAATCATGCACAGAACGAATATCTTTTGCTGAGTCAGTATCGATAAAATGAATGAATTTATGGAAACCTTTGTGTGGATTTAATATCCTGTATCTATATAGCTTCAGAGATACAGCATGATGCTCTGTATCTCTGCATCTCTGCCCAGAACAAAGTCATGGTTGACAACATTTGCTGACAGACATCTGAATTCAAAGTGTCAGCCATCTGTATAAAGAACAGGCCACCACAAAAATCTGAGCTTCCTCTTCCTTTCTTGCTCCCACTCAACTATAAAACTGGTCACTATAATGTAATTTATATGTTTATTACTATAGTCTGTGTTGCTTTAATTGAGGCTTTTTCTATTCTAACACATGTACACTGCATACAGATGACCAAAGATATAGGAACACTGTTGTTGAAATTTTTCTTGTAATCTAAGTCATTACTTTTTTTTTCATTTACCATAAAAAATATTTTCACATTGTTGTGTGCTTGTTTACTGCAGTATTGCAAATACGTTTTTGAGTTTTATTGTTGGTTTTAAATATAGTGCTAGATAGAAAGGGGATGCCGATATGATGCCAGCAATTGGGATGCAGGTGGTCAAAATACTGGTGCTGGAATCCCAACAGCTGGCAACCCTTTTCTTAGTGTGCAGGGGTGTTGGGTGGGGGTTAGAAGTTAGGTTTAGGTACTAGGACGATTTAAGCTTAGGGTTGGGGGGTGAAGTTTAGGTTTATGCTGCGGGGGATAGTTAGGCACTAAAATGTGATGTTAGGGTTAGGCACTAAGGGGGTGGGGTTATGATTAGGATGCAAGGGAAGGGTTAGGCACTAACAGAGAGGGTTAGGGCTAGGCTGCTAGTAGGGAGGGCTGTGGCCAGGTCCGGATTGAGGTCTGTGGGGCGCTGGACAACAAAATTGTCGTCCCCCCCAGTCTGGGACGGAGGCAGGTGGAACCTGGGCAGCGTGGGGTCCAGGCAGCATGGATCCAGGCAGCGGGGATCTGGGCAGGAGATGGGAACTAGTAGCGGTATTGGCGGGGCAGGAAGCGGCTGCTGAACATGCAACTATATTTTGAAAAGACTGGCCTTCCATCTGATTGGCTGAGAGGATTCTCTCAGCCAATAAACGGCTGGCCAGTCTTTTCAAAATATGGTTTTACATTCAGCAGCCACTTCCCACACTGCCAATAACGTTAATAGTTCCCATCTGCCACAGGGACCCCACCGCTGACTTCCCATCCGCCGCTGACTGCCAAGCCGCCGCAGGGACCCCCTGCCCACCCACACTGCCCTACCCTGCTGCCTGCCACCCACCCGCCACAGCAGTGACAGTGTAGGGGCCCCTGATGTGTGGGGACCCGGGGCAACCGCCCCTGTGGTTAATCCGGCCCTGGTTGAGGCAGTAGGGGAAGAGGAAGATGTGTGACCAGAACTTTATGGGCTCCATAGCAACATATTGAAGGGGCCTCTGTCCCATTGATTCTTGAGAGACCTCTCCATGGAAGTTATTAGTTTTATACCCCATAAAAGTTCCATGGTTCATTTTCTGAACAATAGTAATGCCCTAGTTAATATTATGTCACATAGTAGTGCCTTAGTGTATTTTATGAGCTATTGTATTGTAGTTCTTTAGTTTAAATGATGTCAGATTGTAGTAAACATTATGGCACTTTGGGTGAAATTTAATAGAATGAGAGATTCAGAAAGTGAGAGATTTGGGGTGACATTTAATAGAATGCGATTTTTAGACACTTTCAAATTCGCCCATTACTGCACTTTTTAAAATGAGGTGCGTGTTCCCGGAAAAAAAGTGCGATAAAGTGCGATAATGGGCGAATTTTTGTCATGAAAATGTGCGAATTTGAAGTAATGTGCGAATTTGTGTTTTAAAAAAAAAATGGTGCGAGGTCCCCCCTCCTGAGCATAACTAGCCCTGGGCTCATTGAGCCGGACCTGGTTCCAAAAAATACGGGGGACAAAAAGCGTAGGGGTCATCCAGTGGCGGATTCAGGGGGGGTGCCACCCCTGTCATTTATTTTGTAGCTGAGGACCAGGGCTTTCCAACGAGCCCAGCCCCGTGTCTCTAACCCCCCGGGAATCGGAGATATCGCCTGGCAAACCTGTAACGTTTTTTCCCCATAGGATAACATGGGACCCGTCAAATCCGACCCCCACCCGGTTCCCGCCCTGGCATCATAGAAGCTTGTGGTTGATTTCATTCAATTCCAAATCGCTGGGCCTTCAATATGATACCAGGCTGGTTCAAATCGGTTAATCAGTTCCAGAGATATTGCATGTAAACCGATTTCTTTCTTTTTGAAATGTAATTTCATGGCTGTTCATGCTTTTGAGGGCAGATTACTCTGGAACCACACGTTCCAGTTTCACTGGACCAAAATCATTCAAAGCCCACTCAAAAGTTCTTCAATATAATACTTGTCTCATGTAAATGGGTCAGTTGGTTCCGAAGATATAGCCGGTTAAATGAGATAACTGGTTAAAGGGGGGAGGGATGGTTTTCTCTCCCCCTCACACCAGAAAATGCAGGGACTAGGCTGGTGTAAAAGGGGCCAACCTGGGAATGCATTTTCTGGTGTGAAAGGGGTATTATTTCAAATAGCCGGGACCTGCAGTGCTCTGAATACAGCCAGGCTCTAACACTGTCAGTGGCTATCACTTCTGCCTGGCGGCGGCTGTCCCCCATTTACCACGAGCATGTATTCCCCCTTGGCAATGAGCATGTTATCCCACATGGCAACGAGCATGGAACCTCTGGCAATGAGCATGGAACCCTTGGCAATGAGCATGTAGAGAAGCAGCACTTATGTAGAATAATTTTTAATAGGCATTATGGTGTTTGGCATAACACATAATGGACATCATGCCGTGTAACTTAACGTGTAATGGACATTATGGTGTAAATGTTTAATGCGCGCGTTTGGTGGACAATGTCCCTGTTTATGAAGTGTATTGTGAATTTTGGCTTAATCTGTGTGGCATTATGTGAATTCTGGCTCAATCCATGTGGCATTATGTGAATTTTGTCTCAATCCGTGTGGCAGTATGTGAATTTTGGCTCAATCCATGTGGCATTATGGGAATTTTGGCTCAATCCGTGTGGCATTATGTGAATTTTGGCTCAATCCATGTGGCATTTTATGCATTTGGCTCAATCCATGTGGCATTATGGGAATTTTGGCTCAATCCGTGTGGCATTATGTAAATTTTTTCCCAATCCGTGTGGCATTATCTGAATTTTGGCTCAATTCGTGTGTGTTATTATGAAAATTTTGGCTCAATCCATGTGGCATTATGTGAATTTTGACACAATCCATGTTTTATTATTTGAATTTTGGCTCAATCCATTTGGCATCATGTGTAAGGGGCAAATATAATAGGGTCTAGTATTTTGTTGCATAATGTGTAGAAGTTGTATATGGTGTTGACACGCCCCCTGTTGAGTGGCCACACACCCTTTTCAGGAGCGTGCCTTTGGCACGCGCACAACTACGTCCTTCACTTTTGTCGCCATGGTGGGACTGCGTACTTTAAATGCCAGGGCCTATTTTTAATTCCATTCCCACCCTCTCCTGCCGCTCTCTTAGCATGTACACTGGCACCACTAACACCGCCCCTCCTCCACCCAAACCCTTTTTTATCATGGTGCCCCCCCTGTCATTTTATCCTGGATCCGCCCCTGGGGTCACCCATATTTCTGAAACCAGCCTCAGACTCTTGGACTCTGGGTTCCCCTGTATTTTGAAACCAGCACCGGGCTCCAACAGCTCGCGTTGTCATGGCACAATGGGGGGACACTTTTTATATAAGGTCCCCCGGCCGAAACATGAGCACCGTGGCTGGTCAGCCTTGGACGGGGTACCTGGAAGAGTGGGGACCCCCCAATAAAGGGGTTTTCCCCCCAGGCCCGGACTGTCACCGGCGTCCGTGGCCAGTGGACGCCGGCCTGATAGGGTTAATTCACACATTCCTAGCATTGCTTTATGCAGGAGAACTACAAGTGCCAGCAGACCTCCCCCACATGCTGGGACTTGGAGGTCAAGACCCAGCATGCGGGGCATTAATGGGCCCGCTGGGACTTGTAGTCCACCTGTAAAAAGAATGTTAAAAGAAAACACACACACACAGAAAAGCATAACTTTATTCACACACAAACACACACCTCACTTTTACACCAATATACTTTCCAATCCAGAGTCCAGTGCTGGTCTGTCTCCTGCATAGCCAGCTCACCCCGCACTGACAGCGGTGTGAGCCAGCTTTCTCATGCACAGCTAACACCTTCTGTAGCGCTTTTCCAGCGCTACAGAGGCTGATAGCGTCTAGGGCTTATGCGTCTCCATGTCAGCCTCTGTTACTCTTGGTAAGAAATCTCCAGAATTCACACTGGTTTTGCAGTGTAAATGATTGCCGCTTTAAAAAAACTGGAGATTTCTTACCAAATCTCTTACTTTATGAATCTCTCATCCTATTAAATTTCCCCCAAAGTATTCCTACTTCTGACATACTGTACAGATATAGCCATGCTCATCATTGCTGTGATATGGCCACTAGCGCCCTTTGGCACCAATTTGTTGAATTAGGCTCACGTGCAGGTTAATTATGCTCCTGGTGCTTACCTTTTGCCACGCATGTTGCACGTGCGACATGGCGGAGCTCCAGAATCAGAATCAGCTTTATTGGCCAGGTATACTTACACATACTAGGAATTGGATTTGAATTGCTGTACAACAGCCGGTTAGAAAATTAAACAGTGACAGTACAGAAATACATAACACATACATGTATACGCTAGATGTACCCTGGGGGTTATAGACACCTAGGGAACATATATTTGCTGGGCAGCAAAGCACTTAAGCAGCAATCAGCTGTGCCACTGGTCGTTGTAGCAGCCAGGTTGGTAACAATATGAGCAGAGACAGTACAGTTATCACACATGGGACACATACCCACCAATCTGCACTTCGCCTAGGCAGTCATCAGTGGCGCCACTGGTTGCTGCAACAGCCAGGCACACAGGGAACATGTTCCCGCTGAGCAGCCCAGCACCTAGGCAGCCATCAGCGGTGCCACTGGTCGCTAATACAGCCAGGCAGGTAACAGATAAGCAGATACAGCACAATTATCACACAGGAAACACATACTCACCAAGCTGCACAGCACCTAGGCAGCCATCTGCGGCACTACTGGGCATTGTAGCAGCCAGGTAGGTAACAGTATGAGCAGACAGTACAGATACAGGGGTTTATTCTTATTAATTCAGTCCTCCGTGCATTCGGCCCGGATGTTGCACATCTGCGCATGTGCAGGCGTGTTTCCCATGGCGTACCTTTGGTTCGGGCGTGCACCCATGGCGAACGGCACCGGGCTACCCCATTACTGTATGGGAACGCCCAGCGTTCCATGGGCATGTCCATGAGAACGCTGGGTGTTCTCATGGTAATGAGGCGGTGACGCGAGTACGGGGGGCTTGCAGCTGATATCAGATGTCAGCTGCCAGCCCATATCCAACCCAGCGTGCACGCATGTGGAAGTGACTTGAAAGTCAGTTTTATATGCGTGTACCTTCCACAAGTTTCGATGGTCGGCGACCATCGAAATATGTTGGTTACATGCGGCATACGAATGGATGTTAATGTTAAATTTCCATTCGCAGCCTGTGCGGGCGAAGGGGGGGGGGGGGCGGGTGGGCAGACATTCAGTGGCTGGTTTGGTGTATTTGCAAGGCTGCAAATTCGCAGCCTTGCGAATCAACCAGAATAACCCCCATAGATTGCTATAATGCAGTGTACAAGACAGGGGAGACATGGGAGTACATGTGGCTGAGTGCACAGTTCCTAGGCAGCCATTGGCGGTGCCATCTTAATCATACTGCTCGTAGGTAGCAATAGAAGGGCTTAAACAGGCCATCTCCCTACAGCACTCCACAGGATGGAAATAGGCTGTAGGGTTGGGAGGGCAGGGTGTCAGTGCCCTGGCTGGAGCTGCGGCTGCGGGGGTGGGGGAGGCAGTGTGCTGGGAGAGTGGGTAGAGTCAGTCAGTGAGGCTGGGGCCAGGAGTTGGTGGTTCGTTGTAGTTTTTGGGCTATCACTTCCCTGGGGGGCTCCAGGCCGGCCACACTTCTCTCCTCTGCTTCTGGGTAGGATGCAGCAGTGTGTCCTTCATGGGGGCCCGCCACGTCTTGCCACTGGGGGCCGCAGCTGCTGCCTGGCTGGGGGGGGGGCATTCGCCACCTTCCTCCATCCAACCAGCTGAATGCACCGCTCCATGCCATGCGAGGGGGGGCAGCCGCGATTCACCGAAGGGGGCTGCAGCCACCAATCCACTGCGTGTCCCCCAGCCACGGGGCTGCCGCGCTGGGGGCATCCATCTCCCTCCATATCACCTCCACTGTCCTCCGCTCCCAATTCCCCTGGCCGCACTCTGTCCTTCGCTCAGTCCTCCCCTGGCTACACTCTCCTTCTCCTCTTCTCCAGGGGCCAGGGGAGGGAGCTCCGGGGGATGGGAGCTGGGAGCTCCACAGCGCGTGACCATCCCCCGGCCACACCAGAATCCTCCATTGTACAATGTCAAATGTAATACCACACAATACAGACTGGGCTACTGAATCTTGGTCTAGGCCTCTAGGCCCCCAGGCCCCATAACAAATGCACACATGCACCCTCTATAGTTATACCCAAGGTAAGGGGGTAAATATACTTACTCAGTTTCTCTCAGGATTCTGTTGAGCGAGATGCTGCTGTTAGTCTTCTGACGGCCGGCATCCCATCTACTGGTCACGGATACTGAATCCATAGGAAGCACATAAAGTTGATAGTTGTATACCTGCTGTCAATAAATCTAGTATTTCCAGTCTCCTTAAACAGGGCCGTAACTAGGGGGGGGCTGGGGGGTCACGCGCACCGGGCGCTGGAGGGGGGGGGGGGGCGCTGTCAGCAGCGGCGGGCTGGGCCGGGGGGCAGGGTGCCATTTGCCCCCCAGGCCGCACTGGCAGGTCTGTGCGGGCCGCGGCCGTTTCCGAGGCCGCCTTACCGTGTTTTGTCTGCCGGCGGCCATGTTCCTGTGGTCCTTTACATGATGTGTATGCGGCGCGGCCACAGGAACATGGCCGCCGGCCTCGGCTCCACTATTCCCCGGCCAGCGGCAGTGGCAGACGCTGGGTGGGGACGTCATGACGATGACGCCTCCCACCCACGCGTCTGCAGAGAGTGCAGGAAGGCAGGCAGGCGCAGGCTGCAGGAAGAATCGTGGGGGCCGCAGCAGGAGGCCGCAGACCGCAGGATAGTTGAAATTCCTGGAGAGGAGCCACAGCAGGACAGGAGCGCGTGGGAATTGAAATTACACACAGTAAGTTAATATTAAACACTTAAAACGAAATATCTGTTGTTTAATGTATATTAATAATAATGCAATGACACCACAGGCTGCTCCCCCTGTATAATAATTTGTGTCATGGCATTACTATTATTATATTATACAGAGGGAGCAGCCTGTGGTGTCATGGCATTACTTTTATATTATACAGGTGGAGCAGCCTGTGGTGTCATTATTATTGTACAGGGGGAGCAGCCTGTGGTGTCATGGCATTATGCCTTTGGTAAAACATCTCCACCCATGATCCACCCACTCATTAATAAGGAGCATCAAGGTGTGTGGCATATGTATAATGGGCATCACAGTGTGCGGCATATGTATAGTGGGCATCACAGTGTGCGGCATATGTATAATGGGCATCACAGTGTGCGGCATATGTATAATGGGCATCACAGTGTGCGGCATATGTATAATGGGCATCACAGTGTGCGGCATATGTATAATGGGCATCACAGTGTGCGGCATATGTATAATGGGCATCACGGTGTGTGGCATATGTATAATGGGCATCACAGTGTGCGGCATATGTATAATGGGCATCACAGTGTGCGGCATATGTATAATGGGCATCACGGTGTGCGGCATATGTATAATGGGCATCACAGTGTGCGGCATATGTATAATGGGCATCACAGTGTGCGGCATATGTATAATGGGCATCACGGTGTGCGGCATATGTATAATGGGCATCACAGTGTGCGGCATATGTATAATGGGCATCACAGTGTGTGGCATATGTATAATGGGCATCACAGTGTGCGGCATATGTATAATGGGCATCACAGTGTGCGGCATATGTATAATGGGCATCACGGTGTGCGGCATATGTATAATGGCGCATCACGGTGTGCGGCATATGTATAATGGAGCATCACGGTGTGCGGCATATGTATAATGGAGCATCACGTTGTGGGGCATATGTATAATGAGCATCCAGGTGTGGGGCATATGTATAATGGAGCATCACGGTGCGGATCATATTTATAATGGGCATCACAGTATGCGGCATAGGTATATTGGGCATCACGGACTGCACTTTTGGGGTCATGTGTATCTGGCACTGCACTATTGTGGGCATATGTGTATCACACCTCCATTTTCTATGGCCGCACCCCATGTGGCTACAGCTCTTAGAGAGCTGACCATGCCCTCATAGCGGAAAAAATGGGGGATGTAGTCTCGCAGGAGTACCACGGTAGTAGGTGAACGCTCTAATTTTGGGCGCAGATGTCTCCTCTACTCTGCCTCCTCTCCTCTGCCTCCAGTGTTGGGAGGTATGTTTGTGACATATTGGACATTGCAGTGTGGCATATTGTGTATTATTCAGGGACAGTGTTCTATCCAGTGGCAGCAGCAATTAACCATTGCTTATAATGTGTACTGGGGGGGCATTACGGTTTGTGGTGTAATGTGCTCTGGGCATTACGGTGTGTGCTGGAATGTGTACTGGGCATTACGGTGTGTGCTGGAATGTGTACTGGGCATAACGGTGTGTGCTGTAATGTGTACTGGGCATTACGGTGTGTGCTATAATGTGAATTGATACTACTATGTGACCACACCACTTCTCCCCCCCCCCCCCCCCCCCCCCCCAAAAAAAAAAAACATGCCCTAAATTTTTAGCGCGCGCCTTCGGTTCATATAGTTTCTAGAGAGATCATTTATAAATATATATTTCATTTCAGAATACAGTGTAAAATATTTTTTTTGGGGGGGGGGGGGGGGGGGGGCACTAAATGAATGTCTTGCCCCGGGCACCAGAAACCCTAGTTTCGGCCCTGCCTTAAAGCTCACAGTGAAATAGGATTCTGTCTCACCAAAACATAAAACAACACTGACAAACTATTGATTAGGCTAATAGCTATTTGTCCAGATAAAACAAACAAAAAACAGAATCTCCTGATTCAGTGTGTTGTCGATTTCAAGTAGTGAAATGAACAATTCAAAAGCCCCTTGAAATTAAAATCTGGAAAACTCAATTAAAACAAATAATTGCAACTATATTTAATAATATATAAAGAAGTAGATTTTTAAATGACCAAAAACAGTAAAATTAAGCTTTGTCCTAACTAATTTGTATGCTACTGTATGTACTCTCAATTATAGTCTTAGAAGTCTTATCTTTGTTTTTCCCCAGAGCCGCATTCTTGGAATTATGTAGATACCAGTTTTGGTATCCTTTACATACTTTGCATAATTGCTTTTCTTATAGCCTTTATAGTCTGCTGCTGTTACCCAGACTAGTGCAGAAATTGTTTATCGTGTTCATAGACATTTATTTAAACAACAAGAGAGCACACTGTGTTGATCTATTTAAAAGTTTATTATAATAAAAATTATATAATTAACTAGTTAAAGACATACATAGAGAATATATCGACATTCAAAAAAACCATTATATGGAATAATTTGATCATTAAAAAAACATTCAAAAAAATCCAACTGTATCCACTCTAATCCTATCAATTGGTTTGTCTCCTTTAAGTATTTTTTAATATTTTTAACTCTTTTAAACTCAGACAGACAGTATTACAAGCAATTATATGTATAAAGGGAGCTCCCACTTCATTCTGTCAATTCCGGAATATGCTTAAATATTGTAAAGGATATGTCCCTTTGAATGTATAGCAATTTCACATTAGCGGCAATGCAAAACCTAATGTTTCTTCAATTAATGCAGGGATATGATCAGTAAGATAATGATATTACCAGCTTCTATTGCTTGGAAGTACAGTGACATCAACCACTTATTGGTCCGCGTCCACCGGTGATTCACCGATGTGAAGGGAGGTGGTGCCGGGAGCAGACACAGTGGTATTGGTGGTGGTGGTGGTGGCGAGTCCTGCTGACAACCAGCGTAGCCCTGGTGTATTGGGATCCGACGCTGGGAGCTGGCTTGGTCACACGATGTAAGTTACCTCACAAGCGTCTGGATGGAAACAGACGACAATCTGAGGAAACCGTCACTATAGTTTGGACAGAGAAATGCATCAAGACTCTCTACATATGAGTCCAGGAAATCCATTATTCCTTCAACTAATCCTTCCCTTGATTTGGACCATCTCCATAGTTTGGTAAACACCTGCCCGATTAACGACACAAACAGGAGAGATCTGCGGCAGGCTTTGTGAGCAGGAAGCGTCCGGCAGCTGTGCGATGATTGGTGTCTGTTTCCATCCAGACGCTTGTGAGGTGACTTACATCGCGTCCACAATTGGACTTTAGGTAAGACTTTGACTACACCATTTCAAAACCTTCAATTTGTTTCTTTTGAGCCATTCATACAATAACTTGTGCTTCAGGTCATTTCCATGTGGCATAACCCATTTGTGCTTGAGCTTTTGATTCTGAACTCATGTTTGGTGCTTATCAAAGTATTTCTGGTAAAGAATATATTCATCCTGGTTGGTGGTGGTTTTCACATTGCAAACTGATAAAACTTGTCACATTCTCTTTCTTATGGCAGAATCATGAATGTTGACATTAATTAAAGCAATCAAGACCAGCAGTTCATTGGATATTAGTCTATCTTCTTTTTTGACTTCCTGAATGAGTTGTTGATGAGCCTTTGGAGAACATTTGGGAAGATTCACCGTTATTTCTAGTTTTCTTCATTTGGTGATAATAAGGGGGTTTATTCTAGTTCATTCTTTCTGACAAAATCCTTCTTAGATGGACAAAACCATGTGCACTGCAGGGGGGCAGATGTAACATGTGCAGATAGAATTAGATTTGGGTGAGTTATTTTGTTCCTGTGCAGGGAAAATACTGACTGCTTTATTTTACACTGCAATATAGATCTCACTTTGAAGAAAAACCCCACCCAAATCTAATTCTCTCTGCACAAGTTACATCTGCCCCACCCGCAGTGCACATGGTTTTGTCCATCTAAGAAGGATTTTGTCAGAAAGAATGAACTAGAATAACCCCCAAGGTTTTGTAACCCTTTCCACACTGATATATTTCTGTTTCTTTCTCCACTCTTTTGGATTTTGTTTTTATTGCAACAAATTCACATTGTTGGAGAGGGTCTGTATAAGTGACTAATTATGAGTAGTCTAATTGAACCAATTTAGCAATTCAATCTGGTTCATTGGTTGAATGTGTTACAATAGGAGCTGCTGGAGAAGCTCATTACTTCATCGAGGCCCAGCTGTTTTCTGTTCTTGGCTGTTATGTGCAGCTGTTCAGCTACTACATCATTTATCTTAATCACAAAGGGGTCAGCCAGCAAGTACATATATATCATTATACAGCCTCCTTCATTCGTACCCAACAGCCCCTCTTGGTACATCAGGTTGGGTGAGAATCCCCAAGCAATGAGTGTCTTTTTTGCTTCTTTTATGTCAAAAATGCATCTAATGGTGCGTACACACGGGGGCGATTATAGCAAATATCGCTGAGCGACCATATTGCCAATGATTGGAGTGTGCGCCAGCGCTAAATCGCATGCTCCTCTGACCAGTGACTTCCCCTGCCTCTTCCCCCGGCAGTGTGACATTCTCATCTGTGACCATCTCTGGTCGCAGATGAAAACGGGACACTGAGCAATATGATTGCTGAGCAATATATTGCTTGCAATATATTGCCCCGTGTGTACGCACCTTAAGTCGCATGTGAAAAGGGAACAGAAGGAGACTCTGCTGAATAATTTGAAAGACACTTGTATATCTGTGTGCGACTGATTCTCTGAATCTGTATATGAAGTGCTACAATATACATGAAGCAGCCGTGTCTTTTTTCCAATGGAAGTTCTGTTCTGCTCCATATAAATACTCAGGCCCTTATTCTGATCGGTGCGGCCGGATCCGATTATGCGGCCAGGACCGTGCGTGCGAAACCCCACCTTCCATACGGATCGCCAACTCCGTCCGTACGCGGTAAGAAGCTGGCCGAACGGACCGCACTTGTATTTTTCACGGAATACGCCTCCTCCATCTAAGGGAACCTCCCCCATCATTCGATGGTCGCAGACCATCAAATGCAGGACCGAGTGCTCCACCAGCTCCCGCAACCTCAGACCACACGGACATTTTTCCGTGCAAAAGCAGGGATCTGGGGGGGCAGCTGACATCCGGCGATGTCATATGTCCGCCCCCTACACGTGCGTCATGGCCGCATTACCATACGTACGCCCAGCGTTTGCATGGGAACGCCCATGAAACGCGGGGCGTATGCATATGGTAATGAGCCCAAATAGACCTTCACGCCCCTCTCCACCCCCTGTTCGGAGTGTTCACATATCATGCGGGATTTGGCCGTACGCCCCGCTCGCACATGCGCAGAGACGCCTCTGCACATGCGCAGACACAAAACATCTGCGGGCCGAACGCACGCGGATATATCCGCACCGACCAGAATAAGGGCCTCAGTCACACACAGTATACAAGTATCAAGAATTGGCGGCTCACTCACACCAGGCAACTTGTGATACTGTACATGGCGTATTTATGCTAGGTGTATAGCACATGTTGGTGTTATAACTTATATTTTCCTAATTTTTATATTCATTAAACAAACATTTAAATTGCTTTTTGGAATTTCAGTAAAATTGTATTATTTCAACAATCAATGAATTGTACACTCATTTATTGAACAGAAAATCTAAGAAAGACATTTTAGATATAGCATATCTTCTCTTGAGGAAGTTTAATAAAAAGCAACAGGCAGAATGATTCATATATTTATTTATTTTATTAATTATTCACCAATATGTAATTTTATTTCTAAAGCAAACCCTTTCCATTACATATATTAGCAGGGGACCCTACTTTCTAGCAAAGTCTCATCTCATCCGGGTAAGAGAAGCAAGCAGAAGGAGTTATAGATCCAAGTTCATGGAAGTGATTGACTCTGAATTAGTTGAAAAGCTGCAGATGGTCTGCAGCCACATTTTGCAATTCTGAATGTGGCATGCTTCGAATAAACTCTTGAAAGCCTTGAAACCTGGTCAAAGTTCTAAATCAAATATTTTTATTTTGGAGTTTAATACATTCATGCAAATCCTTTAATGTTATAAAGATAGAGAGGATTGACATTACATATAACTAAACAAGTATGTTTTTCATTTTTGTCAGCTGTTTCTAATTAGCAGCAGTGCTATAATGAACATCTATATCAACAGATTGGTGAAATACATGGTGTAATATGCTTACAACTGTTCTTTTATACTCATAAAGCTCATTCAATTGACGCTGATACTGTAGCTGGCATTACCTGGAATTTTCGTGGCTGCAATTGTGAAAACACGTGGACATGGAAGCTGAACATGGCTCTATTAACTGAATTGCCTGAAACAAACAGTGTGCAGATAAAATTCACAGCAAATATGACTAATTGAATTTCATGAGGATACAAAATGGTGTTTTCATGGGACAGTTATGGCTAAATTGCTTATGGTACAAACTGATTTTAAGGTGTGTTTTACAAAAAAGGACAAAGATCACAGACTAGTTAAATGACCAGACTGATGTGGATTGCAGATACAGTAAATCAATATTGAAGGCCTTGTCTCTTATCTATGTAAACATTATACATATATGTTATTCCTTATAATCATAATGTAGCCAACGGTAACCCCTTACTGTAATCTATGTACAGTACTATTTTCTATAATCTTAATTGAGGCAACCGTGCCCTTAACTGTCTATTAGTACTCGTATAATTTCTTAAGTAAACTTTGTCCTTTAAAAATGCTTACTTCAGGATATTATTACAGAGAGCAGGGTGTATATCCTGCAGCATGTGCTCACATGAAATAGATAACTTGATTTAACCAACCTGATTTCAGACACTGGCCAGTATTCAATGATCCCGATTCACCGTTGTTTTTCGGCATATTGGGCTGTTTTCACTCCTTGCGGTGAATCTTTTTCACTGAAAATATGATTCACCCTATTCAATGTTCACTCTTCGTTGAAAGCGAACAGTGAATTCCAGCCAGTTCTCCATTTCATGCTCGCTGCAATTTGCTGGTGTATTTCAATGGGGTTTTCAATGGGATTTGCCGAGTGTATTCAATGCTAGGATGGAGAATTGCTTTCTCCCTGATTTTCCCTGTGATTCACCGTTTTGCAATCAACATCTTTTTAAGGTGAACTGGAAAGTGATCTTTTAAAATAAAGGTTTTTTTTTTTTTTTTTTGGTGTCACAAAATCAGAAATGTTATTCAGTGAAGGGGCATGCTATTTTTATTCATGTGCAGGCAGCACATGAATATATATTTAATTGTTTTTTTTACACATTCGCCGGCAGGGGGCGGGGAGCCACTCACTACATATTCACTTCACACTGGTCCCGCTCATTACATATGCATGAGCGAGACCAGTGCAGCCGCTCCCACCTCCACAGTGCCCCTGCCAGCTCTCCCCCCACACATTCTGGGGCAGGCAGGGAGACTTCCATCTCCCTGCCTGAATTCGCAGTCAGGGGCAGCAAGCCGCTACAGCATTGAATCGGGAGACAAGGAGGGCTGGCAACGAATGCTCCAGCCCTCCTGAACAGGATTCACTGCACATGCCGAAAAAGGGCATTAATTACTATCATTGTAGGCTTAGCCATGCTTAATCTGTAGCCTGAGTGCCCATTATCACATGCTGTACCACTTATTAGTGTGTGTCTGTGCATCCCCACTCCTCCTCTGCATGGCTTCCTCCCATTACTAAAAAAGTGCACCTTTATAAAAAAAAAACACGTTTCCCTTACTAAAAAAATTGTCAGAAGTTGATTTCTGGCATGTTCTAAAAAATAAATTGCACCCAATTACATGGCACGTTTTTTTTAAGCTGGCTAAAAAATCGCACCCTATTACATCTTAGGGGTGTTACATATGGGGTGTGCCTATAGTTTATAAATAAGCTATTCAGGGAAGCTTTTGATAATGAAGTTAGCATGTAATTGCTGTGGGGATTATTATACATCTTCCTTCCTCTTTTATTTTTATCTTTGCAGCTTGGGCCTGCATTATATACATGTTGTGCAAGTTGTGTTAGAATGGCCTCATGCCACACGGTATACCAGGGCCTCTGGCTATACAAATGCATACTTCAATACCCCCCCATCCCTCTATATTTCTGTACACTACAATTTTACACAGTCGGGAGCAGATGCTGAACAATCAGCATGTGATGTACTTTCTGTTTGCATTGTGATGTTTGGCTCAGTGACCTTAATAGTGCACATGCTGAGCTAAGGCAAACACACTTAATATATGCTTTTTCTTTGGCTCAATATATAATTTTACATATAATTCACAAATAATTGCACAGCAACAACATAGTTATTTATTTAGAACCTAAAATAAATAAAGTGTACAAGTAGTGTAGCTGTAAATCAATAACCCATATTTTAAAGCACAGCGGTAAGCTAAATGAGTTGGGAGGAGTGCTGTTCTGCTCTGGCTGTATCTGGGAGGGTGGTGTTCTTGTCTGTGGCTATGTATACACAAAATATTGGTATTGGTACCTGCTAATCTCGAGCTGTATCCCATTGACTGGCAACAGGAATGCAGTGGCATGAGAGAGAGATAATGGGGTATATCCAGTGAGCCTCTATTGGCGATCTATACGGTGAGCATTGCCGATAGCTCGCTGTCAGTGTATTCAATGGCCTCCTCTTCACTCGCTGTTTCCACCTTGCCTGTTCCCTGCAGTAAGGTGGAAATGGCGAGTGCGGCCATCAAAATGGCGGGGCTCACCACAAGATGCAGCGGGCTCGCTGCATTTGTGGTGAACCTCGCCGCTTAAGGGAATCCTCACTGTCTGCAAGGATTTTTGAAAAACATTGAATACAGCGAGGGGGGAGGGGGGCGTGGTTTGTTAGTGAGGATGGCTTTTCTTTGCCAAAAAAGCCACCCTCGCCGTACAAACCCCCCTCGCCACTGCTTACTGACGGCATTGAATATTCCCCAATCATAGAATAAAAGGTTTACAGAACTAATGTCTTGCACTAATTGATTGCATGACAGGTTTTTTTTCCCATCAGCAATTCCTATGTACAGATGGAGCAGCTCCCATTAGAGCTGCTCCTGGCGATAGAATCACCATTCACCAGCCGCTGCGAGCCAATGGAAGGGGGTGCGGGCGCATGAGACGCTTGCAAGTCCCGTTCCATCGGAGCCCTCTGCCGCACTCAACATGTCCCCTGCAGCCCGTCAGCTCCCCCGATCTCCCTGAAGCGGAGATGGGCAGGGAAACCACTCCCCACCACCATGCTGACGGGACGAACGTGCGTGTTAGACGCTCGCATGTCCCCATCAGATGGAACGCCTCTCCGAGAACATTCACCAACTCAGGGAATCTGGCGATTCCTCAGAATGGCTGGGAGGCGCTCTATTTGTAGAACTGTAATTAATGTCTTGGCTCGTACCAGAATAGTTTGTTTAGCACTACAGTATATTGTTGTATTTGAATTTTGTATCACAATTGATTTTGTCTTGTTTAAAGACAATAAAGCTCTTTGATTTGATTTGAGATGTTAACAGTCCAGTCTGGGCAGAGGCGTAACTAGATGTTTGTAAGCCTCATAGCAAACGTTTATAAGGACCACAGTTACCACCCAATGGGGAAAAATATATATAGCAAATGTTGCTTTTACAGAGAAGATGGACCTCTCTCAGCTCTGGGCCCTATAGCCAGGGCCTGATTAAAATGCAAATACACATGTAGACCCCCTTGTAATGCTGCTAAACACATGTGTATGGGGACTCAGCATTCATACTGCCCATGTGCATGTAACAACATTTTTACAACCGGTATGTATGATCTAATGCTTGTGGCGTGTGGAGGAAGCTTAAAAAGTACATAAATTAATCGTTCCATCAGTAAGTTACATTGACACAGCATTCTGGCAGTCACCTAACAAGCATGGAATCATTTAGGCCTTACTCTTATTCCTCAGCTGTCACCTGCAAAGCACCCCCCAGTTCTGGTGCCTTAGCACCCCCCAGTCCTGGTGCACCACAACAGAAGAACATACAAGGGAGACCCAAGAAGCCTGGTCAGAGAACAATATCAAGACCTGGTAACATGAAAGGGGCATTAATTCAAGTAATATTTGCAATAATTAGAGTCAAACCTTCAGTACTGGGCCGGATCTCTTTAAAGGGGACATGTATCCAGCCTTGGAGAGAGATAAAGTGGAGTACCGTAGTTGCCCAAAGCAACTAGTCTTCTTCTAGCTGTTGTTTCAGAGACGATAAATGACATGTAGAAGCTGATTGGTTTTTGGCAACTGCTCCTCTTTATATCTCTTTAAAATGCTTGATATCTGTCCCCTTAAGTAGGCTTTAGTCCAACTATGTCAACAAGCAAGATATTAAACGGCTGAGGTGGTATGCACCATCAGACAGAAATAACAATTTGCAAGGTTGAACTAAAAAGAAAAAATACTGTACAATAACATCAGTTAACCTCAACTAACTCACTATTCTACATTACTGAACTATAGATTTGCCTATGGCCACAAACAAATTATATTAAATGAGCAATATTACCCAAGTGTCAATTGGGTACAAAACTACTGCATTAAGGGGGCAATAATATTAATAAAATAATATTGTCCCCATAAGAGATTTATTAATTATCTTTACTTAATTATTCAATGTATTACCTAATTATTGCTCTCATTATGACAGTATTGAGCTTCCTCACATGTTGATCATCAATAAAGCTCCAATGACTTGCTTTTTGTGGTATCTCACCTGTGATAACCACATGACTACTTTTGTTGGTTTGCAAATCTACTCTGTATTTTTTTGTGGTTTCATTTTTATATATGTTAATAAATCAGGACAGCGATGTGTTACTGCTCTTTTAAAAAAGCAATTTTACACTAACATGGCAACCTGCTTCACAGGAATGACAGAGATTGATGGACATTTTCAGATACAAATGTGAATTGCCCATATTTGCTCAGAGGAGCATATGTTCTGCTTGGATGCATTCTCAGTGCAAACAAATACAACATACTTCCACAAAGAAAATGGACTGTAAAGCCCCATACACACTAGGGTATCCTGGCTGCCGCCAATATAGATAACAATATCAGCCGCAGCCTTGGGTGGGCCATATACACATTGAACGATATTGGTAAACTATATTAATAAGTGATGTGACCAGGACCTGCTGAACATGTGGGTCATTTGGCTATAGCCAAATTGACCTGCATGTTCAGCAGATGGGAGGGTTTCTTAACGATGCGCAGAAGTGTGCATCAATAACGATATTAAGAGTACACACTAGACAACATTTTAAAAAATATCACTCAGAACCCCGTTCTGAGCAATATGTTTTACAATATCCCCTAGAGTTTATGGGGCTTAAGTCCAATAGGGGCTTGGCCATAATACAGTAGTACTCAAGGCCTCAGTACTGATATTGAATATTGAATAAAGGGGTAATATAATAGAGAATATATCATTACAGTAGCTGTGTTTCCTAGTACTGAACATTCAATGGTTCCCGCTCTCCATTACATGTGGTAAACTCAATTACATTCTGTTCCAAAGAAAAGACGACCACTGTACCAAATTCTCCACTTCTGTGCTTGTGAATTTAGTGAGTACTGCTGCCAATCATGCTCCTCATGATACATTTATTTATTTTTATACAATTAATGGGACATATTTTGACATGTATGCCCACTTTAAGCATTGTTCCCTCATGGGTGGTTCTAATGAAGTAGAAGGTTGAATTATAATATGACAAGACTTTTGCACAGTGGATCTCTTAGGTTTGACTGGCTCTCTATAAACTAGAACTGCACTCAGTTTTGCAGAGTTGTCACCAATGACCAAAAAGCATGCATTCACCTTCAAGTGCATTGATCTACTACAGGTGTGTAAGCCATCTCCAACTCCAGTGATAAGATCCTTTCTTTTATTGTCTTCAGCTTAACTATGACCTGGATTTTTAAAGCATTAATGAAAAGGCAAGAGTTTTCAAATGCATGTTTTAATGTTGAAAACAATGTTTTATGACAAAAATGTAGAACAGTGAATGTCTCTTATCATCACAAAGTTTAAGGCCATTTATTATTCCACTTAGGAACCAGCATGTTCCTCTTACATTTTAGCTGATGCAGCCAGAATTCATTTTTCTCAGCTTTGCAGGAAGATTACTATCTAGCATTGTCCCCAAAGTTAGCATGCCCTGTGTTTTCTTCTGCAGCTGAAGGTCGCCAGTAGACTGTGTCATACACTCAGGTTTGACCTTGAAATATTTCAGCGGCGTACTCTCCTCACTGTCTGCACATGTAGAAACTGTGATCCTTTGGATTTTCAATGGGAGATCTCCAGTACTACAAGCTCTCTCTACACTAGCGCCACACATTCTTAGTAGTTTTCTCTGGGCATTTTCATTGCCACGATTGAGTTTTTGAAGCTTAGTAGGAAGTATACTGCTGCCTACTTCAAACACATTGAGGTAGTCTAAGGAGCAAACTCTGTCCCTGTGATATTTATCACTGCAGAGAGAGTTTAGAGGGGATTTTGGGGTTGATTTCTCCTCTTGTTCCTTTACACTATAGTATGGGGTAGGGACTTCAAATGTAGCATGGAACTGGGAGTAGTCCACTCGAAAGAAGCCTTCTTCTAGGGACATAACCGGAAGAAATCTGTGCCCCCAAAGTACTTCATCTTCTGTGTAAGATGTTCTTGCCTGGCATGTCATTCCTGTTAAATAAGCAATATATTATTAGATGCTTCAAGATTCCAAAATATAGAAAATATTTAGTAGCTGAGAAAGGACCACATGTATATGGCTTGTACAGAGAATAAATGGATTGCCATTGTGAAAATAAGTTGAGTTTGTCTTTTATCAGTTTGCAGTTATAATGAAATGCATATTCGGGGCTAAATTATAGGTGGGAGCCCCTACTGTGCAGTAAATGCCCTGAGCTGGCCCACTCTAAATATTTCCTGGCCAGCAGACCATCATGGTTGTGTTTTGACCTTTGACATGGGGTATGGAAACTAGGGATTTAAAAGTTATTATGCCACTGTACAAAGAACTGGTTAGACTACATCTTGAATATGGAGTACAGTTCTGGGCCCTGCACTATAAAAAGGACATCATAGAACTGGAAAGAATCAAAAGAAGAGCAACAAAACTAATAAAGGGAATGGAGAAATTAAGCTACGAGGACAGCTTGAACAAATTGGCATTGTTTACGCTAGAGAAGAGACGTTGGTACTTGTGTAGATTAATGGCGCCATGCGTCTGAGTCCCCTTGCGGGGCTCGCTTCTCTCGCCCATGCTGCAGGCTCGGTGGCTCGCTACGCTCGCCATGCTATCTAAAATCAACTCCATGCCAACGTGGATAGTGGGGGTATGAACTATACACGTTGGCATGGAGTTAAGTTACTTTATTTTAGATAGTTTGGCGAGTGTACCCAACCCGGAAGTAGCACGGCGCCATGCTGGCGCCGTGAAACTACACAAGAACTGAGACGTTTAAGGGGGGACATGCTTAACATGTACAAATATATCAGGGGACAATATAAGGAACTGTCCAGCGCACTTTTTTACACAAGGAAGGACTCTAGGACACGTGGGCATGAGTTTAGATTAGAAGAGAAAATATTTAGTTTCTTTAGAAGGAAAAAAATTTCACGGTCAGGGCAACTTAACTATGGAACTCTCTTCCTGGTGAGGTGGTGTTGGCAGACACAATAAATACTTTTAAAATAAGGTTGGACAAACATCTATTGAGTAAAAACATCCAGGGGTACAATTCAAAAGTAAAATATCAGTATTCACTACTGTTATGTGTTATTGTCTTATGTGTCTTATGTCTTACATATGTGTTATTGTGTTTTTTTTTTTTTTACAAATTCCATTGGCAATATTGTTAAGTCGTGTGATCATGAGGTGAGTCCTATTCCTATACAGAATTATTTTGGGGTAACCCGATTGCAGACAACAACTCAATGCACCTGGCTGCATACTACATGTAAATGGTATAACAAGCATTCCAAGTTCTGTCAAGGTATAGAGACTTTTACATAGTGTGTGTTACTAGCAGCTCTTTCATACATTATGTAGCTCTGCATCTTCAGGGTGAGTGGCCATTCTACCTTCATATCTTGTGAAAATGCTATGACATGCTTCATCTTAATACATCCTTGATGAGCCCTTTATTTAATGTGACATACAGACTAAAGGTTATTAATAATCCACTAGCATTCTTTCTAATGTGTTTTGTACATTGCACTGTGCATAAAAATGCTATTTTACCACGTCTAGTGTCTGAAATGTATGTGCTCAAATGTTCTTTCCATCAATAACTCGTCAATTTACAAGTAAGACTAGCAAATCACAATCCGTTGCTACATTAATAAGATAAAATAGGCTTCCATTACGTCCTATTAGATAAAGCGCAGATCTATAATGGCTATGCATTAGGTAACAAAGTCACCTAGAATAAAAAACCTTTTCTCTGTTTCTGTTCTAGGTTCATCTGACCTTTTAAAAGAATATAATATAAAAGTAGCTCCTCTCTCTCTCTATGTAGGACATTCACCCAAAAGTACGAAGGCCTGTATGGAATATTATGGTCCTCATTATAAGACATTGAAAGCGGCAAGATATTAAACAAAAATATGTTATTTTGACTATTGTAACTAGAAATGAAATGCTAATTGTTGGCTGGACATGGACTCGCATATCTTTTGATGTTTCTGAGAAAATGACACAAATCGGTAATGCTTGGAAATGTGACGGTGATTATCTAAAAGTTTTATAATGACAAAAATGTATTCAAATGGAAAAAAAATCAAAGCTAAGCCACCATAAAGGAATTGCTTTTAAATGGATGCTAATCCTGTAGATAGAATGTTAACCCATTTGAGTGTCAACGTTGGTGTGTGAGATGTGCAAAATTTCTGCAAAAAATGCCGACCTTAGTGGAGGAATTTGACTAAATATGGTGACACAATGTACATACTTTTAATCTCTTTTTATTCAATCCGGGACTCCAACTGTCGGAACGTCCAGACAGTCAGAATCCCAGGTCGTTTTCCCTCGACTCGACAGAAACTTGACAGACGAAATTTCGAAATTTAATGTTCTAGCTGTCGAGTTTTGGAAAGTGGGCATGTTGGGGAAAACGGCCGTGGATTGTCGAAAAAAGGGCTGTGAATTCAGCAATCCGCAGTAATTTCTGACAAAACAGATCTGATTTTTTTTATGTCAGATCTGTTTAATTGTAATCTGCTTTGAATAGGCGGTGGATGCTAATTCCCCCAGCGGAAATAGCATCCGAGATTGAATGCTCCCCTTTTATGTGTATGTGGTGTGTGTGTGTGTGTGTGTGCACATGTATGTTTTTATGAATTAATATATCCTATATATATATATATATATATATATATATATATAATCATCCTGATTAACACAAAACCAGCTAAGATTGTTTATTGTTATATATCATGCAATGTTTCAGTTCTGTTTGATGAAATTTCTTAAGAGCGCACACTCTATGAACATCAGCAATTCATGGACAAGCACCAAACTCTATCGATAGGGGTTCACCTATCAAAAACATACAACAAATATATCAAAAGACCAAGCCCAAAAGTGCTCTACATGTACTTTCATAGCTGCTACGTTGACTCTATTAAGAACTGAATAGAATATGAGTATCAAACACATTATTGTTTGATGTAGTTTTTACTTTTATAAAACGATTCTGATCCATTTACCTCAATATATAAGAGTATGCAATTAATGTATTTTACTTCTAATAACTGCTATGTCCAGTTGTGGAACATTATTTGCCCAATACAATCATTTTGTGTAGACTTGTCTTAAACATGTTTGAGCACGTTAATGGAAATACAGTATATTGATGTTCTTCTATTTCTCACCTGTAGTTTCAACAATCCCTTCCAGAATGACAACGATTTCAAACTGCTCGCTCCTCAGTGACTTCTGTGACAGATCAAAGAATGGGCTCCTGCCGTTGATCTCATGGCAGATAGTTAACGGAGAAACTAAGAACAGCTGGTCTGCTCCAGTGCCAAATCCAACATCCAGCTCACGTTGGTCTAGCGGTAGGAATTCACCTTCTGGAGTCTGTCTGGACTAAGAAACAATAGAAATGTTATATAGAAAATCCTTTATATAGAAAAACTTCTATTCTTAAAACTATTCTTACAAAGACCTCATACACATTTACAGAATGGTATTTATATACTGTAATTAGCAGTTCCATGTTACTGTAGGTGGTATAAATTACCTGCATGTTTCATAAAGATGAAACGTACATCATTTATATTAATAAACTTACATAAACTTACATATTAATGTTTACCTTAACATGCAATATTATGCAATGCAATGTTTCAAAGTTACTGTTTCATTGTACAATACAGGTGTTCTAGCTGAAGCTGCTATCAGAATTCGTGGGGCCCCTGCAACCAAAGAAAGAAATGGGGACATACAGTATCATATCTCTCATTCCTAATACCCCTTTCACACTGCTCCTATAACCTAGGTTATTGACGGGTTGAACCGGGTTGAGGTGCAGTTTGAAAGTAATAAGCAATTCAACCCAGGTTATAAAAAGGGTTTAACCCTGGTAGCCCTGTGTACAATGGATGACCTGGGTTCAGTGTGAAAGAATCGGACCCATGACGAAACTGGGTCGGACCCAGAATCAAAATCCCAGGTATTAACCGGTTTAGTAATTTGAAAGCAGTATGTTTGCAATGCAGAGCTCATTCTGATGATTGTCAACACTGTTAGTTATTATGTAAAACACTGCATTCTGGTAAATTGTATAGAAAACTGAGTTCATTCTGTAGGTAGCCTGAAAGACTTCACTGGGTCCTCATTACCAACTATGACTGGACCGTGCGGCCAATGCCATCTAAAGATGACACAAGTGGTAACTGTACATCACAAACCTGATGTTTGCTAAATATTGAATGGGCGTTATATCTCTTTGGCAAGTGCTAAAGGAGTTATGGCTTGTTTTAAACAAATAGCACTATGTTAGGAGATGGAAGTTGCTGTTGCAGTCAATATAATATGTAGTCAATATAATATGTAAGCATCGTTGTACTGGATTACATTTTTATATCCTAAAAGGGTAACACTGCTTCCCACCTCTAGGGGGGATTCAAGTGTTGTGCATGTCTGCTGCCATTAGATAGCGTACTGACGGAGCAATTTAAATGTTACTCTGTTTGGTCGCACATACCCTTCTGCGCTGACAGTACTGTTATGTTGCTCTATTATGTTGACATGCTGGTAACTAGTTAATGTAAAAAATGTTAAATTGATAATATTTTTATCCAACAATACATTTATGAAAAAAAAAAATATTGGAACACATTTGGAAGCTGACAATTCCTATTAAAAATGGAGTAGGTTTAAGTGAGGCACGTTGAAGCTTAATTTCTATCGTTTCCAACTGTCTCCCATATCAAGTAATAGAATTGTTAATGATTTTTCCACAAAAATCTATTTAATTGACAATGTCCCTGATATTAACAAATTTGAACAGAAAGAACTCTATTATTCTGATTGCTGAATGTGCTCCCTGCGATTTTCTATGGGTTTTAGAATTAAATATAATGGCATGGTTTTATACCTGACATGGAAATTATAGGTTACTATATAAGTAGTGCAAAAGGGGTTTAATAGAACATCCCACATTATGTTCTGGCCAACAGAGATATGTTACACATTTAGCAAACTGCCTGTTCTGTAGAAGTTAAGTAGAGAGCAAATGGATAATGAATGTTTGCTTAGTACGAGCAAGAAAAAGTAACAATGAGCTATATATATATATATATATATATATATATATATATATATATATATATATATAACAAAATACAGCATGGTTATTCAAGTCTCAACCGGGAAGCAAGATGGCTACTGAAATTACAGTGATCAAAAACAATTGGGGGCCTCTGGTAGTCATTTAAATTGTCATATCCTGATATTTTATTACAGCACTGACTACTTTACTTTTGTGGTGAGAGATAAAGTATCAGGCAATCAGCTCCCAACTGCCACAATACAGGCCTTGTTTGAAAATGACAGTTATGAGCTGATTGGCTGGTACTTTATTTGTATCCACTTTACAGTATCTTTCATCCAGTGTCGATGCATATGCCCATGCATATTTCAAAGTGGACTTTTCTATAACGCTTGGCATATAGCTGCTTAATATGACAAATACCGCCAGATTACAGGAAATTAAGGTTTTTCTTTAGAACAGGTAGTGACCTAACATAGAATAAAAGGATCACTGTTCAACATACTTGCCTGCTTATGAAAACTAGTTTCAGGGAGAGAATAGTTGGTAATAGAATTTTGCAAAGTGCACCATTGAGGGGGCATGTCATGTTCCACCCACAGGGCGTGCCTAGTTCCATATATGGAGAAATTGTGAAAAGAGGAAGCAGTCAGCAAGAGGTACTATACTTGGTAAAGTGCTGTAATTGGCGCTGATGATTCAATGTAACTGTATTTATCTCTCATTACTTTTTTCCTCCAAATGTAACAGTGTAATGTGGGCTAGGTGACATGAGGGAGATTGCTAGACTAATGAGGGAGAGAGTGAGATTTCTGCTATTTCAGGGAGTCTCCTGCAGAATGCAGGAGGGTAGGCAACTATGGTGTTCAAGTGTGAAAAACCTTATTATAAAGTTTACATAGTGCATCAAAAAAGGGCTCCCACACTATCCTACAGTGTCCTGCAATGCTTTCTTAATGGCTTTGCTTTGGGAGCAACGGTTAGCACTCAGCTAAATGACACGATCAGAGCAGAGCCTGTGAGAAAGTGCAAATTAACCTGCACATCACAGACCTCTCGCCCCGTTGTGCTGTACACCTACTCCCCACACTTCTAGGTGCACCATGCTGCACATTCACTGTGGAGGGACTTTTGGAATTCACCATATAATTAAAAAACTCCATATCACTGCCTTGTTTTTCATCTATTTACAAACATAAGCTTAATACCCCTTTCACATCGCACTTTTAAAACGGTAAATTGCCGTTTTTTTCCCTTTTTAAAACGTTTAAGCCTGCACTGTGAATGCACCACAGCCGATTTACCGTTTAAAGTTAACTGGCATTTCGAACCGTGTAAAAAGCAGAGTCCTACACGGTTCCTTGCCGTTTTTTGTGCAATGTGAATGTGTACAATGCTATGCATTCACAGTGCAGGCTTAAACGTTTTAAAAAAGGGAAAAAAAAACGGCAATTTACCGTTTTAAAAGTGCGATGTGAAAGGGGTATAAACCGGTATTTAAAACGGTAATCTGCGGCAATGTTAAGGCTCTGACCCGTTTTAATTACCGTTTTAAATACCGGTTTTTAAAACGTGTCGGCGATGTGAAAGTGATATTAGATTCACTGAAGTGTTGCTATTTCGTTATTGTTTGCAGTCACAAAATGATTAAGAGATCACTTACTGGGTGTATACACCACTTCTCTGACCATCATCATGCAGATAGAACCAGCAATGATTAGGCATTGCAATATCTCAAAGCCATTAGTCAGCGTGTGTTATGTTTGTGGGGTCTCATACTGACATGAGTCCCTCTGGTTCAAATGTTAACAGTGTATATCATCAGTGCACTGGTACACACTGGACAACATTGTTTATGATTTTGCCTATTCCAACAGGTTGGGACAACAATATCAAATGTGGTCCCATGTGTGCGCAATATGTCGCTGATGATGTCTTCTCCCGTTCATCTTCTGTACATGCAGGATGACGGAGGATATTGCTATCGCGAGCCATGGCCCCTGCTTCCTCCCTTCAAGCCTGTTGGTTTTCGCAGCCAGCATTGTGTACACAACTTGTCCAGTGTGTACCCAGCTTAAGAGAAGAGGAGAACATGAAATGCTGCCACAACCTGCTTTATATTGTGCAGGGCTGTTTAGGTGATAAGAGTTGAAAGCTTGAGTTAATAGGTTGCATACATACTGGGACAGTTGCAGGTCAAGAGTATTTCCACATGTTATAATAAAGCCTCAACTTATCTTAGAACGCACAAACTGCAATGCACACCATTCAGTGAACCCACCTACTCCAAGGCAGACCTCTATAAGAGATTCATAGTTGGCCCTGGAGCCTAATTATTAGCAATACTTGTATTTCACCACATACTGTATAAGCACTTAATTTCGCGAGCTGTAATTTTCGCGATAATGCCGATATCACTGATTTCGCGGGCTGAAAATTTCGCGAATAACTACTGTGCCTAATGTAAATAACTCTGTTGCATACAGTAAGGCATTTTACTGTAAGAAACTTCCTTTTGTACAAAAAATATTCCCCCCTTCTCCCCATAGCTCTAAAAACAACCCGCGGTGCTTACATTACTACTGTACTGTATCAACTTTGACCTTGGCTCAATGCGTGCATTCCACCCCAAACAAGTGAGAGAGAACGTGCCAACAGTGCCTTAAAAATGTGGAAATACCTGTACAAGATGACGGATAAGGGAGAGAAAATTCCTATAGGAGCTCCACCACCGGTAGGACTACCGGATGCAAGAAACGCTAAGTCCTTAGTTGAATCAAAAGAAATAATATCCTCTAATACGGAGGTTTCTACTGCTTTGAAAGAAAAACGTGGAGCAAAACGTGGGCAGTATGCAGTTTATGACGAAGTGCTGAGGTCCAAAATGGCCGATATGCTACTATGAACGGAAATTCTGCAGCAGTGAAACACTTCACCTCTGAACTGGGAAGGCCGGTGAGTGAATCAACCGTTCGCAGCATAAAGAAACAGTACATTCAAGCATCGGAACAAGGTAAAGCCGATGTAACAACTTTACCACACGGTAATCGTGGTCGCCCCTTAAAACTTGGTGATCTTGACGCAAGTGTTCAGACATATATACGTAAATTGCGGATTGCTGGTGGAATAGTGAACCGCACTATTGTTATAGCAGCTGCAAAAGGAATTGTGAAATCACATGATCCCTCTCTTATAAACTCTTTTGATTTGAGCCCGAGTTGGGCCAGATGCCTGCTGATAAGAATGAACTTTGTCCGTAGAAAGGGAACCAAAGCTGCGCGAAAACTGCCCCCAGACTTCCCAGCTATTCGCGACGAATTTGTTAATCGTGTTCGTACAGTGATTGACAAAAATGTTGTTCCCCCTGAGATGTTCCTTAACTTCGATCAGACAAATGCAAAGTTCGTGCCTACATCTGAATACACATTGGAAGAACGTGGTTCAAAACAAGTGTCCATAATCGGCAAGGAAGATAAAAGAGATGACTGTTTTGTTAGCATGTTCCCTTTCTGGAAACCTACTTCCACCACAATTGTTGTATGCTGGAAAAACAACAAATTGTCATCCAAAGTTTACATTTCCCGTGGACTGGGATGTGTGGCACACCGATTCACACTGGAGCAATACTGACACAATGATTCGATACATCGAGAATATTCTTGTACCTAGGGGCCTTATTTTGGTTCATTCTTTCTGACAAAATCCTTCTTAGATAGACAAAACCATGTGCACTGCAGGGGGGGCAGATGTAACATGTGCAGAGAGAATTAGATTTGGGTAAGTAATTTTGTTTCTGTGAAGGGAAATACTGGCTGCTTTATTTTTACACTGCAATATAGATCTCACTTTGAAGTAAAACCCCACCCAAATCTAATTCTCTCTGCACAAGTAACACCTGCCCCACCTGCAGTGCACATGGTTTTGCCCATCTAAGAAGGATTTTGTCAGAAAGAATGAACCAAAATAAGGCCCCTTATTACGACAAGCAGAGAGAGCTTCTCGGGCTAGTTCCAGAACAACCTGGTGTAGCATTGTTCGACGTTTTTAAGGCACATCAAGATCCTCTTTTTCTGGCTGAACTAGAGAAGAGGAATATTATTCCACTTTTTGTGCCCGCTTCCTGCACAGGAGTGCTCCAGCCTTTGGACTTAACTGTAAACGGCGAGTTCAAGCGTTTGCTCAAGAATGAGTTTATTGAGTGGTATTCTAATGAGCTTAAATTTCTAGAGGAAAAAGAATGTGTGGACCTGCGAATATCACGACTAAAACCGATTCATGCTTCTTGGCTTGTGCGCACATTTAACGGTGTTGAAGCCAAACATGAGTTAATTTTGAATGGCTTCAAAAAAGCTGGTATAAATGTTGTCAGTGAATGAGCAGCATTCTACAATACTGTACAGTATTACTGTACAGTAGTATTACAGTAGTTCTATTGTTTTTCTTCAAGTAATACTGTAGTTGTATAGTACAGTATTCAAGAAATAGTTGTAAGTACTGTATTTAAGAAATGCTTGTTCTTATTTCTTACAGTATTTTCTTACAGTATTTAAGTACAGTAACTCTAACCATTAAAATTTGGTTACTGTAAGTGAAAAGTGTCGGATTTTTTATTACCGCATTTATTGAGGAGGGGGGAATATTTCGCGAGGCTTAAATTTTCGCGATCACGGGAGGCTCGCAAAAATCGCGAAAATTAAAGCCTCGCGAAAATAAGTGCTTATACAGTAGCTAAATCTTGACCATGACTATGACTATGACATAGGTTGAATAGGTCATTTCTTTATCTTGAAGAGAACCTGGAATGTGTTAAATTTCCCTTAACACTGCAGGAGATACAGTATACTATTATATACGTCTGTGTTATTGCTTCAACCAATAGGTATTTTCCTTTTTAATAGCTATCCTTCCCTCATTCTTGGGTGAGAACATCTTGGGGCCACACACAGGGGTGCCAAGATGGTGGGAGGGGGTACTAATTACCCAGGAGCCTTTCAATAGCTGATCCAACTGTACAGGGGGAAGAATGCCCTGCCCCTCGGCAAGGTCATTGTAGTTTTCATTAATTTTTTTTTGTGGGGCCATGGCTATGCCCCCATGTATTGGCCATGTCTCTCTCATCCTTGTGCTCTACCTAAATGTAGCTAGACTGACTCATATAGTCAAACACATGTATAATTGACAAAGAAAGTAGGAGTAAAGTATGTCAAGTGTTTATGTAATACAAAGAAGTAGATTTATTCACCACAATTCTATACTGTAAAGTAAAATAAATGATTGTTTCCAATGAAAAAACACTGAAGACTGCTGACAGTGTTCCTGTGAATGAGCAGTCCTGCCAGTTCATTACATTGTCTGACTGTATATTCTCACATAACCAAAAACTAAAAAAAAATGATAATAATAAATATTTTTTAGAATATAACCCACAAGTAGGGTATTGTACATCCTCTCTTTTTTACTTATAAACCTTATAGGACGAGATAGTGGTTTGACTAGGGACAAAGAAAGTTAATAGTTTAATACACAGTTGTTATGTTAATTATATCTATGTGTACTGACCCAATATGGGCTACTGAATTTCATAGATGGTGCCTGGGCTTTGAGGGGTCAATTACTAGGAAGGTTTATGAATATCCATGAGCCTGGGGAATATATTAACGGAGATCACTGAACCTAGCCTAAAGGACTATAAAGGAGAGACTTCTAATCTGTAAGAGGTATTATGTCAGGACATGGGTATGGATTAAACGATTTACAGTACATAGATAGAAGGTCAATAGGTTGACACCAGATACTGAACAGTCTATAGTTCAGGGACATAAGGTCAACAGTTAAATGGTCAACATGGACTTATATCAGCAGGGTGACAAAAAGGTTGTTGGAATCAAAAGGCTGGCATGCAAATGGTCGACACAGAAAATGTCAACACTACTGCTTAACCCTAACCGTCCCCTTCTGCAGGCTAACCCTAACCCTCTGCTGATTGCCTAAGCCAAACCCTAACACTCCATCAAGCACAAAACCCTAAAACTAATTATAAAAACCTTGTGCTGACCTTTTTTGTGTTGATCATTTGCATGCTGACAATTAGACCCTGTTGACTTAAGTCCATGATGATGACCATTTATCTGTGAGAGTGAGAGTCAGCGCCATAAAAGGGCAGGGACTAACAGAGTTTGCCAGCCTCACCACAGTAGCCACACAACTGGGGGACCAACAGATCTGCTGGGATTTGCAGCTGATCTTTGGAAGCTGCTGCAAAGTGGAGAGGCTTTGTGCTGGACTCTTGGGAGCCACAGCTGATAGAGGGAGTCTCTATCCTGGTGAAATGACTGCTGGGGAAGGACATTTGCATGAGGTATAATGGAGCTTGTCCAAAGCCCCCCAAAAAAACCAAAACAAACAAACCAGGACTGTGCTTCCATAGCAGGTGTGGAATATTAAAGCATCACATGACTGACCCTCAGTTTTTGCAAATCCTCAGCTTTATATCATAGTTGCCTACCCTCCTGCATTCTGAAGCAGACTCCCTTAAATAACAGCAATCTCCCTCTCTCTCTCATTAGTCTAGCAATCTCCCTTATGTGCACCAACAAATACTGGGCACCAATTAAGTAGATTTAAAACAAGGTATTACCTATAGACAGAGATGACGGTTACTGCTAGCAGTGATATTTAACTTCGGTACTTGTTTCCTAGCACGGCGCCCACGATTTTTATCTTATGGATCTTATGCATCTTATGGATCTCATCGCATTGCATATAAAGTATATAAGATTTTGGTTGTTTTTATTGTATTTACAATATTGCATCGCATCCGATATATCGGATGCGATTTTTTATTGTATATGATTCATATAAGATTTTTAATTGTAAAAGTACCCTTATGGGTACTTAAAAAGTAAAATGAGCCCCCAATAACCATCGTTAATGCCATCGAGCCCGAAGCGTGGCGAGGGGACACGGAATACATGTGAAGTAGTCCGCGTCCCCTCGCCACACTTCGGGCTCGGTTGATCGCTGCGCTAGCCACACTATATAAAATCAACTCCACGCCGACGTGGATAGTGGGGGTATGAAAAGGTCAGAGGACGCATACCGCCGTCCCTCGCGGGCTCGCTGCGCTTGCCATGCTTGGGGTTGGTGGTGATAGTGTCGGTGGCGTTAACAATGGTTATTGGGGGCTCACAATTTTTATCTTATGGCATCTTATGGATCTCATGGATCTTTTATCTTATGGCATCTTATGGATCTCATGGATCTTATGGATGCATACGATCCATGAGATCCATAAGATGAGATCCATAAGATGCGATATTGTACATACAATTAAAAATCTTTTCAATTGTATGTGATTAATTAAGGCATACAATCTTATGCGATGGGCGCCGTGCTAGGAAACAAGTACCTTAACTTCATACATATTATAACTGCATTCCAAAAAATATACTGTATAAACTTGATAATGTTCCTGCAGTGGTCTGGGAGTTTGGGTGGCTGAGGTGTACAAACGATAGAATTACAGGTATATTTCAGCCCGGTAGAACGACTGATTGAATAATTTAAAGGATTTTCTTGTTGTCTGTTATCCTGGGTCCTGTCACTTGGGTGTGGTATATTTGGTCAAAAGTGTTTAGGGTAACAGGTGCAGAAGGTCATCACAAGCAAGAGGTTGACATGAGTTTTTTTGCGCAATATTAGTGGGAGACAGAGAGGCAGTGAGTCAGGGAGAGACGCAGTGAGTGAGCCACTAGATGACTGGGAAGGCAGTGGGTTGGGTGCCGGACGGATTCCCGACAGTCGGGATCCCGACAGTCATTTACCCGACGTCGGGATCCTGACTGTCAAAACGCCGACAGCCGGGTGCCCGACGGCCACCCGCTATTTTCCCTTGTGGGGGTCCACGACCCACATAGAGGGAGAATAGAATAGTAGCGAGCCACCGTGCCCGCAGCATGGCGAGCGCAGCGAGCCTGCAAGGGGCTATTTTGCGCTCGCCATGCTGTCTGACTCCAGGCAGTCGGGATAATGACTGTCGGGATCCCGACTGTCGGAGTCACATACCACACCCAGTGGGTTAAGGGGTGGCTGTAAGTAACATTGAGCCTTTCACCAAGCAGCACCCTGTGTTGCCCAGGTTGCTGTCCCACATTGTGTCCTCACTGCAGGTGATCAGGCTTCCACCCTCTGGGTCCCAATACTCTGTGCACAGTGGAATCAGGAGGTGCATGCGGCATCTATGGACTGGCAGAAGGTGCAGGCAGCAGCAGATCCCCTGTAACCCCCACCTTCCCACTGCCCCTGACTCCAGGTCTCCTCCTGGCAAAATGCCCTAAAATGGAATGGGTGCTGGGCAAAATAAACATTAATATACAAGTATTTTGTACATAAGGGTAGAAACTGTATACTGAAATTTGAAGTCTCACCTAGAGTCTTGTCACCGAGAGTAGGTATAGGGATTAGTTCATTTGTAATTGAAGTTCCAGCTAATACATAGTTATAATATTTTACTATAGGTGAGTCACTATCAATATCCATGTATTTGTATGTGCTTTTGTTATGCTTTAGTTATACAGTAATGTTTGCAAACATTGAATGATGTGAAAGATGCAACTGCAACTTACTGTAGCAATGTTTAGTGACATTACTATTGTATATGTTTCTAAAAGAGATCTCAATAAAAATGGTCAATTAAAGAAAAATCTATTAGAGATATATATGGCTTGCATAAGCAATGACACATTTACTGATCTGTCACAGCCTTTATTACTGCATTGTATTAAATTTGAGCTGTCATGAAAATCAGTGATCCTGCTGCTGATGCTTTAAAACGATGCACAATGACTGTAAAGTAGGGCACCATTCTCCATGTAAAGCGATCAGTTCTGACAATCCAGGAGAAGTACATATCACACTCCAACATAATATATCAATAGATGTTGAATTTGGTGCATCCTTCTTTCTTTCTCAATCACAGTTACAGCTACATACGTAGTAAAGTTTAAAGGTGGTCAAGTGTAAGAGAAGAAATTGTAAATGATCAAGCATAACATGTTGCAAAGCAATACAGTAGAATTTATACAGTCCTCGTTGATGGCGCAGGATGCTGCCGAAAAAGTATATCTAAAGGTGTCAAAAACACCTTAAACAGACAATGAAAAAAAAGGAGGAAAATACTTCTCAAAGGCGCATGGATCTAAAGTTCATGAAGAGAGTTCCTTAGTATGGAGTATTCTTGCTTTGTCACGTTTCATGTGTGCATGGGAGATCATATATGGTGGCATCTCAAAAATGAATATAGCTGCAAGACATTATTAGTGTTTTATCATATAGGTGTGCAGTGTGGAGAAGAAACGATGGGCGTACCCCTACTCACGGTAGGTATAGATATCTTCAGGTCTATAAAGGTTTCTTTTAGTCAGGTAGAAATGTTTAATCTTACAATATTAGGTTCAGTGAACAGTGGAGGGACTCCCAAAATAGTGAAGTGTGAAGATTATGGAAGAAAAACAACAGGTGTCCAATGTGAAGACAGTTGTCAAATGTTATGATGGTTGAGATCTGAGGTAAGTTAGTGAATGCTACAATCCACAGCGTACCTCACTCACCAAATAAGGTGCAGTGTAAATCATACCAGTGGTACAGTATCTTTAAACCAGGCATCTCCAACGTTGGCCCTCCAGATGTTTTGAAACTACACATCCCAGCATGCTTTGCAATAGTTTTAGCATTCTCTAATAGCAAAACTGTGGCAAAGCATGCTGGGATGTGTAGTTTCACAACATCTGGAGGGCCAACGTTGGACATGCCTGCTTTAAACAATGATGGGCATTCCCCAACTCAGATGCTGAAGGTGTAATATGTTCATATAGTGGTTTCTTTCTGATATACCTTTGAATATTCAGTATCTGGTTCTGTCAATGGTGAGGGGGACTCGCAAAATGGTGCCGTGTGTAGAAAAAACCCCAGCAAGTATCCAATATGAGAACAAGTATATATATATATATATGGTGAAAGCTGTGATGTGATGTAAGTTAGGTGAATACTAAAATCCACTGCGTACCTCACTCACCAGATAAAGTTCTGTTGGATGTGAAACGCGTTGGATTGGAAGAGGAGCAGGACAGCCATCAACGGGTGCCCCACTGTTCACCCCCAGCTACACGCCGCAAGTCCCGTACGAAGACGGAGAAAGTGACGTCACAGCAAGCCGCCCGCCGCACACGGAAGACACAGACCGGCGATACGCCGCTGCCATCCCCTGTGATCAGGTTAGATGCTAGGGCGAGACTAGCACAGTGAGTTAAATATACTGGACTGCTGCCTCCTACAAAATAACCACTTAAAAGAGTGTAAACTTAAGCGCAAAATTTAACTTTATTTTTATTTTCATTTTTATTTCTATTTTATTTATTTTTTATATTTATTTTTATTTCATTATTTTAAGTTACTTTTAACTTTTTATCTACCTTCTGTTCTCATTACCACTCAAACTTTATTCCTTCATAAATCTTATTCCAATTCTCAGTCTATTAACTCCTTCCCTTACCCTCTCCCCTCCCTTCAAGCGCCCAGTAATTTTTTGCCTTGCAGCAAATACCTCCACAGTAACTACCCATCATTACAGGGCTGCTCAAACAACTAGCGCAATATCGTTTTTCGGAATTCTTCCCAAAATCCTCCATGTATCACAAGAAGTTCGTTCCATAGGAGAAAGTCCACAATAATAAAGGTCTCTTCATAAATCCTCCAGAGAGGAAAAAACAGCAAAAAAACTACACAAATTGTAAAAAATAAATAAAAAATAAATAAATAAAAGTACATACGGTAAAACGTTTCGGCAATGTCCTAGTTTGGCTGTTCACTCTCTTTATGCATAATCAACGCATTTCGGTCCATAGACCTTTTTCAAGATGTCCTTTATAACATGTCCTTCATAGCATTTGACAATTCTCTTCACATTGGACACCTGTTGTTTTTCTTCCATACTTGTTACACTTCACTATTTTGGGAGTCCTGCCACTGTTGACTGAACCTAATATTGAAAGATTGAACACTTCTTCCTGACTAAAATAAACCTTTATAGACCTGAAGATATCTATACCTACCGTGAGTAGGGGTACACCCATCATTTCTTCTCCACACTGCTCAAATTTAGAAACTAAAACTCCTATATGATAAAACACTAACACTGTCTTGTATCTATATTCATTTTGAGAAACCACCACCTATGATCTCCAATGCACACATGAAAATGTGACAAAGCAAGAATATTCCATACTAAGGAACTGTTCCTCATGAACCATGCACCTTTGAGAAGCATTATATGTTAGTTGTAATGCTTGATCATTGAGGGAACGGTCAGAAAATGATGGGCATCCCCATGCATCATCAACCTGACCGCATCCATCATAGCCCATGATTCCCAATAATGGTAAAAAAAGCTGATCAAACGGTCCAGAGATAAGGTGCACTATTTACCTGCATGCAAACAGATAACAATTTAACACCGTATTGTGCCATATGTGATCTACTATAATGTAGTTTAAATTATACCAGGGGTGTTCAAACTTTTTGCGACGAGGGTCAGATTTGGTGAGGTGAAAATGTGTGGGGCCGACCATTCAGCCTGACATTCATTGGCATGTATTCAATGCCGGTGCAAGCGGCCGGCGAGGGGGTGAAACTACGAGGATCGCAGAAAACCAGTGATCCTCGCAGTTTAACCCCCGCGCCGGCCGATCGCACTATGCAACGTTCCGGGGGAATCCTCGCAGTCACAGAACGAGGCTAGTGCAGCAAACTCGCTGTAATTAGCCTCGATTCTCGCAGCTTTTGGAGGCACATACGCAAATTCCACCTCGCTCAAAAAACGGAGCGAGGGGGAATTTGCGTATGAGGGGGGTCAGTTGAATACTGACAGGGTGAGCGGTGACTGCGAGCAAAAAGTCCTGCTCGCAGTCACCGCTCACCCACGGCATTGAATATATGCCTTTGAATCCTTAATCACATCAGAATGGTCCCCCACTCTGCCCCCATTCACTTTATGTCCCCCAGCCTGCCCCTTCACTGTATATTCCCCTGCCTGCCCCCATTCGCTGTATGTCCTCCACTCTGCCCCCTTCACATTATATTCCCCTGCATGACCATCCTTCTCTGTATGTCCCCCAGCCTGCCCCTCCTTCACTGCCTGCCCCTCCTTCACTGTATGTTCCCCACTTTGCACTCATTCACTCTGCCCCGTAGCTTGCCCCCCCCCCCCTTCTCTGACTGCCAGGGGTTGGACGCACACTCACCCGAAAGCCGCCAAACACCTCACTGTGGCGGCCGGCACCTCCTCACTGCTGCATCTGATGCTCCACCCGCTTCTGGCTGGAGGCTTCGGGCCACTTGAAATTATGTCACGGGCCGCAATTGGCCTCCGTGCCTGACTTTGGACATGCCTGAATTATACAGTGTAGTTCTCTATATACACACACACACACGCACACACACACACACACACACACACACACACAGAAGAGTCAGACATTCAGAGTTCATATACAATCAGATCCTGTGAAGTGGTTACATATAGCTGTCCACATAAAACACTAGAGTCTCTGAACTGCTTGTAAGGAAGGGGCCCACTGAAAAGGTGACGAACCTTCCAGTTTTGTGGATGGGGCTTTCAGCAGTGCCCCCCATTTTTGTCAATTTGGGGGTGTGCCCAGTGCTCCCCAAGGTGCTGGGCAGCCTTGAACTCCTTCCCTGCACTGTACAGATATTGTGCAAGTGTTCACAGTATCTATTTAACCATCACCGACTGCTCTGCAGAAGCAGAGCAGAAGTGATCGCTAGCTCCCCCAAACTCCAGCCCTGCCCGTGTGACCTACAGGAGGGGCAGCGGGACAGTCTGCAATTAGCGGGATTGTCCCGCTGTAATGGGGACAGTTGTAAGGTATGGGTGGGTACTGAGAATTACAGTACATGTAGCAGCCTGGTAGCAACCTGGATCATAACCACAATTTCAGTATTAAGTAATAAGGTTTTACTATAGTTGTGGTCACCACATGCAGTACAGGGGATGGAAGGAATCTGCTGCCCACGTCCAGTGGCAGCATTTTCTCCTAACAACTGTACTGCATGTGTGGATCTGAGCACCCGGTCAGCACATTGGACCAAAAAGCAGCTGCCAGTAAGAAGAGAAAGCAGTATTAACATGAGGTAGGAGAATGTGTGCTTAGAATGCTCAGTTCTGTGTGTATATATATATATATATATATATATATATATATATATATATATATATATATATATATATATATATATATATATATATATAAATAATGTATGTTTAAATTATTACCGTTTTTTTTTTTTTAAATCTTTTCTTGACCACTTAATTTGTTTGCTACAGATAAATAGTTTTTACACTATACCCACAGGTGTGTTTTGAGAGAGGCAGCCTCTGATGTGAGCTACAGCGCATTCGCAGGTATATGGAACATCTCCAGCGCGCGTGCACAATTACATGGAAATGGTTGTGGCGCCCATTTTCTGAATGATTTGTATCTGCAGTTAGATGATGTGCGGGACTCTGGAGGGGTAAGTATAACACTGGGAATCAATTAATCTGTTAAAATATGCGCATGTCTCCACCCAACATTACTGAGGAGATATGAATGTGTCTCAAACATGACTACCAGCTACGTTATCAAAACTAAAACTAGTTTTTGTTATTGTTGAAAGAAGTTAGTTGTTAAAAAAGCAAAGCTACGTTGATTCTTTTAAGTAAAGCGACCTAGACTAGGAAGATAATTCACATGTAGAAAATAATAGAATGTAATAATTTTTCATACGCAAATCTCAAAAACTAGAGCCAATGGAAAAAAAAAGCATGGCATATTCATGATGAGCACAAAATGAATCAAAATCCCTGGTAACAGATTAACTGTTCCCCTTTGTAATATATGGGTGCTGTGTGGGCACCCCTGGACATAGGGGCACATGTGCCACCTACACACTGCACCCATTATAGAAATGCCTATGTCTCTCCTCTAAAGACTACACCAGGCACTGGAACTAGTTTCATTGGTCCATTGTGCACCCAGTGAATGGAATTTACAGTACATGGTATATCTGTACCTGCTGCAATGGGTTTGGTTTATTAGGTTGACAGGAATAAGGTTGACAGCCCACATGAAAATGGCTGACACTAGTACTGAAACTTTGACTAGTGTAATGCAGTTGCAACCTTCCTTTTGTGACCACCTGGAGTGCCGCCATTTGCTGACTGTATGTTAGTAGTTTATAATAGAGGGTACCTGGCAAGTACTGTGAGGCAGTAATGCTAACCATTACACTGTCCATGCAACCCTTTCTATTTTAGGGTTTAGGGTTACTGATTAACAGATAAGGCACAGTAAATTAAAATGGTATATTACTGAATCTGTAATCCTCTTCTGCAATATGAGGCTCTCAGAGCTTCTTATATTGGGAACAGACAGTGTCTGCAGTGGTGGACTGAACTAGGGACATGAAATGAATAGTTGAGTGAACATGTAAATAGACTGACAGATATACACATTTCCAACTACGGCTGATCTAACTAGGGAACAATTTGAGCAACCCTGCTCCTAGGTCTGTAGTGCTGGATTAACAGTGGTATAAAAATACTGCTTTGTTGTATATTATATAAAAGACACACGGTTTTGTCTCTATTCCGGCACACACACAATCTTACATAATGCTGTGCTTTTATTTTTTTCCCCCCAGATTGCTTACAATCTGGGCAACTAATACAGCGTGCACTATGATTGTTGAAAGCAAACGTGACTAAGAATATATTATATTCTTAATCGAGGGTAGCATTAAAATGTGTTGGTGTCTTAGAAATGTGTTAGTTGTAACGCACTGCATGTGCTGCATCACCTCCTTTCCTGTTTTTCATATTTGCTAGTTTAATATAACTAGTTTTTTTAATAATAATTTTTATATACTGTGAGTTATTGCTCATTAAACATACAGTAGTGTGTCAATAATTTGTTTTTCAAATGACTATTGAAATCCAATGTAGTCCCTTTTTTTGGGGCTTGTCCTACATTGCTATATCACAAAGACTAAATAAGCTGGATGCTAAAGGCTTTTACACATTGGACTTTTTTGGGACAACTATCTGTTCAACATACTTAAATAATGAGGAATTATTAATTAACATGGACAGAATTAGGTGATCTTACAGGCATAGGGGAATTTACAAACCGCTACAAAATACTATTACTAATAATTTTTTGTTATTTTGGAACAGAATGTGCCTTCTTATACTACAAACAATGTTTTTAAGTAAAATTAATTATTTTAAATTGTGTCTTTTTATTACTTTAAATGATTTAAAATGTGTATAGATCAATGTAGTGCGCTCTCTTTTCTATTGTATTTTCTTCTTATGCTACAGACTATAATGTGCATCCTCCTCCCCGTAGTATAGAATATAATGAGCCTTTTCCTCATTTAGGGCCTGATTCTACAAGGTTCGCTAAGTAGCGGTCGTTCGCTGCTTAGCGAGCCCTGAAACGCCGCCCAGCCAAACATCTGCCCCCCCCACGGAATCCCTTCGGTACCATGTGAGGGGTGTACGCGAACACATCCACCTGCATGCAGCCAAAGGGGAGAGAAATTATTTGATTATCAGTCAAAACTGTCTTTTATTTCCTTCGGTGTCTGCTAAAGAGGAGACGTGCGCTGAGGTCATGTGATGCCAGCCACCCCCCCACCCCCCGGCAGGCATTGGCCCGCCCGTATTCCCAGGGGAATGGCCAGCATTTTATGGGCTTCCCAATGAAAATGCTGGCCGTTCCCCTGGTCACTCCTGATGTACGCCCCCACCACCCCCTCCCTCACCCATGTGAGCATTTGATACTTGCCGTAGGCTTTTGAACAGATGGGCTGCACATGCGCATAATTGTGCATGCACAATCCCCAAAACATTGAAACGGAGCCGAATTCGGCCCCTTCTGATTGTTATTGAATAACCTAAGAATTGGACCCCTACACTGCATATTGACCTGTTCCAGCTGCGCTTCTCCCTGCATCATGCAGGGAAGGAAGCTGCCACGCCCCCCCCTAGCAGGTGCCGCCCCTAGGCACTTGCCCAGTGGGAAATCCGCCACTGCTTAGAGGACCAAACTAGCTTCCAGTCTAGAAACAGTTCAACAGAGTCCTAATATTCTGTAACTGAAATGTTTTACTTGTAACATGCATACATTTGACCTATTCTTCACAGAGTCATATCATGAAATCATGTTTATTAGTGCCATGCAAGCAAAAGGCAAGAAAGAATAGTCAAGGTTTGCACCGCTCAATGGAATGGGAGGTGCAGAGTTAAAACATTTCTTGCAAAATTTGGAGTAGTTGCATTATGCTAATAACATACTCCAAATTACTTTCATTATACACCATGATATCATCTGGACTCAATCCAGTTCATGTTTTTCAGGTTGCCTGCGGATTTTGAAAGTGTGACATTTGGTGATACACAGTGCACTTGCTGGGTGGCCTGGGAAATGTGAACTCTTAAAGGTCCTGAGGACCGAGTTTGAGAACCCTTGGTGCATAGGGTCAGAGAACTCTAGTGTTCACAAAGATTTATCAATAGTACATTATACATACACAATTTAAATAATAGTAGGAGAAGCACATGAGGGAAGAAGGTCTTGCTTGTTACAGCTTACATTCTGGAGAAAATAGGCAAACAGACAGGGGTGCCAAAGATGGGGTAGACAGTGAGTGTGGAACAGATGGTTATGATGAGAGTTTGCTGGGTTTGGTGCAGTAATGAGTCCTGAGAGCACGTTTCAAATTTTGTAGAGAAGTGGGGAGTCTGGGGGAGAGAGGTAGAGAGTTTCATGGAAAGGGAGCAACACATGCAAACTCTTGCAGGTAAGATTAGGAGGAGGTATTCAGTAGGCAGAAGAGGCGGCGTGCAGTAGTGGAGCAAAGAAGTTGGGTGATAATGTAAAGGGATATATGGTCAGGGATGTAAATGGGAGAGGAGCCGGTGAGGGCTTTATAAATTAATCTGAGAAGCTTGATTTGTTTTCTGAAAGGAAAGGGGAACCAGTGAAGGGCTTGTAGTAGAAGCAATGTGGATGTATTACATTTTGTGAGAAAGATGAGCCTTGCAGCTGCATTGAGTATACGTTTGTCAGGGATGCTAGATAGGAGGAGATAGCAGTACAGTATTTCATTATGGAGATGACCAAAGAGTGGATATGGGTCTTAGCAGCATCCTGGAAGAGGGGTCCAATCCTGGAAATATTTTTGAGGTGAACATGGCAGGTTTATGAGAAGTGCCAAATACAGTATGTGGTTGGGAGGAAAAGGAGAACTCAAGAATTAATCCAGGACAGCACACTTGGGGCAATAGGACATAGTAGTGTCATCAATATAAAATTAAGTTGTGGGAGGTGAGGATATGTGGAAAGGTTGGAAGAGGATCAGCTCAGTCTTAAGCCATGTACACGCAAGATGTACTGTAGCTAAGCCATCAGAGAAATGGCTAACTACATCCTGCCAGCCTGGAAGCGACCGCCAAATACACAGTGCAACAAAATATTCTTGCCTGCACTATCTATTTGGCCGGGCGATAGCAACACTGCAAGGCCACGTATCGCTATTGTCTGCTGCCCATGTTTATAATGGTTCTGGATCTGGGGCAGATTGGCCATAGGCCGTACAGGGAAGAGTCCCGGGAGGCTGATGTACCTATGAGGCCACCTGTCACCTGTCTAGTTTTGGCCCTGCCCCATCCTGTCTCCCACACAAGCAACCTTTGCTTGTTCACAGAGCAGAGTACCAAATGCTTCAAATACTCATCTAAGTCTGGCACCAATCTATATCCATTGTGACATCTGTTGAAGGGACAGGATTGGGTGGTATCTGGGGATGTATCAATGTCTGGGGTGTTTCTGGGTGTGGTAATGAGTTGTTTGTCTGTTGGTGTAGGCTTGGGGTATGTGGGGGTATTATGTGAAATGTGGAGGTCTGTGGAATGTCACAGCAGCTTAAAGGTCCGGGGGGCACCAGAATGCCACGTGTATTGAAACCAACGGCTTATACACAGGTATAGTGATGGATTAATCCTGCCTATTTTGGTGTTCATTTGGTGCCGCCCACATAAGGCCACTTCTAGAAATTTTTCCAGGGCCACTATTAGTTCCCGATCCGCCCCTGGTTACAGCTCTCCATGGTGCAGTAGAACATAATGCTAAAAGAGAATTTTGGATGGATTAATGTATGTTCAAGGATTCTGAGAGAGTGCAGATTGAAAATGCCCATTTCTTATGCAATGAAACAGAAGGCACATTTGGTGCCTAAATCATTTATGTGGCTAAAGATTTTGTGCTTAGGGATATTCAAGGCAAAATACAACTCATGCTCAGTTGGATCATGACAAATGTCATTTCTACTAATGGAGCATAAAGTACTGCTAAAACATTTTTTTTTTTAATACTAATTCCAATAATAATTACCCAACCATATACAGTACCACACTCAGTGCACCAAGTTCATTGTATCTTACAAAATTAACACCCCCTCCAAACCACATCATTATCCATCTTTATCTCCACCTCAAGCCTCTTTGTCATTGTACTCCTTTGGCCCCTCTCATGCCAATTCTCTATGCTCCACATCATCCTCAAAGCTATCCACCCCCTCCTCGGCATTATCATCGCCCACTACTCCTCTCTACATAATCCCTTCTCTCAACATCCCTGCAATAAGCAGCCATCACAAGTTTTCCTTTTGAGAAGCCCACAAGAGCTGTAGCATTTTATAGAATAAAAAAAGCCCAGAAGTGTTGTAAAATATTACATACATTTTACATATAACAGTGTGACAAATCATTGAGTTTGATATCAAACTTTGTAATCAATACTTTCAGATATTCAGTCCATTGGGAATACCATCATTTTTATTCAAATGTCGTTTCAGTCTTCATTTGCATTAAAATTTGTCATGCTACACTGAAAGGCATCTCTCACTGAAAGCATGTTCTCTGTTGAAGCAGAAGAGCCATTAAAGTCAATTTCTTTATGCATGCTGCTAACAATTCGATTTTACATCAAACACCTACACACAATATTTTATACTGCATTTTTAATAAACCATGCTATTTTGAGTACAATTTAAAAACAAAAAAACTGTCAGGTGTCTTCTTTCGAGAAAGCATATCTATTTTTACATTATCTGATTAAGAAAACTTAATTTAGAGAGTAATTCATTCGTTTGGGATTTTTAACTGAAAATGCTAGGATACTTTGCTTTTGGAAAAGGTACCGTATATACTCGAGTATAAGTCGACCCGAATATAAGCCGAGGCACCTAATTTTACAACAAAAAACTGGGAAAACTTATTGACTCAAGTGGGACCCTCACTCGAGTATAAGCCGACGGGGGCTTTTTCAGCATAAAAAATGGGAGGTAAATTTACTCAAGCTAGGATGCAATAGAGAAATGATGGACAGAATCTGATTGGTTGCTATGGGTGACATCACCTCTTTTCATTTTTAGAACTTTTAGTAAATTTACCCCTAAGAGTTATTTTCAGCTAGGAGAAAAAAGATGGACATAGATGGCCGACCAGCTGCAATATACGAGAGGACTAACAATAGACCTGAGTTTTTCAGTGTGTGCAGTCTGTGCATAGCCCAGAACTTAAGCTGGCCATACATCTACAGATTGTTTGTCAGAGTGGCCTGGTTTTGACAAAAACCTGGTAATATCTGAGTGACAGTTTTTGGCAGTTTTCCAGCATTTCAAAGCAATTGATAAACTGTCATTTGCTCTCATCCATTACCAGATTTTTGTTCCAGCCAGCCAGATCTGACAATCAAGCTGTCGATGTATGGCCAGCTTTACTCATGGGTGTGATAGAATCTGTCAGATCAAGGCCGGAGCTGTCTTCACATGATTTCCACTCAAACACTTGTGTTTTCCCTGGCACTCCCAGAAATTGGCTGGTTACCACCCAGAAATGCTGACTTCCTGTCACAGGACGCCTTGCACATGTGTACTACGGGCCGTACGCATGTGCAGTCTATCGATTATAACCCAGCCTGCTAATTCACAGCCGTGCTAACAGATTTGAATTAAGCTCAATGTACGATATTCAGCGAGACTCCATACATTGCGTATAGAGGTGATCTCCATTCACTGACTGGAATCAGCTGAACAATGGTCAGGTGAAACTGACAAGTTTATTACCAAACCAAATGATCCACATATTTTAATCCATTTTCAATCAATGAATAATTATTGCTCACATCCATGCTGTCAGCAGTCACAATCCCTTCAGGCTCTGTGGTTGGTCCGGACTTCTTTAAACGATGTAGCAGGGTGCAGGAATGTATGTAGCAGCAGTGTCGGAACTTACGAGTGGTTGGCCCAGGTGCAAAACTACATTTTTGGGCCCTCCTATTTCAGTCCAACCCAATTTCACAATATGCCACACATCAGTGGGTGGCAGAAGTGGGCCCCTTAGTCTTCAGGGGCCCCGGTGCAATGCACCTGCTGCACCAATGGTAGTTCCGCCTCTGTGTAGCAGAGCTGTTAACAGGTTTCACTACAACTGTAGCTTTATAAACCCCAGAGACTGCCACCACTGCTGCTAGTTATACTTTCTACCATCCACAAGTTTTTACTCCTTGCTGTGGAAAGGGCAGGTACTGTCCTTCAGCTATGGATCCAAGCGAATTATAGGCTTCTGCAAAATCCATATAAAGCTGCCAGTGATTTCATGTGCTGTGGGAGATAAATTGCCGCGAGCGCACTCCCGCTGCCAGTCCTACATGCAGGGCCGGCACCATCAATAGGCAGCTCTAGGCATTTCCCTAAGGCACCGGCCACTGGAGGGCGGTAGTTCCCCCTTACCCCCCGCATGGAGGTGAGAGTAGGTGCTGGAGCGGACAGGGGTGTCCGTGCCGCGGGGGTACCTGCGGCGCTGTGTATAAAGCTGGCGGCGGTGGCGGGGTCCCTGCAGTGAATAGGAAATAACTAGAGCTAAGCGGCGGCACGGGAAGCGCTGCTGGGTTTGAAAACACTTGCCTCACGCTGAGTGGCTGAGATTCAGCCAATCAGCATGTGGCCAGTGTTTTCAAAATCAGAAGCGCTTCCCGCGCCGCCGTATAGCCCGGCAGATAGCGCAAGTTTTTTCTTAAGCACTGCAGGGCCGCCACCGCCAGCTTTATACACAGTGCCGCAGGTACCCCCGCGGCACGGACAGACACCCCTGCGTGCTCCTGTCAGACGCCGGCACGGACCCCCCTGACTGCTCCCCAGACGGCACAGCAGGTACCCCCCCCCCCTGCCTACATGGTCACTGGTCGCAGCATGCTCCTCCGATTATGGCTAAAAATCGCTAGTCGCTGGTGCACAATGCACTGTGCAGCACCTGACTACACCTGTGCACCAGGGACCAGCGATTTCTAGTCAAAATGAGGTAGAGACAGAATGAGACAGAATAGCTTGCAATTTTCAGCCAAAATCGCTGGTTGCTCATGAAAACGTACACTGAGCAATATATTGCTGAGAGATATTGCCAGTACACTGAGCAATATATTGTTGAGCCTTTTTAAGCCAAAATTGTTCAGTGACCAAATCGCACTGTGTGTACACAGCTTAAGTGTTCCACTGCAATTCTGGGACATTCAAGTCAAAAAGCCACAATTCGGGAGACCACTGGATGGGACTGCTGATATCTACTTGAAAGGTGGTAAATTTATTCCAGTGCTCTTTCAGCTGAATTACAGTGTGGAACTTTTTAGGGGTATATCTAGGAACATACTTCCTGTCATTGCATTCAAAGGGTGACTAGTGTTTGATCTGAAATGCCATGTTACTATGTCTTTGTAGTATTGTCTTTCTTAAAATATATATTTTTTGGGGTACTTGTTTCCTAGCACGGCGCCCCGATTTTGATCGAAGTGCATCTTAAACAATCGCATCGCATCGCATGCAATATAGCGGCATGCGATGCGATTTTTAATTGTACAAGCACCCTAATGGGTGCTTACAATGTTAAATGCCCCCCCCATTGTCAACACCACCCCCACTCCAATGCCAACCTGAAGCGTGGCGAGCGTAGCGAGCCTGCGAGGTGCGGCGGTATGCGTCCTCTGACCTTTTCATACCCCCACTATCCACGTCGGCGTGGAGTTGATTTTAGACAGTGTGGCGAGCGTAGCGGGCCAACAAGCCCGAAGCATGGCGAGCGCAGCGAGCCCCGCGAGGGGACACTGATTACTTTACATGTATTCCGCGTCTCACGCTTCGGGCTCGTATTCTGCGTCCGCTCGCCATGCTTCGGGCTCGGTGGCTCTATCTAAAATCAACTCCACGTCGACGTAGATAGTGGGGGTATGAAAAGGTCGGAGGACGCGTACCGCCGACGCTCGCCACACTTTGGGGTGGCGTTGATAGTGGGGGTGGCGTTGACAATGGGGGTGCATTTAACATTGCAAGCGCCCATCAGGGTGCTTATACACTTAAAAATCGCATTGCATTGCATGCCATTTGCTGGCATGCAATGCTATGCGATATTTCATTGTACAAGCACTCCTGTTAATTTAACGGGAATATCGCATCGCACACCACTAAATACGGTATGCGATGGGCGCCATACTAGGAAACAAGTACCTTTTTTTTTGTTACAATTATATTAAATAAATATTGAAAGTTTGAAAGCAATCCAATACTACTAGTTATTGTTAGCGCTGTTTTTTTCTTCTTTTCTCTACTGCATTTCTCAGACCCTCCCAAATACAAAAACGTGGGTGTGGGTCGCGTGACCATATCCCAGGATTACAAGGCCACACCCCATTTTCCAGCATGCGGCTTCATCACTGATTGTTACACACCCACTCCTCAATGCTGGGAAGTATGCTGACTCAAAGATTATTATAGCAACGTAATAAAAGGAGGTTGCCTGTTGTGTTTACAGAAACAACCAAATATTAATGGGCAAATTTTTATGATTTATAAGTACAGGATACACCCAGCACTAATAAGTGAGGTTGTTGTGCAATAATGTACCGTAGTTGAACAATTGCTAAAAATGCAAAAGTACTAATTGAAAGCTCATATATTTAGCTTGCATTAATCTTTTGGTCACTAAATGGGACAAATCTTTTTATCCATCTCTAAAAATATTGTATGCTTTGGAAACAGCTTTCTAAACAGGAGAGTGGAAGCTATCCAATTAAGCAATCAGTAACTGGCAGTGTCGGGCTAATGAACAACTGACCATGGCTCCCAAACTGAGCAGGTGTTTTATTTAGTTTCTTTCTCCTTATCCTGACAGCTTAATTGGGCCAGATGTATTAAGCTTCAAAACGTTATTAAGTGGAGAGTGATACACTACCAGCCCCAAACAGTCATGTTACAGGGTGTGTTCAAAATGACAGTTCGGAGCTGATTGGTTGGTACTTTTTCAGTCTACACTTTCTCACTTTTTAAGATTAGTACATCTGGGCCTCAGTCTTTTATCAACGGGGTCTCATTCCCATCCAAGACATGCAGTCTTGGGGTGTTTACCTATTTGTACTTTACAAGGCAATACTCTTAATTTTAAGAACACCAAACCCACAGAAGGTGTGCAAGGGGGAATGCTGCATACCTCCCAACATGACCCTCTCCAGGAGGGACACAATGCTCTGTTCCTGCACTTTCCTCTTCAATTATGATTTCCATCACCTGTGGTGGAACACCTTTCTTATCAATTAACTTGTTTAAAACAGGTGAAGGTAATCATACATTAAGAGGAAAGTCCAGAAACAGAGCATTGTGTCCCTCCTGGAAGAGGTCATGTTGGGAGGTATGAGCTGTAGTTACCTAAACTGTATGAGGGTTGTTCTAGAATAGACCATCTTTCCACAAAAGGAAAACATTTCTCTTGCCTATACTTGTACTTTTACTGAACTTTCATATGTGGTTCCATGGTATACTGAAACACAGTGTACTATTTAGGTGTAATATTACGCATGAGATCGTGATGATCTGAGAGGGATGACAGCACGAGATGAAGAGTCTGTAACAGTAACACATGATAACTGAGCCTATATATTGGTTATGATTCCAAACATAAACTAATAAACATTGTTACTCAGGTAATGACCTGGAACAAGATAGCTGAAAGAGTGCTGAAAGATGTGCATGGTTATTACCTCCTAATAAGCTACTCTGTGAGGAATGAAAACATACTGTACAGTAGTAGTACATTTTAAACACTATCTGGAGTAGAACAATTTTATATTTTATTGGGTAGAATACAGTAAATAGTACAGTCATATATTTCTATAAGTTTTATAAACTGCATGTTTGCAACCATGCATTAACATCACAGTTCATTGCATGCAGGGCCATCGCTAGACCAATGCGACTCACGCCCAGTGTCGCCCCAGCAGTGCAGGTAGACAAGTCTCTAGTGGCAACCCACACCCTCAGGAGTGATGAAAATGAGGTAAGTTACTGGGCCACACCCCCTAGCGCACCAGGTGTCACTGATACTAGTGACACCCCTGACTGTTCAACTTGTTTCGAATGAGCTGAATAGATTGGCGGTTATTCTAGTTCACTTGCAAAGGCACAGTCACTCTCTTATGAACAAAACCATGTGCACTGCAGGTGGGGCTGATGAAACATGTGCAGAGACAGTTAGATTTGGGTGTTTTATTGTTTCTGTGCAGGGTAAATACTGGCTGCTTTATTTTTACACTGCAATATAGATATCAGTTTGAAGTCCACCCCCACCCAAATCTAACTCTGCACATGTAAAGTACTTTCACAATAATACACGTAGTATTATTGTGAAAGTACTTTATATTATTTTAAGTATACAGTATAACTAGAAATGTTTTTATTTATATATATATATATCAGTGGCAAACGCAGGATTTTCAGAAGGGGGTTTCCAGAGGGGTGGAGCAAAGCACGGAGATGGACACTTAGGTGACCCAGTATATGCCGGGTCAGTTAAAGTATTATAGATAGACCAAATGTATATAAATAATAATAATAATAATTATATATATATATATATATACAAAGTCCAAAATCAATGGCACTCCGGAGGCAGGTATAAGCAAAAAGAAAAGCTTTTCTTTTTGCTTATACCTGCCTCCGGAGTGCCATTGATTTTGGACTTTGTATTATTTTCTATTATTGGGCACCGGGGCCCGCTGTACATGCTAATTCACATCGAGTGCCGGCAGACTTGGAGCTGTTATATATATATATATATATATATATATATATATATATATATATATATATATACAAAGTCTCTTAGAAAAAACAGCACTCAAATTTAAATGGAATAATATGGTTAGGTGCAGGGTCCAGACGGTATCATAAAAGCACTTACCCAGCCTAGGTGTATAGGACAGGAAAAGACCAGCACTGTACATGTACATGCTTTATTTCTAATACAATTATTTTTTCCTTCTAAAAACCGTGAGTGCTGGTCTTTTCCTGTCCTATACACCTAGGCTGGGTAAGTGCTTTTATATATATATATATATATATATATATATATATATATATATATATATATATATACAGGGGCGTCAACAGCAGTGTAGACCCCTGGGCATAGCAATGTATTGGGGCACCTACCGAACCTCCAGCGGTAGGGGTGGGGGAAGCTTTGATGTCCCCCAGGTGGTAGGGGGTATTATATCAACCGCTCAGCATGTAGGGCCTGGATCAGTAATTTCCACTAATTACACCTTTACTGCACAGATGGTGGGAGATGGGGTGGGAGAAGGGGGCATTGGGCTGAATGAAGGGGCCCTGATACATAACTTCCAGGGTGGTAGAGGATGTTTAATATGCAGAGGAGGGGTGTATAGTGGAGTGGGCTTATTATTCATAATTTTCTGGTGGGAGGACAGCTTGCTTGACTGCAGATATCTCCAGTTTCCAGGAATTAAAAACTAGAGAATCCCACCTACCAAATGATATTGGTGACTCTGGGATCAGAGTTCAGGAGGCAGAGCAATCTGCCAACGAGTATATAAAACTACATACCAGGTGTGTGGAGCTGGAGCAGTAACCAGCTGCTGGAAGGCTGATATCTCTGGTTTTGAGAACAGTAGAGACAAGCTACTAGTGTCCATCAAAGAATCCCAGCTTTTGGAATATACCCTCAGAAAAGCTCTTAATCAGACAGAACCTGAAATATCTGACTGGGAAGAGCAATTAACAGGCTTGGATGGGGACCACTGCTTTGAAGTCAGATATCTCCGGTTCCCAAGGGCCGATTTTTAAAATTCTTGTACCCATGGAAAGAGGGGACCCTCAGCTTTTAGACTAGGGCCCTTAGACTCCTGGGGGGGTTTCTGGGTACTCAGAAACCCCCCCTGCGTGCGCTACTGTATATATATATATATATATATATATATATATATATATATATATAGATAGATAGATAGATAGATAGATAGATATAACACCAATATATTTAACTTTTAGGTATTTTTCTCTCATAATGTACCTATAGGATAAAAGATCCTTACAATGTGACCAATTATTGTAATTTTTTGAAAGTTACCGTTCCGTATTCAATTATCTTATTACCGCCGATATTTAAGTGTTGGAATCATTTCTTTCTGTTTTCAATGATCACAGAAAATCACATACCAGATTTTCTAATTGAGCCCTCAGAACAGGGCCGGATTAACAATAGGCCTGATGGAGCTACAGCTCCAGGCCCACTCTCCAAATAGGCCCATTTTGTAGCAGAGGGCCAGGGCTTTCCAACAAGCCCAGCCCCGCATCGCTAGCCCCCGGGAACAGGAGATACCGCAAGGCAAACCTGGAACGTTTTCCCCATAGGATAACATGGGACCCGCTAATTCTGACCTCCACCTGGTTCCAACGTCTGCCAGTTCCCCCTCCGGCATCACAGAAGCTCGAGGTTGATCTCAGTCGAACTCAAATCGCTGGGCCTTCAATCTGATACCTGGTCCATATGGGTTAATTGATTCTAGAGATATTGCGGGTAAACCATTTTTTTTTTTCATTTCTGAAATGTAATTTCATGGCTGTTCATGTTGTTTGAGGACAGATTTCTCTGGGACCAAAAGGCCCAGTTTCACGGGACCAAAATCATTTGAAGCTTACATGTGGACACAGCCAGGGGCGGATTGGCCCACCGGGAAACCGGGTAATTTCCCGGTGGGCTGGTCCATAAGTTACCAGAACAGGCCGCTCGCCTGCCTGGCTGGGCCGCGGACCGCACGACTACAGCGTGCCGCGGCCGCAGCATAACATGCCCCAACAAAGATGGCCGCGGCTGTCTGCGGCAGTGAGAGATTTAAAGATGGCCGCGGGAGGGCTTCTGCGCATGCGCAGCTCCACGCAGCTCCTCCCGCGGCTCTTATGCAGAGGTGGCCAGAACAGTCATTGATCGCGGGTGCGCGGTGACGTCACCGCGCACCCGGCCACTCACTACACTAGTACACTGCAAAGACGCAGCGTCTACAATGTGGATGGCTGCAGCGTGGGTGGGACGGCTGAGTGAGCAGCTGACGAGGGGGAAGGCTGAAGCAGCAGCATAAAGTGTAAGGGACTGTTCTTATCTTTTTCTTTGGGACTGGGATTTGGGCTCTGTTAAAAAAAAAATTATATATCTGGGTTTAATATAATATATGTATATGTACTGCATGTGGGAGGGGGGGTTATTTTTGGTTATTATGCGGAGGGGGTGTGTGTGATGGGGTCTCTTCACAAGTGTAAGTGCATATAAGTTGCTGCATGTGATGGAGTTTTGTGCCCCCCTTATGTGTGTGTATATATACTTTTTTAAAGGGGCACAAAACTCCATCACAGGCAGCAACTAAAGGTGCCCATACACGCACCGATCCCGGCGGTGCAATGCTATACGAAGAGATGCGCGCTTCCGCGGCATCTCATCGCACAGTACAAAAAGTATGTGCTACACATACTTTTTGTACTGTCTTTTTATCGCATTGCATGCACTAGGCATGCGATGCGATGTGATGGATGCTAGTTTAGCCCAGAACGAACGCCGGGATCGGTGCGTGTATGGGCACCTTTACACTTGTGAAGAGACCCCCCCCCCCCCCGCATAACAGCATATAGACCCCCCTCCCACCGCATAACAGAATTTTGCTGGATTCTGTGTGGCTTTACTTACATGTATTTGGGCTAATTCCGTGTGGTGTCATTTGAATTTGGGCTCCTACAGGATCACGATGACAATGTGATAAACATATGGAGTCGCAGTGATGCATTCTTGCATTATTGGTGTGTGTACTGTGTATATCTATCTTTATCCGGCAGTTCGGCACTCGGAAACAATGCTGCATTCTCGGTGTGTGTACTGTGTATGTATATGTGTGTGTGTGTATATATATGTATATATATATATATATATATATATATATATATATATATATATATATAAAAAAGTCCAGGAGTTAGGATGCACTCAGGCAAAAAAGACTTCACAGCCAATTAATCAAATAAGCATCGCTGTAATCAGCGCAAAGCGCTTTCGAGGTTGTTACCTCTTCGGGGCACAACATACACTGAAGAAGAAGTATCAACCTCGAAAGCGCTTGGCGCTGATTACAGCGATGCTTATTTGATTTATTGGCTGTGAAGTCTTTTTTGTCTGAGTGCCTCCTAACTTCTGGACTTATGCAATATTGTTTATTGGAGTGCACCGAAATTGCTGTTGTATTATTCATTGAGTGCCGACAGAAGTAGACTGTGTATATATATATATATATATATATATATATATATATATATATATATATATAGGCACTCCCCGCACTCAGAAGACTCTTGCCTGGGTGCCATCCAAGGTGGGATGCCCACCAAATACAGTAAAAGAATGGGTAAGGCGTCACTCCAGGGCTTAGAAGAAACAGTATTTATTGTGAGGCGGTCAACGCCGTTTCAGGTGTTACCCCGTCGTCAGGACCAAAATGTGCTCATTTTGGTCCTGACGACGGGGTAACACCCGAAACTGCGTTGACCACCTCACAATAAATACTGTTTCTTCTAAGCCCTGGAGTGACGCCTTACCCATTCTTCTACTATATATATATATATATATCTATATCCAGTGGTGCGGCACCCGGAAATAATAAGCTCACAGAGGCAGTCTAGTGAGGTTTAAGTTTATATGATAACTGTTTTCAAGTTACAAAGACACATAAAATTTACATAGCATTATACCCGCTTTCCTTGCTGCTTTGCCAGAGAGGCCTTCCGCAGGGGGAATGCCTTTCCACCTTGCATCCGCCAGTGTGATCATCTACACTGGCAGACGCGAGGTGGGAGGGTGTTTTATCCACAGGTTAAACAAGGCACTGTGACTAGTGTGACTGACAGAGTTAATATATATATATGTATATATATTTATATAGTATATAGGTGGATGTCCGGCACTTCTCTTGACCCTCAGAAGCAGGGCATCACGGTGTGTGGCATATGTATGATGGGCATTACGGTGTGCGGCATATGTATAATGGGCATCACGGTGTGCGGCATATGTATAATGTCATCAGGGTGTGTGGCATATGTATAATGGCATCAAGGTGTGTGGCATATGTATAATGTCATCAGGGTGTGCGGCATATGTATAATGGCATCAAGGTGTGTGGCATATGTATAATGTCATCGTGGTGTGCGGCATATGTATAATGTCATCAGGGTGTGCGGCATAGGTATAATGGTGCATCACGGTGTGTGGCATGGGTATAATGGCATCAGGGTGTACAGCATATGTATAATGGCATCAGGAAGTGCGGCATAGGTATAATGGAGCATCACGGTGTGCTACATTTGTATAATGGCATCAGGGTGTGCGGCATATGTATAATGGGCATCACGGTGTGCGGCATATGTGTAATGGAGCATCACGGTGTGTGGCATATGTATAATGGCATTATGGTGTGTGGCATATGTATAATGGGCATCACGGTGTGTGGCATATGTATAATGGGCATCATGGTGTGTGGCATATGTATAATGGGCATCATGGTGTGTGGCATATGTATAATGGTGCATCACGGTGTGGGGCATATGTATAATGTCATCAGGGTGTGCGGCATAGGTATAATGGTGCATCACGGTGTGTGGCATGGGTATAATGGCATCAGGGTGTACAGCATATGTATAATGGCATCAGGAAGTGCGGCATAGGTATAATGGAGCATCACGGTGTGCTACATTTGTATAATGGCATCAGGGTGTGCGGCATATGTATAATGGGCATCACGGTGTGTGGCATATGTGTAATGGAGCATCACGGTGTGTGGCATATGTATAATGGCATTATGGTGTGTGGCATATGTATAATGGGCATCACGGTGTGTGGCATATGTATAATGGGCATCATGGTGTGTGGCATATGTATAATGGGCATCATGGTGTGTGGCATATGTATAATGGTGCATCACGGTGTGGGGCATATGTATAATGTCATCAGGGTGTGCGGCATAGGTATAATGGTGCATCACGGTGTGTGGCATGGGTATAATGGCATCAGGGTGTACAGCATATGTATAATGGCATCAGGAAGTGCGGCATAGGTATAATGGAGCATCACGGTGTGCTACATTTGTATAATGGCATCAGGGTGTGCGGCATATGTATAATGGGCATCACGGTGTGCGGCATATGTGTAATGGAGCATCACGGTGTGTGGCATATGTATAATGGCATGATGGTGTGTGGCATATGTATAATGGCATGACGGTGTGTGGCATATGTATAATGGGCCTTGGTGAAATAGGCCACGCCCCATACTGATAGGCCACACCCCCGAAAAATTGGCGCGCCTCCGGCGCGCGACACCACTCCCCCCCATCAGGGCTGCTTCGAGATATTTCCCGGGCTGGTTTTAATTCCCAATCCGCCCCTGGACACAGCCCCTGTACACTGGACACAGACCCTGACACACTGGACACAGCCCCTTGTATTATGGACACTGCAGCCCCTGTACACTGAGTGTACAGTCAGCAGCACTGCAGCCCCTGCGTGTGAGCACTGCAGCACCTAGTTTACAACAAAATACAAAATCACCAGTCACAAAATAAAATATAAATCACAGCACAGGGCACGCAGCACAGAGCACGGAGCACGGAGCACAGATCCCAACCACCCTCTTCCCTCTCCTATAATGGAGTGAAGATGGCAGGGCGCGCGTGCGTCTTATATAGAATCCAGATCCCGCGAGAATCCGACAGCGCGATGATGACGTTTTGCCTCGTTTTCGGTCCCGAATTCAGGCGGGAATTCCCGAGCCAACTCGGATCCTGACCCGGATCACCATATTCGGATCTGACGGATCCCGGAGAACCGGACCCGCTCATCTCTAATTTGTATAAGGGGTATATGGTGTGGTAAACTTAGGTGACTACATAAAAGGTGCTGAAATGTTGTCTACCAAGTTTCGTCTTTCAGTATTTTTTTTATGACTGCAGTGCCGCCTCGCCCCGCAAGTATCTTAGTACATTGACGTCCTGCAGGTGCACCTTTGGAGTGCACCCGCCAATATAACTCCCTGCATTTTTCTTATGCCAGCCCCCTGCCTTTTCCAGGCATGAGCCATGTAACACCCATGAGCAGACCACCCAACCAGAACACTGGTCACGCCACCCACATTATTAGGTGCTGGCCACAACCCCTATTATTTCACATAATAGGCCCTTGATCATTCAGCTCCAGGCCCATTTAGACCTTAATCTGGCTCTGCCTCAGATGCACAGGAAAAATCTGCTGCCACTGGGCATGTGCAGCAGATCCATTTACCCTTTATGCATGCAGTAGCCACTGGCCAAATTGTGGGGAAGGGGGTTTCGAAACAGCTGGAACCCCCCTCGCCCCCCCCCCCCCCTGCATTTTGCTAGGCACCCCCTGTGACATCCATTTTATTTTAGGTCCAACTGTGTTAAACTACTGTGTGTGAAAGTCTGCACCATGCTGAGCTGTCTATGATCATCCAGACTGTAATAAATATTCCCAGGACCAGGATATCTATGTTTGAGATATGTCTACATGTGTCCAACCCTATATAACAGGGGTAGGCAAGTAATTTTTGATGGAGTCCGGAATTTCGAAATGATTTTGGTCGAGGTCCAAAAAATGCTGCCAATATGGGGACAATGCTCCCAATACGGGCACAATGCTGCCAATACGGGCACAATGCTGGCAATGCGGGGACAATGCTGGCAATGCAGGCACAATGCTGACACTGCTGGCAATACGGGGACACTGCTGGCAATACGGGGACACTGCTGGCAATACGGGGACACTGCTAGCAATACGGGGACACTGCTGGCAATACGGGGACACTGCTGGCAATACGGGCACAATGCTGGCAATACGGGCACAATGCTGGCAATACAGTCACAATGCTGGCAATACGGGGACACTGCTGGCAATACGGGGACAATGCTGGCAATACGGGGACACTGCTGGCAATACGGTCACAATGCTGGCAATACGGGCACAATGCTGGCAATACGGGCACAATGCTGGCAATACGGGCACACTGCTGGCAATACGGGGACACTGCTGGCAATACGGGGACACTGCTGGCAATACGGGGACAAGGCTGACAATACAGGCCAGCATTGTCCCTGTATTGGCAGCATTGTCCATGTATTACCAGCATTGTCCCTGTAATGAATACAGGGACAATGCTGGCAATACAGGGACAATGAAGGCACATTCTGCTCACCTTTTTAAAAATGCCAACTCTGCATACGGGTGCGGCGTCAGGCAGCTCCTTCACTCAGCGTGGGGGGAGGGGGGGCTGCCGGGCAGCTACTTCACTCTGCCGGTGGGAGGGCGGGCAGCTACTTTACTCTGCCGGCGGGAGGGCGGCCGGGTAGCGCCGGGCGGGCGGGAGGGCGGACGGTCTTGGCGCGCGTGGCGTCTCTAAATGACGCTGGCCGCATCTTCAGCCCCCGCCCACGTGAGGCGCCGCGATAGGATGCTCGCTAGTCAGGGGAAGGAGACGTCACGTCTCCTTCCCCTGGCATATTTGGCGAAAACCTGTGAGGTCCGAAGCTCTGGCTTCTTTGGTCCGGAGATGGACCCCGGTCCGCCAGTTGCCGGACCCTGCTATATAACATAGTAAGGGAAATATGTCAAACATTGCGAGAGATGCAGCAAGCATCACTTCCCACCAGTCTCTACATCTCTGTTTAGTAACACCATATGCAATAAGAAACTGGCAAATGACGGCTCTTGCGGTAGGAGCCGTCCTTTACGATTATAGGACTTCTGGGTCTGGAACTGGAGTCCTATCTGCGCATGCGTTGAGTGACGCAGGTGCCCGCGGAGATGCTGGGAGGGATCCCGTTAGATACCTCACAGCAGAAAACTTTGAAATAAGCCCATAGGCTTCTATGGGCAAAGCTGATTTGAAATTTGGGTACTTATGTAGTAGCCGGGCGCCCAATTTGCATACATGTGGTAACTTAGGAAAATCGCATCGCACCGCATGGGCCATTTTAAGGGCCATGCGATGCAATGCAATTTTCCTATGTAATTTATTCACTGCTCTGTTAGCCCTGGAGGATCGCATCGCATTGCACCTCCCGCAAAATCGCATGCAATTGCATGCGATTTTATAGGGTGTACGATGCCATTACATTAGTCTGAGCTTTTCATACCCCCACTATCCACGTAGGCGTGGAGTTGATTTTATATAGTGTGGCCAGCCCGAAGCATGGCGAGGGGCATGGCCACGTGCATGGCACGGCCACGCCAACTTGGATAGTGGGGGTATGAAAGGTTCGGAGGACACGTTTTGCTGCGCTCGCCATGCTTCGGGTGGCGTGGAAAGTGGGGGGGAGGGTGCCTAAAACCTTATTATTGTATAGCTAATGTAATGGCATCGTACACCCTATCAAAACACATGCGATCACATGCGATTTTGCGGGAGGAGGTGCGATGCGATCCCCCGGGGCTAAGATAGCAGTGAATAAATTTAATAGGAAAATCGCATCACACGGCCCCTAAAATGACCCATGCGATGCGATGCAATTTTCCTACGCAGAATAGGCCACTAAGCAAATTGCTTAGTTGGCGCCCGTCTACTACATAAGTACCAAAATTTAAGTTGCCCACCACATCCAAGCCCCGGATTGTACCGCATTCTGGGCTTGGTGCATATGGGGGCTGTGGCCAAACCTCAGAAAAAAAGTATTTCCAGAGGTTTGGCCTCATTATTACCTTTGCTGCATCTCGCCACATGTGTTTGATCTATGGCAGAAGCTGATTGGTTACTACTTTATCTCTTTCCGCTTTACCTCTCCCAAGGTTTGAAACATATATATCAGTATGCGGTAATTTTATTTCCTAATACACAGTAGTCCAGAACATGAAAAAGACTGAGATAAGTGATCATAAAGTTATATGTAAGAGAATTTAGTGCTGTAAAATGAGCAACACAGAAGGAGATAAATATAAATAGTGAACTATCTCACCTTATGAAAAACAGCATTGGCAGGATGTACTTAGCGCTAAAATGCACTTAAACACTGGAAAACTGACACTTTATAAGGATTGACGCAATCCTCATATGTATCAAGCTCTGGCATGTAAAACTTTTTGGAACTTGTACCTGATAAGCAACATCATTGCCTAAAGAAGCCTATGGGCCTGTTTTTGTAGAAATTCACGGAGAGTGGTCTGAGAGATCCCTCTTCATCTCCCCTGCAGCTTGAGCATCAGCAGGCCATTGGCTGTCTCGAACATAATCATTTGTAAGTATTTATGCATACGGTAATAATAAACGCTGCTATGCACACAATAAGGAGCAGGATGATTTGCATTGTGTACTTATCTCACATGGGGTGGGATGTATGTGTGTGTGTGTGTATGTGTGTGTATAAAACATATAGACACACACATAGAGTTGAGAGTCGACTCACCACTTTATATGATATAACACTGTTTCACTAAACATCCTGTGCATCAGAATTAACATTATACAGCAATCTCATATCATCTATATAATAACGTGTCATACATCTGTATTAACTCCTCCGACATGCTGTAGTATACAAATGTGCACACAGCACACAATGAGGTAATATACTAATATATGACAATTTGATGTACTTGTTGGGAAATTAGCTGTATATTTTAATAAATGTAAATGCACAATGTAAAGCAAGTACTCCACAGACATAAAACAATTCATAGTGAATAACAATGCAAAATTGTCATGTTTAGAAAGCCAGTAATTAGGGACTTTATAGGCTGATGCCAATTCTCTTTAACCTTTTGCGTGCTAACATCTCTGTGAGGGATGTGCAGAATATCAGCTAAAGATGCCAGCGTCGCTCACATTTGTTATATAAATTCAAACAAAAAATGTTGCGTTAAAAAAGATTATATATGGAGGTAAACGTGACAGATCATTAGTATGAATAAAAAGGTTTGCTTGGCAATTTCCACACCTATTTTGCCAAATTCACTTGGCACTTAAAGGGTTAAATGACATTACAATAAATGAGTTCTTACCTTTATAAGCTTGCATCGAATCTGAGCAGAGACCATATGGCTGTTCCTTAAGTTACCTACTCTGAACATCAGACACAATTTCCCATCGCGCTGGGAAATGACAGCATTGTGGCTGAACATCAGAGTCTCTGCTCTCTTCTTTGGCTGTGACATCTTTATAAACATACAGCCTATGAGGAATGCATCCACAATAGATCCCAGCAAGGACTGAAACAAAAAGAGTATGATCCCTTCAGGGCATTTCTCAGTGATGTACCTGAAACCGTACCCAATAGTAGCTTCTGTCTCTATAAAGAAGAGGAACGCAGATGGGAAGTTGTAGACATTGGCAACACATGGTGTGTAATTATCATCGTGAACCCTATTTATGTCACCTCGGATGTAGGCAATAATCCACCACATTGAAGCCATTACAAGCCATGCCACAGTGTACGTTAAAATAAATATTAACAGGTTCCATCTCCATTTCAGGTCCACCAAGGTGGTGAAGAGGTCCGACAAGTATCTACTGGTCTCTCCTCCTAGATTCCCATGCTGAACATTGCAACGTCCATTCTTGTCTACAAACCTCTGCCTTTTTCTTTTAACAGAAGGAAAGAATCCACCTCCCACGGTAGTTGTTACAACATGGTATTCTTCACCAAATTTTCGTCTTAATGCCGACATCTTTTTCTTCCTTTTCCAGGGGTCAAACTGTTTGTGTCCACTGAAAGTTTTTTTTTTTTTTTGTCAACCCAGGAGATAATTCTTATTTGTCTGCATCTCTAGAACTGTTGTCATTCAGCAACTAGGCAGAGAGTTCTGAGAAATCTGTAGGAATTGCCCTGTTTAGTCTGGCTGGTTGCTTATCCCTTTAACCGAATGCTCTGAATGTGTGCATGGAATAGGAAGATACTGTTCACAGCCTGCTCAAGAGAGCGCAATGTGAACGTGCTCTGTGTGCTTGCCTGAAGCCAATCGTTGGAATCCCAGTATGGATAAAGTAATCAAATATGTATACAGTAAGCCACTAGGTGGCACTGTAGATAAAGCTATCAGTGTGACTGGATCTGAAAAGAATGACTGTAAAACCCTTGAAACACAATACAGGACAATTGTTTCATTAAACAGATATGTTGTCCAAACACAGATTGTTCCTTACGGTGTATAACAGCAATTTGTATTGTGTTCTGCCTATGTGCTGGGGCTATACTAAACATGTGACGGTATTCCATAGATATAACAATTATTTAGATTATAAATAGCAATAAGAATTATATATGTGTGTGTGTGTGTGTGAGAGAGTGTAACTATAAATATGGTTATTGATTTAAGTGCACATATACCGTACATGTATTACTATACCTTGCATGCCAAAGATATTTTTTTAAATAAAAGACACAATACCTGGACATCAATATTGTTGTTGTGTAATTCTGTCATACAAAGGCCAAACACCAGACTGGCTCTGGGCCAGACAGTGATCAATATGTAAAAACAAAGAAGCAATATGGAATTTACATAGGAGCCAGATTAATTACGGGGGCAGACAGAAGTCCAACTACAATTGTGAACGAGGACCAAATGCTTTCTCTGACCTTCCAGGAAGCTAATATTTTAGAATGGGAAATCTGGTTACATTATCTTAACCCCTTCCTGACACAGCCAGTTTTTGCCTTCCTGACAGAGCCCTTTTTTTCAAATCTGACATGTATCACTTAAGTGGGGATAACTTTTTTTTGCTTTTACTTATCCCAGTGATTTTGAGATTGTTTTCTCGTGACACATTGTACTTCAAGTTAGTGGTAAATTTTCGTCGATACAGTCTGTGTTTTTTTGTGAAAAATACCAAAATGTCGTAAAAAAAATGGAAAATTTAGCAATTTGCAAAAAGTTAAATTTTCTGCTTGTGAGACAAATAATCTTACCACTCAAAATAGTTAATAACTAACATAGACCATATGTATACTTTATGTTGCCATCATTATTTCAACCTCATTTTCATTTTTTTGGACACTAGGAGGCTTAAAATATGAATAGCAAATTCTCAAATTTTCAAGAAAATTTCAAACACTGATTTTTTTAGGAACCAGTTCAGTTCTGATGTGACTTTGAGGGACTTGTATGTGAGACACCCCCATAAATGATGCCATTTCAAAAACTGCACCCCTCACAGTATTCAAAACAGCATTTTGGAAGTTTGTTAACCCTTTAGGTGTTTCACAGGAATTAAAACAAAGTGTAGGTGAAATTTCAAAACTTCATTTTTTTTGCAGATTTTCAATTTTAATACATTTTTCTAAGGAACACAGTAGATTTTACTAGAGAAATGTGACTAAAAATTGATTCCCCCAATTCTTTTGTTTTCATAAATATCCTATATGTGGCCCTAGTGTGCACGTTGACCAAACCACAGGCTTCATAATAGAAGGAGCACCTACTTGATTTTGGAGCCTCCTTTTTATGAGATTATTTTTTAGGCACCATGTAGGTTTCTAGGCACCATAAGATGCTAAAAGTTAGGAACCTCCCCCACAAGTGACCCCATTTTGCAAACTACACCCTTCAGGGAATTCATCTAGGGGTATATTGTACATTTCAAACCCCCAGGGGTTTCACCAATTTTGATACAACTGGGCTGTGAAAATGAAAAAATTTAATTTTTCATTTTCACAGCTCAGTTGTATCAAAATTGGTGAAACCCCTGGGGGTTTGAAATGTACACTATACCCCTAGATGAATTCCCTAAAGGGTGTAGTTTGCAAAATGGGGTCACTTGTGGGGGGGTTCCACTGTATGGGTGCTTCAGGGGAAAAGTTCAACCAGAATCTGTGCTGCAAAATCCAAATATCACTCCTTCCCTTCTGAGTCCTGCCATGCACCCAACTGGTATTTTTTGGTCACATGTGAGGCATTGCCATACTCGGGAGAAATTGGGGCACAGATTTTGGGGTGCTTTGTCTCCTTCATTCCTTGTGAAAATGAAAAATTTTGAGCCAGATCTGCATTTTTATGTAAAAAAATGTAATTTTTTTACACAAAAATGCAGTTCTGGCTCAAAATTTTTCATTTTCACAAGGAATGAAGGAGACAAAGCACCCCAAAATCTGTGCCCCAATTTCTCCCGAGTACGGCAATGCCTCATATGTGACCAAAAAATACCATTTGGGTGCATGGCAGGACTCAGAAGGGAAGGAGTGATATTTGGTGGTGGAATGAATGGTGGGTGCTATGTCGCATTAGCAAGACCCCCGAAGCACCAATACAGTGGAACCCCCCCACATGTGACCCCATTTTGCTCACCAGCTTTGGGAGGGGGGCTGGCGCTGCGGCTGGTGGGGGGGTGGGAGGGGTGCTGACGCTGCGGCAGCCGGGTGGGTGGAAGGGAGGGGGGGCTGCCGGGTGGGAGGGGGGGGGCTGGCGATCGGTGGTGATCGGTGCTGTACTTAACAGCACCGATCACCACCGATCACTGTGTTACCGAGCGGCTTAGCCGTCGGTAACACAGAAAACGCTGCAATTGGCTGTTCACATTTGAACAGCCAATCGCAGCGATCGCCGCGAGGGGGGATGTCTGCTGTCAGGGACAGCAGACATCTCCAAACTGTCACCGCGTCTATAGACGCGGTGACAGTTTAAAACCATGACGTATATATACGTCTTCGGTCGGGAAGTACCTCCCGACCATGACGTATATATACGTCATATATCGGGAATATCTTTCTATCTATCTGTCTATATATATATATATATATATATATGTATATGTATATATATATATATGTGTGTATATATATATACACATATAAATATGTGTATATATGTATATATATATATATATATATATATATATATATGTGTATATATATATATATATATATATATACACATATATATATATATGTGTATATATATATATATATATACACACACATATATATATACACACATATATATATAATTCAGTACATTACATGTTATTTTATTTATTTTATTTGTGCTGCGGCTGGCGGGGGGGTGGGAGGGGGGGGAGCGCTGCGTGCGCTGCGGCTGCCGGAAGGAGGGACTGCAGGGACTGCCGGGTGAGCTGCCGGGTGAGCTGCCGGGTGGGTGGGAGGGGGGGCTGGCGATCGGTGGTGATCGGTGCTGTACTTAACAGCACCGATCACCACCGATCACTGTGTTACCGAGCGGCTTAGCCGCCGGTAACACAGGAAACGCTGTGATTGACTGTTCACATTTGAACAGCCAATCACAGCGATCGCCGACCGGGGGGGGCATCCCTGCCCCCCCTGGGCAGCGAGGGGGGATGTCTGCTGTCAGGGACAGCAGCCATTTCCAAACTGTCACCGCGTCTATAGACGCGGGGACAGTTTAAAGCCATGACGTATATATACGTCATGTGTCGGGAAGTACATCCCGGGCCATGACGTATATATACGTCAAATGTCGGGAAGGGGTTAAAGGGGATTTCCATATTCAAAGGACGTAATACATACATGCTGCCTGGCAGCTCCTATTAAATACATTGCTTTTTCATTCTGTGCATTTTCAGCCATGTCTTTATATAATCAGAGGTGATTGTTCTACATGGCCATTGACATATGTTCTCCACATTGGATGTACAGTAGGTGTATCCAGGGAAGAGCTTTGTGCCATACACCAGAATGTTAATAATAAATTGTAGGAATGGCTGAAATATACCAAAGAAAGCCAGAAATATAAAGTAGTGAGTTTAATAAAAGTCACAGGTAGTTACAGAATATACAAACCTTTAAATAAATAAATCTTAAGATGCTATCCCAAAAAAACTTTTTTTTCTGTAGTTCATTGTGACAGGAACACCTATATTCTGTTTATACACTGACATGAGGTATATGTGTGTAGTGAATGAAAAGCCGTAGAAGGGTGTCCCATACTGTATGAAAGAAGATCCATGATAGAAAGAGAGCAGGAGATTGCAATTAACTGATACATGGAAACAATGCACTTTGGGACTGATTCATGTATGTTCTGTAATTAAAGCAAAAAAGCAAGCAACTGGGCAAAACTATGCTGCACTGCATGTGGGTCAGATGTAACATGTTCAGAGAGATTTAAGCCCCATACACACAACATGACCCTGGCCAATAACTATATCATTCAGTGATGTCACCAGGTTCCCCCTGAACATACTTTGGGTATATAGCTATATAGCTTGACCTGCATGTTCAGCCATGAGGTGTAGTGGTAACGACATTGAGCATACTTATAGAGGATTTTTAGATATCGCTCAAAAGCCCCTTTTAAAATATCCTCTAGTGCAGCGGTTCTCATCCTGTGGGTCCTGGAGGCTGGCCCCAAAGTGGGTCCTGACCTGCTCAGCATGGGATTGCGACTCCATGTTGCTCCATGTTGACTTTTCTAATCTCAGTCAGTGATTGAAGGAGTCTGAAAAATCTGGTGAATTGTCTGTAATCAGTGTAGCTAGGTGCCACGGTGTCCGGAGCAAGGGCATGTTTCGTGCCCCTCCCCCTGATTTGTAGTCGACGGGGCTCTTGAGTGGCGAAAAGTGGGCGCGGCCTAACATTATACCACACACTGTAATGCCTATTGCACATTTTAGCGAACTTTATAGAACCCATTACACATAAAGCCACATGTCGTAATGCCAATTACACATAAGGCCACACATGATGCCCATTACATACTATATAAAAACCGTAATGCCCATTACATACTATATCACAAACCGTAATGCCCATTACACATTTGACACATAAGTGCTACTCACCTACATGCTCATTGCTAGGATTTTCATGCTCAATGCCAGGGGCTTCATGCTCGATGCCTTTGGGCTTCATGCTCGATGCCAAGGGGGACTGAAATTGCTTATTGCCAAGGGGGACTAAAATAGCCCTTTGCAAAGGGGGACTGAAATAGCTCGTAGTCAAGGGTGACTGAATCCTGCTGCAAGCAGCCTGTTCCGACAGCAGGGCAGAGAGAGCAGTGCATTATGCCCAGCTGTCGGCTGCTATTTTCAGTTCAAGTCTCCCACTGAACTGCTAGCCAATAGGCAGGGCCGGATTTGTAACTAGGCCCGTGAGGCACGGGCCTAGGGGCGGCACCTAGTATGGGCGGCAGCTGCTGCCTGTGAGTATATCTGTGACCAGGCAGGCAGCATCTGCAGCTTCTCAGATTGGGCAGTGGCAAGTGATGAGCAGCGACACCGCCACCGATGCGATTCAGTCGGCGCCAAAGCTGCTCATCACTCGCCGCTGCTCGCTCACTACCCGCCACATCATTAATCACCCACCGGTGCGTCCCGGAGGCTAATTCGCTGCTCAGGCTCCCCACGCTGTCTGCTTCCTCATCATAGCCCTTCATGTCCACCTGCCTCTATAACCTCCCATGCTGCCCAGTTTCTCCATCTCTCCCCACGCTGTCTGCACTAGTGCCTGGTGCCCATTCCCATAAGCTGTACTATACACACAGCCTATTGACTTCTGCCTGCTGTGTATAGAACAGGGGGACATCTGAGCAGCTAAGCAGCCCCCTGTTTCCTGAATATGTTAAAGTGGTGGTGGTGGTGGGTTTGGGGGGGGGCAGGGGGTGGCAAAAAATGTTGTGCCTAGGGGCGCCCTGACCCCTAAATTCACCCCTGCCAATAGGCGCTTACAGTCCAGCAGCCACCAATGCTGCTTCTGATTGGCGGAAGACTTGAATTGAAAATAGCGGCAGACAGCCGGGCATAGGGGGGAGCTGGCGAGCTGGGTGGGCAGGGAGCCAGCTGCAGAGTTTGCGGTGCACAGCTCCGGCACTCTGTGATCTTTCGGCGCCCGGAGCATGTCCGCCCTTGTTACACCCCTGCCTGTAATATTAGACTCCTCACATATTTATGTGCCTCCACAATGCTGCCAGGTATACGCTGTCTGCTGAATAGACATATGATCTGATGACCTTCTGCAGTAACTTGCTGTGGTCCTGTAATTATTTTTACTGTCTGATGTGGTCCCAGCGCAAAATAGTTTGAGGACACCCGCTCTATTGTGTATGGTGCTTTAGATTTCAGTAGGGTGTATTCAAACTAAAATCTAAAGCCCCCAATACACTAGCCAATCGCTGCTGACAACAATATATGCCACAGAGGGGAGGGGCATCACCATGCATGACCATCGTTAACGAGGACTTCCCTCATCTGAACATGCAGGATGAGGGAGGGGGAACAATATGAATTGTACACACAATAGGTGATATTGTAAACAAAAATACATTTCTAGTGTGTGTGTATAGGGCTTAAATTGCAATGTACAAAGCTGTTTAACATGTGTGAACAGAAACAAATATAAATGCATTTGCTCCCTGTGCTTGGCAACATAGTTTTTTTTCTCCAGAAAACAGGAATCAGGCTCTTTATGTATGCTTCATGTGAATAAAAGAAACACAGGGGTAGATTTATCAAGCCTGGTGAAGTGATAAAATAGCTGGAAATAAAGCACCAGCTAATCAACCCTAAACTCTCACTTTTACAAATAAATCTGCCCCACAGTGTACTGGCACATTACAGAAACCTTTGAAAACGCTCCTAGAAAATATAATTCTGTGACTTATCGCTTTTACATTTGCATATCTCCCAACATTGGCCAGGCATGAAGGGGGATGGCCAAAATTTTGGGGGTGTGGTCTAGCAACACAGGGGTGTGGTCTACTCCCATGAGGCCCCATTTTCGCCACTGTGGGGGCATGGCTAGCAGCTCTCTGAGCTGCTGGCTATGTCCCCAGCCCCTCAGGCAGCAGAATTGATGCTGTGCGTATGCTCAAAGCGTCTATTCATGGGTGACAGGGTGGACTCCCAACTGCTCCCCCCTCCACAGTGGGACATGCAAACATCCCAAAAAAAAAAAAAACAAACAGTTGGGAGTTATGCATTTGTTAAAAGAAGATACAGGTTAAGTGTCCCACATTCAAAATGCTTGCTACTATAAGTATTTTACTTGCCATAATGAGATATCTTGGGGATGGGACCCAAGTCTAAACACAGAATGCATTTATGTTTCATATACACCTTATAATTGTGTACAATGGTATATTAAATGTATATACCACAAGGAATCAAACCATTAATGGGTGCTGGTAGTGCACACAAAAGTTCTGAGTTTGAACAGTTCCGTTAAAGAAGGGGGTGGGGGAGGATAATGTAATTTCACATTGTAGATTCACATTGAAACACCAAAAGAAAAAATGGTACTGAAAATATTGAAAGCAATAAACAAAAAAAGCAGAATATAAATAGAACATAACTTTTTTTCGGGACTATGCATGACGCTGGTTTATAGAAACAAACAAGAAGGTTTACACTGCGCATTTATAGATGACATGACAAAATTATGACATACCTTCTTCGCTAGTATATTACTTATGCTGCAATGATTTATTTAATATTGAAAGTTGTATGTTATGATATAACTTCTATTTCAGTGATTACTATATCTTTATGTTATATTACAGTGTACTCGGTAATGATATTGCTCTGCTCTGCAGATTGATTTATTTTATGTAATGTAGTTTTTGTATGTGTTTATATGTATACATTTTTTTTCCTTTTTACACGGGCATCTGTGGGTTAATAATGAAACTGGCCAGCGGCAGCTTGCACTCCCAGTGGGGCGGACTGGTGTCCAGGTCCACAGGTGTGTGCAGTTGCTTGATTGGCCTGTTGTTCTGCTGATTGGTGAAGGTACTGAATAAAGTTGTGTGCATTTGTACAATGGGTTTATCCCTGACGACGGGAGGATAAGCTCCCGAAACATGTTGGATTAAATTCATATCTTTTCTGAAGACACTTGAGTGCCGCTTCCAGTTTTTTCTTGTTTTTTATATATATATATATATATATATATATATATATATATATATATATATATATATATATATATATATAGATATATACAGTAGCGTAAGTTTGTCCCAGTTGCCCGGAGGCAAGATAAATATTGTGCCCCCCCAAATATCTTAATCAGTAAGGTGTTTGTCTCCAGTAAGACAGGTCATGGGTTCTAATACAGGGTGTGACACTTCCAAAAATTATGTTACAAGGGGGAGTCAGCCACAGAATCTATATGGATGGCTTTCAGTTAACTGATTCAAACTTGCAGTGAAGGAGAGGTGCCCCCTTAGGAGCAGGAGCCCGGCGGCAGGTGACTCCATTGCCTCCCAGAGTTACGCCTCTGGATATATAGATCAATTCATGAACCAAACCTCCACTATTTATTATCAGTTAATTTAGTGTGTGCAGAGCCCCTACAATGTCTGTTTAAACAATGTGGTCACAAGCCATATGGCACCCCAAAACTAGGAAAGGTGAGTGCCGATTGTTAAGTGTATATATTGTTTATTAGATTCATTTTTTAAATTAGTCTTATTGTGGTCAAATTCGCTCATGCACCATGTTTTAACTAATATTCCATAGCTTATGTTAACCATTTCCCTAGATGATTAGTGACAGGTGTGTTGGTAGCTGCTCACCTATAAAAGCAAAGTGTGCTGTGAGCTTCAGACCAGATAGCATGCCTGGAATCAAACATTGATGTGATAGCTATGTGTATTGTAGCCATTTTCAGCGATAGTGTTAGGACCTGCAGAACAGTGGGGTCCCGTGAAGGGGGCTGCAGGCTTAAATGCATTGATCAATTCATTAACCAAATCTCCACTATTTATTATCAGTTAATTTAGTGTGTGCAGAGCCCCTACAATGTCTGTTTAAACAATGTGGTCACAAGCCATATGGCACCCCAAAACTAGGAAAGGTGAGTGCCGATGTTAAGTATATATATATATATATATATATATATATATATATATATATACATACATACAAAGAAAAAGATGTAGATATTGGAAGCTTAGAGTGTTCGAGATACCATATTTTTGTTGCAGTTCATCAAACGTTTTAGGGGCAAAGTCCCCCTGTATGTGATGAATTCTAGTGATGCCCACTCGTATCCAGGGAGCGGCCATCGAGGGATTGAGGCCCGGTGAAAAAAATGGTTTATTCCATAAGGGGGTTAGAGGTGTGTGTGTGTGTGTGTGTGTGGGGGGGGGGTGATGTGAGTTTAAATTTTTTATTGAGTTTCTCCCAGGACTTTAAGGTCATATCTACTGTTGGAGAAGTAAAGGAGAATTGTGGGTGGCTCTTACGGGGCAACCAAGGGAGATATGAGACGGAAGGGATCCCCACTAAGTTACTTTCCAGATCTACCCATCTTTTGCTATTAGGAGAAGAATGCCAGGCAAGGGGCCTTATTCTGGTTGGAGCGGCCAAACGTGCGTACGTTCGCTATTAACGTAAGCTAGCCGCACGCGGCCGTTGGGGTTAAGTCCACCCACAACTCAGCCGCATACGTACGGGCATAAACAACGTAGAAGGGGAGTGGCGTACAAATGAGTGTACGCCAACGTACACGGACGGGCCAGCCCTTACACTCCGACAACTGGCGTACAACTGAGCGTACGCCGCCGTTTACGGACGTCTCTCGTCCGTCTTCCCACCGCCTTCTTGCGGAGATCTGAGCGTACGCCAGCTTGCACGGACGGGTCCCTATTGTTTTCAATAGAAAAGTCAGCTTATGTCACCGCTCGTGAGAGTGAGCGTACGTCCGTGTACGCTGACATACCCTTCATATATATGGACCTGCAAATCTTGCCTTTCAACTATAATTATGAAAATTAATTAATTGATTGAATTAATTAATGTGCAAAATAGTGGTCATGGGCTTAAAACATTGCTGAAACATCCTTTGTAGGTGTTAGATGTGGTTTATGTTATTGTATCCTAAATACCAAACATATGTTTGTATTAGAGTGAACACGTTGACACATGTCGACTTGTGTAGATTGAGTGTGCTACTGTGTAAAGTCTATGAAAGCACGTAGTGAATGTGTCTAACTGTTTAGCAAATACCTACCTTAGCATATATAAGCAGGTCTTCAAAAGATTCTTACCTTAAATTAAACAAACCTTTAAATGTCGAGAAGTATAGAAAGATAAGCTTCCAATGTGTTTGAGTGCTGTGTGTGGCTTGCAGGTAGTGAAATCATGGTTTGGACTTAATAGACTGCAGCATTGCTTATTACATTCAGGTGTATGTGTTTGAGTAGGAATCAGCGTTAATTAGCAAACTCAGGCGCACGCTGGCATGAGGTATCTGTAGGGGTGGTTTGAGATGGCGGTTGGCAGCCGCCTGTTTTGTGTCCGAAATGAACGGTGCCTTAGTCGATCGTGCGGTAGTAGCACCGCTCATTTTTGGTGCACACCCCCGTGTACGCCCATATTTACGCCCATTTTCCCTCATTATTTCGGCCGCTCCCCTCTTCACGCCCCTATGCCGCCCCCAATACCCGTACACTCGCGTACAGGTTTTTTCGCACGTAGAGACCCGTCCGTAAGCGTTGGTGAGTGGTCGCGCCTGCGCATTAGCGAATGTACGCATGCGCAGATTATAAAAAAACCCGGGACGTACGCGTACGGCCCGGCCGCTCCAACCAGAATAAGGCCCTATAAGTGGCATCTAAATAACGCTGGAGCATGGGGAGGCCAAGGCCACCATTTTTGGATTGTCTAATTAAGACGTCTCAGTGAATTCTGGGCTTCTTATTTTTCCATATAAAGTTACAGAAAGCGGATTGTAGAGTAGCGATCGTGGACGATGGAATTGGTATCGGGAGGGTTTGGAATAGATAAAGTAATTTAGGGAGTGTATTCATTTTTACAGCGGTAATGTGGCCGAAATGGTCAAGAAATGGTGGCCAATAGTCTCTAGGGACAAAGAACTTCCATTACTATATAATACATATTTAATGCCTAGTTACTCTAGACAATCTAACCTTAAGGATGGCCTATTCAAACTGTATATAAGGGGTTGGGACAATCAAGCGCCTACACATTTCCATACTAGAAAAAATGGGTGCTTCAGATGCTTAGGGTGTGCTACTTGCAAGACAATGATGCCAAATTTATTCACCCTCATTCCCAAAAAACCTTTTCCATAAATTATCTGCTTACCTGCAGTTCTACATACATTATTTATCTACTCACTTGTCCGTGTGGGTTGTCCTATGTGGGGAAAACCCAGCGCCAGTTCAAAAAACGCATGGCCAAACATAGGACAGATATCAATCATGCCATTTAGACTGGCTAGTGACCAGCCGTTTGCTCGCCACTGCCTGCTTCAGCACCATACATTTAATAACATTTGCTCTATCATCAATGATCATGTTCCTAAATCTTTAAGAGGTGGCAATAGAAATAAAATATTATTACAACGGGAAAGCAGGTGGATCTACATGTTTGGCACTCTAGCCTCAAAAGGCCTTAAGGAGACGTTGGGCCTTCAATGTTATCTCTAAAATAGTAACATTGCATTAAAAAATCCAGATTTTTTCATAAAATGTATTTTCAGCATTTAGGCATTACATCATACTATTACTGCTATCTGTGCACAATTTGTGCGCAACGGTTTTGTTATGTCCATTTCCAGCTATGTTATGTGTGTTCCCCTTTTTTCTTAATCATTCATATTCCCAACTTCAGAATGATGCCATATTATTGGCAGGTAATTTCATTACAAATGTATTTTTAGCCCCATTCAGTTTCTCTGGACCCGTTGTTATGGGTGTCCATGAGTTATCTGAATAGGACACTTTATGTATTGTTTGTACTTAGCATCTTGCATTTTTGCTGATACGTTATTGCCCAGCAGGTTCGCCTTTCTATAACGGCACATGTTATGTTTTTTGATTGCTAAGTAACTGGTCCTGCTCCTTTCAGTAAGCGCTGATGTCTGATGCGCTTCCGGTGCTGGTTGGCAGGCAGCAGTATCTGGAGCTGGTTAGCAGGCAGCAGTATCCAGAGCTGGTTGGTGGAAGTCTTGCATTCTAGCAGTACTCCCCATCCAGTCTTCCGCTTCCGGTAGGCGGCCCACTGGTGGTTGCGTTTGTCCTAGATGTCAGTTCTTCTGGCTGCTGGATGTGGGGGATACTTACAGCCAATGGGACACTTCCCGTCCCACTTGGCGTTGTGATGTGATCCCCCGTATGGCAGGTAAGTAGGATTAGATTGTAATTTGGTGGGAAGGGCGGGTTTTGGATGTGGCTATATATTGGAGTCATTATACCTTTGATGATTGTGTATGCTGTTTGTCCCTGACAACGGGGGGTAACTCCAAGACTGTTGTATTAAAATGGACCCCATTTCTGCAGTCTGTTGGGTGCCACCTCCCTCTTCCCTCCATTGCTGGCCCTGTTTGGATCCTCTAGGAAGACACCGCAGCCTTTATTCTCTGTTTATAAAAGTAAGTGTATTTCTTTTCTGAGTGCCGGATTAAAAAAAAAAATATATATATATATATATATATATATATATATATATATATATATATATATACAGGTTGAGTATCCCGTATCCAAAATGCTCGGGACCAGGAGAATTTTGGATAACGGATTATTCCGTATTTCGGAATATTTTAATATTTCAATGATGTATTTTGAAGTATCTTGCATTTATGCTGCATAAACACATAATATACACACAAATATATTTTATTACCACATAAAATACACACAAATATATTTTAATTGTTCAAAAAAACAAGGTTTCAAAACGTGAAACAAAATGTGTGTACTATCTCAGCACTGAATTTGAAGGCCAAGCAATCATTTTCTTTACATATATAGTGCCAGTTACATATCATGTCCCCAGTGATGCTGTTACAAATGTCCCCAGTGAGTTTTTAGCAAAAAAAAAATTTTTTTTCACTTTCTGGAATGTCCGTATTTCGGAATAATTCGGATAACGGATATTCGGATACGGGATACTCGACCTGTATATATATATATATATATATATATATATATATATATATATATATATATATATATATACGGTTTCTAAGGATGTTGGGTGACAAATGTTGCTTTCCGACCTAGGAAACTGTAAGCTTTGATTTTTAAGCATAGACTTCACAAGATAATGCTGGATGCTGCAGCACGGGATAAAAATATAAAATGAAGAGAATGATAGAACAGTAGAAGACAAGTACTGAGTTCTTGACAGATGGATGTGCATTAATCAATTGCTTGGGTAAACAGATGAATGCTAAGTCTGTTTTTTTTTTTTTCAAATAGTTCCGGGAGGAGGCCTCTCGGACTGTACAGAACAGGGAGTTCCAAAGGGAACGTGGGAGTGTAGGGGTTATAGGCTCGGGCATTGAAGAAAAAGACAGATCCTGTTAATTGTTAGAAAGCTGTTCTTTTACAGAATATAATATCTTCTAAACTTATTTTTGAGATAATCTACACATCCAGCAACAATATCAAAATATTCAGGTTAAGATCATATGTGAGTGCGTAAGTGTGTATCTCTGCGTGCTTGTCAGATATTCAGCTAACTCAACAGATCTTAATGTATGCAATATATGAGATATATGAGATGTATTGAAAAGCCTCCCAACCTATAAAACCACTAGATTGCAGCATAATGTGAATAATCTATTAATAATATCATGAAATGACTTAAGTGCAGTTATAAAGATCTGTTCTTAGAATCATTCTAGAAAACAAACAAACAAGTACTTACATTTACAGGACTGATGCATTTTGTATGAAACACAAGTAGGTGTCTAATACAAAAATGTGAATGTCTTACACAATGGTTGCCCAAAATCCACATTAGAATCTGCCAGTCCTTCTATATCACTTCCACCAAATGGGCTTTTGCACACTTCTTCCTGGTCAGTATGATTGTGTCAGATCTTAATCTGTAATTGGATGAAGTAATAACATTGTGTGAGCATTCATTTATAAATGGCAAACATTAATGTTTTTCAAATATTGTCATTTATGTTAGCAATAAAACATCAATCATTGTATAAAAAGTTACATTGGGTAGATGAAAATAAAGTTCTGCGTCTGGTGTAAACAACACACAAAAACTAGTGAATTACAGTAGTACAAAACACCTATCCAGCCTTATACAACAAAGTAGCAATTGTTACTAAAGGGTGAGGATGAGTACACACCTGTAAGACAAACAATCGGGGCGATGGTTGGGCCAAATTCCCTTTGGTATGGATGCCCAATCGTAGGATTGAATGAAAGATGAAACGATTACTGTTCTGTCCCTCATTAATACACACCAGGTCGCAGCTTTTTGGTTGGCCACCCAGCTGGAAGATATTGCATGCAACTCCTGCAAATTGTGGGTGCAAATTTAAGCATTGGGCCAGTGGTTCCGAAACTTTTTTGATTCACGGCACCCTAGAGTATCATAGTATTTTTCAGGGCACCGCTAGGTCAAAAGTTTGTTACCAAGAATAAAAAATAATAATTAAATTACATAAGTTGTGCCTAAATGTCATCCTTAGGTCCAGTTATGTGGTGAGGAACATGATTCACTTCTGTTTATCCACATATTTGCCCATTACATTGACCATAAACAATTTGAATTGGTTCTGGACCACCAACCTGAAGCACCCCTGCAAGTGCTCCGAGGCACCCCAGGGAGCCTAGGCGCACAGTTTGGGAACCACTGTATTGGGGAAATATGTAGTTCTGATTTGAAATTACAGTACTTGTTTCCTAGCACGGCGCCCATCGCATACCATCGCTTGCCTTAATTAGTGGTATGCGATGGGTCCTAAGAGCCGCACTGTACAATTTTAAAATCGCATCGCATGCCATTAAAATGGCATGCGATGCGATCGATGCGATCAAAACGATGATTTAATTGTACATGAACCCTGATGGGTGATTAGTATGTTATATGCACCCCCATCATTAACGCAGCGAGCCCATGAGGGGCGGCGGTACGTGTCCTCTGACCTTTTCATACCCCTACTATCTACGTCGGAGTGGAGTTGATTTTATATAGTGTGGCGAGCCCGAAGCGTGGCCCCGTGAGGGGATGCGGACTAGATGTGGCCCCGCAAGGGGACGCGGAATACATGTGAAGTTATCCACGTCCCCTCGCGGGGCTCGTCACGCTTCGGGCTCGGTGGCTCGCTGCGCTCGACACACTATATAAAATCAACTCCACGCCGACGTGGATAGTGGGGGGTATGAAAAGGTCGGAGGACGCGTACCGCCGCCCGTCACGGGCTCGCCACGCTTCGGGTTGGCGTTAATAGTGGTGGTGGCATTAACAATGGGGGTGCATATAACATAGTAATCACCCATCAGGGTGATTGTACAATGAAATCATCGTTTTGATCGCATCGATCACATCGCATGCGATCTGGTCGCATGCGATGCGATCAAAACAATGTAATCAGATTAAAATCGTAGGCGCCGTGCTAGAAAACAAGTACCGAAATTACATATGGGTCCAAGATCCTTGTAGTGTGTACCAACCCATACAGTATATAGAAATCAACTGGAAAGGGACCATATACTTTTAGTAATCAAATTTTTTTTTAAATATGACATTGACAAGAAACATTCTCCAAGGCCTAAACCCCTGCAAGTTTTAGCTGACATTTTTATGTTAAAAGACAATCAACTTCTCTGGACTAACTTGTTTTTTGACTAAATTTGTTTTCAGTGTATGAATATGTTAATGGTATGACTCACAGGCTGAACACATTTGTTTCTTTGAAAGGCATGGTGTCTGTAATAAACAATTCCAAAAAATAGCAGACAGGATATACATTTATAAATGCACTGAAGTTTCAGCAACTAATAATATGTGACATAGAAAATTGCATATTCTCATGCTCTCCAGCATCCCCAGATGCAGCTCTACTTCCCATGCTGAGTGTGTTCCCTGAGTGTGTTCCTTAGGCAAGAGCCTGCTCCTTTGTATATCATTGTATAGTACCTTGGGCCTTGATTCTGGCCCTTCTGGTGTCAGCTGTTGTACCTGGGAATCCTGTCACAAGGTCCATCACATCCTTCTGTCCTGGTGATAACTGCATTGTCATTTAGGGCCTTATTCTAGTTCACTCTTTCTGACAAAATCCTTCTTAGATGGACAAAACCATGTGCACTGCAGGGGGGGGGAGATGTAAAATGTGCAGAGAGAGTTAGATTTGGGTAGGTTATTTTGTTTCTGTGCAGGATAAATAATGACTGCTTTATTTTTACACTGCAATATAGATCTCACGTTGAAGTAAAACCCCACCCAAATCTAATTCTCTCTGCACAAGTAACATCTGCCTCACCTGCAGTGCACATGGGCCCTTATTCTGATTGACGCGGACTTTACCGCGTACTTACGGATCGCGTCTTTATGGCGTCTGCGCATGCGTGGAGAACGCTACGCGCATGTGCCACGCCTTGACTCGGTACCAGTTCGGCCAAATCCCGTCCAAAACTGTTCACCGCTATCAGTCGGGAAATAGGGGCGTATTATGGGCGTCATGCGGAATGACACATGGGCGTAGTTTCAAAGTGGGCAAAACGGGGCGGAAACATGGGCGGACACGGGGGAGTACACTTATGTTGGGGGGCGTACATTCGGAAACCACTCCGAATGCACGCGATCAAAAAGGGCAGAAATGTGCGGTGTCCACAAGTGTACTATTGCTTTGCGGACACCACTCGTTCATGCGCTAGGCGAACGTACGCCTAATGACTACAAGCATTAACACCTGAACCCAATAGAATCGACTCCTTTACTCATTACTCACTAATAGGACGCTTGTCAGTGCTTTAATTGAAACCATTGCTGCTTCAAGGAAACCGTACTAATCCCCCACATATGCTGTACTTGTCACACACTTTAAAACTGCTAACAATGGACATGACTGAATATTAATACTAGCAATACAGAAGATATATAATAGTGGGTTGTTTGGCGTAAATACTCCGCTTACGTGCGGTAGCACCGCTTGGCTCCCGTTCGGATGCGGTATTCCCGAGCATACTCTGTAATACTCTGTAATACCGTGCCGAATCGGAGTGTTTCTCCCGCACACGCATGCTTTGTATGTCGTCCGTAAACACGCCCTGTTCTTAAAGAGTGAGTCCGTCCGAATGCGGAGGACACGTGGGCGTTTCGACGGACGATGGCCGCATGCGGCAAAACGCCGTGGCGTGCGGTCCGCTCCGTGAAGAATGCGGGAATTTCCGCACAGATCAGAATAAGGGCCAAGGTTTTGTCCATCTAAGAAGGAATTTGTCAGAAAGAGTGAACTAGAATAAGGTCCTTAGACTCTGCCTCTCAGATGTGGCACAGTGAGTCTTATCATGCAGTTAATGACACATCCTACAGTCATGTTAGGTTTTTTTTAGGCCAGTGGTTCCTTGGTCCTCAAGGACAATGTGACAGTGATACACAGTGCACCTGCTGAATGACCTGGTAAGCATGAGCAACGAGGGGTCCTTGAGGTTCATGTTTGGGAACCACTCATGGACCCTGCTTTTGTTGCCTACTTTGGCTATTTATGACATCTCTTGAGGGCACGATGGACTAGGCTTTGAAAAGTGATAACATTGAGAGTAATTAAGTACCAACCAGCTTTAAACTGTTATTTTTCAAACACAACCTGCAACAAGACAGTTGACAAGACCTGCAACAAGACAGATTGGCAGATTGGCAGAGCTGATTGGATTCTACATTATCACTCTCCATTTTATCACTTTTGAAGCTTAGTACATCTGACCCTGAATAAGTGGAGAAGATGAATGCCAAACAAGACTGAATGAACCTGTTATTTCTGTCTACTAGTATCTTTTCTCTTTGTAGCTTGGCATGTACCACTGGGTATGGATCATAGAATAGGCAAGAACAAGGTCGACATACATGAAGGTTGACATGGCTGAAGGTCGACATGCAGGAAAGTTGACATGACTGAAGTTCGACATGGGTTAGGTCGACAGGGTCATTAGATCGACACAAGCATTAGGTTGACATGCGGAAGGGTGACAGTGAAACTGTCGACACAGGGTTTTTCTCTTTTTTTGTCCCGATTGTCGACACAATCGACATGGACACTGAAAAGTAGCACTGCATTCCCTCACTTTGTTCGCTGCACTCACCATGCTTTGGGCACTATTTTATTCTTCCACCACGCCCTAGTCGAGGTAGAGCATGAAAAACCACCCGTCAGCACATGTTGGCTCCAAAAAAGTGAAAAACCCCATGTCGACCTTTTGACTGTTGACCGTCCCCATGTTGATCTAATGTGTGTGTCGACATAACCCATGTCGACATTCAGTCATGTTGACCTTCCTGCATGTCGACCAAGTGGTGTCGACCTAATGCTTGTCGACCTAGTGACCATATCCCATACCATTTACAGCTTGTAATGTGCAGACTCCGTTTGCGAGCGGGCATGGCGAATTGATTATTCCCGGGCCCGTTTGCATGGATCACTGCTGGCGGGGGACATGGGGCAGGGTGGATGGGTAGTGACCATGGGAACACCCAGCGTTTCATGGGCATCCCTATGAAAACAATAGACGTTCCCATGCTGACGTGGCCATGACGTGGGTGCCGGGGGCGGACAGCTGATGTCAGCTGCCCGCCCTCTTCCTGTACAGGGGCGCTGCAGATCTACTGTAAGACACCAGGGAGTGTCTTAGATCTGCGAGTGCTAGAGAAATCATTTAATGGTTGGCGACCATTGAATGATTTTTGCATCGGACACAATCTGCAAATGGATGTTTATGCAAAACATCCTGTAGCATGTGTGCGGGGAGATTCGCTTTGCGTGAGGTGGATGGACCTTTGTGCGGGCGGCATTTAGATGAGCCACAAAGCTGTGAATCAGAATGAGGGCCCCTGTTTGAAATGCGTATCTGTCCATGGTCCTGAATGTATCTCTAAACAGCACTTACTGTAACATGCATAGGGTATTCATTGTTAGTAAAAAGGTCGACCACTATTGGTCGACAGTCAAAGAGGTCGACGCATGAAAAAGGTCGACGTGCTTTAGGTCAACATGGAAAAAGGTTGACGTGGGTTTAAAAAAAAAATTTGTTTCTATGTCAACATCGATCAATATGGACACCGTATCAGTGTACCGCTGCCCTTACCATGCTTTGGGCTGCGCTCAGCACACTATTTTATTCTCCCTCTTTCCCCACTGGGATGGTAAAGTATGAACAAGTTGGTTTAAAATAAAACATCATGTTGACCTTTTTGCATGTTGACCTTTTTCATGTGTTGACCTTTTTACTGTCCACCGATAGTGGTCAACCTTTTGACTGTCTACCTAGACACTAGCAACCTAATGACTGCATGCCCAAGAAAAGAGATCAGTTCTATTCCCAGTGAAGACATAGCGAGTGCACACTTACGATACCTCCAACTCACACATTCGAAGCCCCAAAGGACTAAGTAAAAATCTGGTAATCAGGCATTAAAAGGGGTTGCTAGGGGTGCATGGCAGGGTGTAGTTACTGACGTTTACACACCGCAAGAACGGCACTTTGTGCCCTTCACAGCATACTTGCCTACCCAAAAGGAATGGCTGGGAGGCTCCCGCAAATTGGGTCCCCATCGCGGCCCCCCCAGAAAGGTGAGCATGTCTCCCGCATTGCCCCACAGTCCCCGCACCTCCCCTTCCCCGCTGCATCAAACATAAATTGTGCTGAATCTGCTATATACAGTACCACCCCACACATAGACGCAACACAGCAGTGAGCGGAACGGACTGAGCTTCACAGACTGAGTTTTGCAGAATAAGTTGATGGCCTTGTGCAAAACAAAAGGAACAACACTATCAGAAAAATGTAGGAAATCATACTTTATTACTTTAAAAGAGACAATAATGGATTCAACATCTTTTGGACTGTAGTACTGAACAAAATTGATAAACTGCAGACATTATAATAGAATGATAATATCACTTTATCTACACCTACATTTTCCATTATATATAAAATAAAGATAACTATGTTTATTTTATTTTTAGGTAAAATATACTGAAAACTTTTTCAAAAGACATTCAGCATTGCAGGTAGCTATATTTAATGTGCCAAAGATCTGAGCTCATCCATCTGCTGGTGTGTTTATAATAGACTATAGAATGTCACTGGTGTTTACGTGGATGATGTTGTTTTGGGGTAGTCTAGTCTGCACTGTGCTGCCTGCTCTGATAACAGATTAGTCTGCTTGCATTTAGGTTATTCATGACATTTCTTTGTTTTTTAAATAAAAAATATTTTTTTTTTAGAGGAAAAGGGAGAAAAGTGTTTGCCATATCAGGAGAGCAGATACATTGCAACCTTAAATTGGTTTCAGTGCATGCACACTAGACTTTTTTTTAGATAATTTTGTGTAATATTACACAGACATGTTCCTCCCTAAAGTAAAATAAAAATATTATCTTTTGCAGTTATCTTTTGGGTTACTGATATCATGGGGGAAATTTACTAAAGGAAATTTGTAAAAAATAGGTGTATTTGTATCCAGAAATACACTTATTTTTGACATTTACTATCCCGAAAATATGGCAATTTCGTATTCGTATTGATAGCACATCAATATGACTACGAATTGCCGTATTTTTAGGATAGTAAATGTCAAAAATAAGTGTATTTCTGGATACAAATACACCTATTTTTTTACAAATTTCCTTTAGTGAATTTCCCCCCATATTTCCGAAAAGGATACAATTTCCAGATGTGATTCTTGAAACTTTAATAAAAGCACTCTGGTTTTATGATTATACTGTACTGTATTTGACTGTAATTAGTGGAAATTCCATGTGGTGGTAAAGCGCTCTCTATATCTCCTTTTCCCTATATATATATATATATATATAGTGTATGGAATAAAGGATGGCACACAGGGTCCTTACAAACGTGCTGCATTGCAAAAGATAGAAACCAATATATATATATATATATATATATATATATATATATATATATATATATATATATATATATATATATATAAAGCAGCAGCAGATGTTTATAACAAACAGTACGGCACTCCAGAGTTCAATTTAAACAAGTGTATTAGGCAAAGGAATTTTTCGGGGCTATACACGCCCCGTCATCAGTCCAGAAAAAAAGCCCAGTGTGTAGCCCTAAAACGTTGCTGCAATTCATTTGCCTAATACACTTGTTTAAATTGAACTCTGGAGTGCCGTACTGTTTGTTATAAACATCTGCTGCTGCTACATACATCTGATTCGTTTGATAAAGCCGCTGACAGCGCAGAGCAGGCAGGGAAACGCGTCAGAAACCTTATATCAACCTTTCTTGTTCACAAAATCGCCAGCATGTACCTAAAGTGGGCACATTTTATTCATCTTCCACACAAAGACTCCGGATAAAGCTGCATGCTTTTCGGGGATTCAGCACCAGCGGCTGGGAGAAGTGTAAACCTATTCTACGTGTCAACACTACAGGTACTTTTCCATACAATGTCTGCCCAGACATAAATGATTGTTTTAACCCCTTCCTGACAGAGCCAGTTTTTGCGTTCCTGACAGAGCCCTTTTTTTCAAATCTGACATGTATCACTTAAGTGGGGATAACTTTTTTTTGCTTTTACTTATCCCAGTGATTTTGAGATTGTTTTTTCGTGACACATTGTACTTCAAATTAGTGGTAAATTTGGGTCGATACAGTCTGTGTTTTTTTGTGAAAAATACCAAAATGTCGTAAAAAAATGGAAAATTTAGCAATTTGCAAAATGTTAAATTTTCTGCTTGTGAGACAAATAATCATACCACTCAAAATAGTTAATAACTAACATAGACCATATGTCTACTTTATGTTTCCATCATTATTTCAACTTCCTTTTAATTTTTTTGGACACTAGGAGGCTTACAATATGAATAGCAAATTCTCAAATTTTCAAGAAAATTTCAAACACTGATTTTTTTAGGGACCAGTTCAGTTCTGATGTGACTTTGAGGGACTTGTATGTGAGACACCCCCATAAATGATACCATTTCAAAAACTGCACCCCTCACAGTATTCAAAACAGCATTTTGGAAGTTTGTTAACCCTTTAGGTGTTTCACAGGAATTAAAACAAAGTGTAGGTGAAATTTCAAAATTTCATTTTTTTTGCAGATTTGCAATTTTAATACATTTTTCTAAGGAACACAGTACATTTTACTAGAGAAATGTGACTAAAAATTGATTCCCCCAATTCTTTTGTTTTCATAAATATCCTATATGTGGCCCTAGTGTGCACGTTGACCAAACCACAGGCTTCATAATAGAAGGAGCACCTACTTGATTTTGGAGCCTCCTTTTTATGAGATTATTTTTTAGGCACCATGTAGGTTTCTAGGCACCATAAGATGCTAAAATTTAGGAACCCCCCCACAAGTGACCCCATTTTGCAAACTACACCCCTCAGGAAATTCATCTAGGGGTATAGTGTACATTTCAAACCCCCAGGGGTTTCACCAATTGTGGTACAACTGGGCAGTGAAAATGAAAAATTAATTTTTTTACACAAAAATGCAGTTCTGGCTCCAAATTTTTCATTTTCACAAGGAATGAAGGAGAAAAAGCACCCCAAAATCTGTGCCCCAATTTCTCCCGAGTACGGCAATGCCTCACATGTGACCAAAAAATACCATTTGGGTGCATGGCAGGACTCAGAAGGGAAGGAGTGATTTTTGGATTTTGCAGCTCAGATTCTGGTGGAATGTTGGTGGGTGCTATGTTGCATTAGCAAGACCCCCCAAGCACCAATACAGTGGAACCCCCCCACAAGTGACCCCATTTTGCAAACTACACCCCTCAGGGAATTCATCTAGGGGTATAGTGTACATTTCAAACCCCCAGGGGTTTCACCAATTTTGATACAACTGGGCAGTGAAAATGAAAAATTACATTTTTTTACACAAAAATGCAGTTCTGGCTCAAAATTTTTCATTTTCATAAGGTATGAAGGAGAAAAAGCACCCCAAAATCTGTGCCCCAATTTGTCCCGAGTATGGCAATGCCTCATATGTGACCAAAAAATACCAGTTGGGTGCATGGCAGGACTCAGAAGGGAAGGAGTGATTTTTGGTGGTGGAATGTTGGTGGGTGCTATGTCGCATTAGCAAGACCCCCAAAGCACCAATACAGTGGAACCCCCCCACAAGTGACCCCATTTTGCAAACTACACCCCTCAGGGAATTCATCTAGGGGTATAGTGTATATTTCAAACCCCCAGGGGTTTCACCAATTTTGATACAACTGGGCAGTGAAAATGAAAAATTACATTTTTTTACACAAAAATGCAGTTCTGGCTCAAAATTTTTCATTTTCAGAAGGTAAGAAGGAGAAAAAGCACCCCAAAATCTGTGCCCCAATTTCTCCCGAGTACGGCAATGCCTCACATGTGACCAAAAAATACCATTTGGGTGCATGGCAGGACTCAGAAGGGAAGGAGTGATTTTTGGATTTTGCAGCTCAGATTCTGGTGGAATTTTGGTGGGTGCTATGTCGCATTAGCAAGACCCCCCAAGCACCAATACAGTGGAACCCCCCCACAAGTGACCCCATTTTGCAAACTACACCCCTCAGGGAATTCATCTAGGGGTATAGTGTACATTTCAAACCCCCAGGGGTTTCACCAATTTTGATACAACTGGGCTGTGCAAATGAAAAATTACATTTTTTACACAAAAATGCAGTTCTGGCTCAAAATTTTTCATTTTCAGAAGGTAAGAAGGAGAAAAAGCACCCCAAAATCTGTGCCCCAATTTCTCCCGAGTACGGCAATGCCTCACATGTGACCAAAAAATACCATTTGGGTGCATGGCAGGACTCAGAAGGGAAGGAGTGATTTTTGGATTTTGCAGCTCAGATTCTGGTGGAATGTTGGTGGGTGCTATGTTGCATTAGCAAGACCCCCCAAGCACCAATACAGTGGAACCCCCCCACAAGTGACCCCATTTTGCAAACTACACCCCTCAGGGAATTCATCTAGGGGTATAGTGTACATTTCAAACCCCCAGGGGTTTCACCAATTTTGATACAACTGGGCAGTGAAAATGAAAAATTACATTTTTTTACACAAAAATGCAGTTCTGGCTCAAAATTTGTCATTTTCATAAGGTATGAAGGAGAAAAAGCACCCCAAAATCTGTGCCCCAATTTCTCCCGAGTATGGCAATGCCTCATATGTGACCAAAAAATACCAGTTGGGTGCATGGCAGGAATCAGAAGGGAAGGAGTGATTTTTGGTGGTGGAATGTTGGTGGGTGCTATGTCGCATTAGCAAGACCCCCCAAGCACCAATACAGTGGAACCCCCCCACAAGTGACCCCATTTTGCAAACTAAACCCTTTAGGGAATTCATCTAGGGGTATAGTGTATATTTCAAACCCCCAGGGGTTTCACCAATTTTGATACAACTGGGCAGTGAAAATGAAAAATTACATTTTTTTACACAAAAATGCAGTTCTGGCTCAAAATTTTTCATTTTCAGAAGGTAAGAAGGAGAAAAAGCACCCCAAAATCTGTGCCCCAATTTCTCCCGAGTACGGCAATGCCTCACATGTGACCAAAAAATACCATTTGGGTGCATGGCAAGACTCAGAAGGGAAGGAGTGATTTTTGGATTTTGCAGCTCAGATTCTGGTGGAATTTTGGTGGGTGCTATGTCGCATTAGCAAGACCCCCCCCAAGCACCAATACAGTGGAACCCCCCCACAAGTGACCCCATTTTGCAAACTAAACCCCTCAGGGAATTCATCTAGGGGTATAGTGTACATTTCAAACCCCCAGGGGTTTCACCAATTTTGATATAACTGGGCTGTGCAAATGAAAAATTAAATTTTTTACACAAAAATGCAGTTCTGGCTCAAAATTTTTCATTTTCACAAGGAATGAAGGAGACAAAGCACCCCAAAATCTGTGCCCCAATTTCTCCCGAGTACGGCAATGCCTCACATGTGACCAAAAAATACCATTTGGGTGCATGGCAGGACTCAGAAAGGAAGGAGTGATTTTTGGATTTTGCAGCTCAGATTCTGGTGGAATGTTGGTGGGTGCTATGTTGGGTACTTGTTTCCTAGCACGGCCACAATCGTGAGTAATCGTGTCCCTTACTTAAGGGACACGATTACCCACGATGGACCCGATTTCTTTTGAAATCAGGTCCATTTTGCCGGCTAGGATAAAATATCGGGGGCATCGCGTCGGTCGGGACCATTAACATTGGTCCCGACGCGACCGACGCGATGCCCCCGATATTTCCATAGACTTCAATGTTAAAAAATATTTTAACATTGAAATCTTGTCGGGAAAGGTAAAATATCGGGGGCATCGCGTCGGTCGGGACCATTAACATTGGTCCCGACGCGATGCGACGCGATGCCCCCGATTTTTGCATAGGATTCAATGTTAAAAATTTTTTTAACATTGAAATGGTGTAAAAATGTCAAAAAATGTGAAATGGGTCCATATGACCCATTTCACATTATAGATGTCCCCGTCGTCGCCCCACGATAGACGCCAACCCGAAGCGTGGCGAGCGCAGCGAGCCCGCGAGGGGCGGCGGTACGCGTCCTCCGACCTTTTCATGCCCTACTATCCACTAGGGCGTGGAGTGAGAATAGAATAGTGTGGCGAGCGCAGCGAGCCACCGAGCCCGAAGCGTGGCGAGCGCAGCGAGCCCCGCGAGGGGACGCGGATACCTTCACAGTTATACGCGTCCCCTTGCGGGCTTCACAGGTGTCCGTGGCGACGCGGACACCTGTGAAGCCCGCGAAGGGACGCGTTTACCTGTGAAGGTATCCGCGTCCCCTCGCGGGGCTCGCTGCGCTCGCCACGCTTCGGGCTCGGTGGCTCGCTGCGCTCGCCACACTATTCTATTCTCTCTCCACGCCCTAGTGGATAGTAGGGCATGAAAAGGTCGGAGGACGCGTACCGCCGCCCCTCGCGGGCTCGCTGCGCTCGCCACGCTTCGGGTATGCGTCTATCGTGGGCTGCTGTTTACGCGCTTCAATTTGGGGGTGTTGGGAATTTTTTTCATTGAATCCAATGTAAAATTGGGTCCCAGGGACCCAATTTACATTGGATTCAATGAAAAAAATCGGGTCAAAAATCGGTCGCTCGCGTCGATCGCATCGCATGCGACCAAATCGCATGCGATGCGATCGACCCGATTTTTTTCAGCACGACCACCCCGATCTTAATCGGTGTGGCCGTGCTAGGAAACAAGTACCCTATGTTGCATTAGCAAGACCCCCCAAGCACCAATACAGTGGAACCCCCCCACAAGTGACCCCATTTTGCAAACTACACCCCTCAGGGAATTCATCTAGGGGTATAGTGTACATTTCAAACCCCCAGGGGTTTCACCAATTTTGATACAACTGGGCAGTGAAAATGAAAAATTACATTTTTTTACACAAAAATGCAGTTCTGGCTCAAAATTTTTCATTTTCATAAGGTATGAAGGAGAAAAAGCACCCCAAAATCTGTGCCCCAATTTCTCCCGAGTATGGCAATGCCTCATATGTGACCAAAAAATACCAGTTGGGTGCATGGCAGGACTCAGAAGGGAAGGAGTGATTTTTGGTGGTGGAATGTTGGTGGGTGCTATGTCGCATTAGCAAGACCCCCAAAGCACCAATACAGTGGAACCACCCCACAAGTGACCCCATTTTGCAAACTACACCCCTCAGGGAATTCATCTAGGGGTATAGTGTACATTTCAAACCCCCAGGGGTTTCACCAATTTTGATACAACTGGGCAGTGAAAATGAAAAATTACATTTTTTACACAAAAATGCAGTTCTGGCTCAAAATTTTTCATTTTCAGAAGGTATGAAGGAGAAAAAGCACCCCAAAATCTGTGCCCCAATTTCTCCCGAGTACGGCAATGCCTCATGTGTGACCAAAAAGTGGCAGGACTCAGAAGGGAAGGAGTGATATTTGGATTTTGCAGCACAAATTCTGGTGGAATGTTGGTGGGTGCTATGTCGCATTAGCAAGACCCCCAAAGCACCAATACAGTGGAACCACCCCACAAGTGACCCCATTTTGCAAACTACACCCCTCAGGGAATTCATCTAGGGGTATAGTGTACATTTCAAACCCCCAGGGGTTTCACCAATTTTGATACAACTGGGCAGTGAAAATGAAAAATTACATTTTTTACACAAAAATGCAGTTCTGGCTCAAAATTTTTCATTTTCAGAAGGTATGAAGGAGAAAAAGCACCCCAAAATCTGTGCCCCAATTTCTCCCGAGTATGGCAATGCCTCATATGTGACCAAAAAATACCAGTTGGGTGCATGGCAGGACTCAGAAGGGAAGGAGTGATTTTTGGATTTTGCAGCTCAGATTCTGGTGGAATGTTGGTGGGTGCTATGTGGCATTAGCAAGACCCCCGAAGCACGGTGAAATGATGAACCTAATAATCCATAGATGTGTGGTATATTTTAAAACACTCCTTTATACATAGGCCGGGTTTGTCGGGGCAAGTTTCACAGTGGAAAATAGTTTCCTTTCTTATTCCCTTTTTATAGCAAACTTTGCACCTTTTTTGTGTCCTGCCCTTTCTTGCAGTGGAGGGGATTTCGTTCGGAAAATGCTGCCCTGGTACAATACGGGGGCCAGTACTAGAAGTACTGGGGCCCTCTGCCTGCTGGTTCCCAAATACTAGGCCCTTTATGACTTCCTCTTGAAAGTGCATAAATGTCCCCCTCTGGCCGGTAGAACGGAATAGCACGTAAGCGTTATACAGTGCCATCTGGATGATATACACGGCCACCTTCTTGTACCAGATTTTTGTTTTCCGCAGGGCACTGTACGGCTTCAGTACCTGATCTGAAAGATCCACTCCGCCCATGTACCTATTGTAATCCAGGATACAATTAGGTTTTGAGGTGTGGGTACTGGTACCTCGTACAGGGACGGAGGTGGTACTGTCTCCGTGAATTGTTGTCAGTATAAGGACATCCCTCTTGTCCTTATATTTGACCAACAACATATTTTCGGTGCATATTCCCCTGCTTTCACCCCTTCTCATTACTTGGGCAATGTGCGTTTTTGGGAGGCCTCTTTGGTTCTTGCGCACAGTACCGCAAGCTGCTGTACCTCTTGAACCAAGGGCCTTAAACAGGGGGATGCTAGTGTAAAAGTTATCCACATAGAGGTGATAACCTTTATCCAGGAAGGGGTGCACTAAATCCCAGACAATTTTTCCACTAACACCTACGAGGGAGGGGGGGCATTCTGGCGGTTCAATTCTTGAATCCTTCCCTTCATATACCCTAAACCTGTGGGTGTACCCTGAGGTGCTTTCACACAGCTTATACATTTTTATGCCATACCTTGCCCTCTTACTGGGAAGGTACTGGCGGAATTTAACCCTTCCTTTAAAATGTATAAGGGACTCGTCTATGCAAATGAATTTATCTGGGATGTACATCTCTGCAAATTTGGCACTGAAATGATCAATGACCGGCCTGACTTTGAATAGCCGGTCAAAGGTGGGATCATCTCTGGGTGGGCACTGTGCATATCGTTGTAATGCAAAAATTTAAGGATCGTCTCAAATCGAGCCCGGGGCATGGCCATACGGTAAAATGGGGTGCTGTACAGAACATCTGTACTCCAATATTGCCTAATTTCTGGCTTTTTTACTATGCCCATATGAAACACCAGACCCCAAAACGTCATCATCTCTACTGCATCTACAGGGGTCCACCTAGCAAATGATGACGTGGGGTTTTGAGCAATAAACTGCTGGGCATATAAATTAGTTTGGTCCACCATTAAATTTATAAAATCATCAGAGAAAAATAATTTGAAAAAGTCAATTTCTCTGAGACCTGTGGAATCAAATTGGATTCCTGGCATGGCCAAAAACTCAGGAACCTGGGGCTCAAAATTGTCTGGTGGTGGGGTCCATACGAGATCAATTATTGGGGGGTGGGTCTCAGCTGCTCTACGGGGGCGTCTTTGAGGGGGTCCCTCATCACCAGAGGAGGAAGAGGAGCTTAAGACGAATCCTTCAAATTCCCCGCTTGCCTCACTGGCTGTGTCAGAGTCAGAGGCAAGCATGGCATATGCCTCCTCCACTGAATACATTCTTCTGGATGACTGGGATGACATTTGGGATGACATTTGGGATGCCATTTTTATTTTTGTGTTACTGGTAGTGAAATGTTTCAACACGTGTATAGTGTAGGGGGGGGTACAAACTTTATTTCAACCTGGGGGGTATGTAGTGTGTAGTGTGTATGTAGTGCAGAAAAAAAAAATACTTTATACAAAAAAAAAAAATTGAAGTGGTTAAAAAAAAAAAAAATTGAAGGGGTTAAAAAAAAAAAATTGAAGGGGTTAAAAAAAAAAAAAAAAAGGTCCTGCGCCAAAAATTGAGCACAGATGTTGGTCAGTAACGTCCGTCACTGAACAGCGCTCAAAGGCAACAGGAATTTGATAAAAAAAAAAATAAAAAATAGATCAACCCTGTGCCGAAAAAGCTGATCAGTGATGTACGTCACTGATCAGCGCACAGTGGCCACAGGACACCCACAAAATCACAGTGTGTGTAAAAAAAAAATTAAAAAAAGACCCCACAGCACCCACAAAAAAAAAAAGGTGATCAGTGATGCGACACTGATTACCAGTGAGGGGCAGCAGGTGCACAACCTTTGGTGCAACTGACAGTGCAACTGGCAGCAACTGACAGGTATATATAAAAAAAAAAAAAACCTCTGCACCCCCAAAAAGTTGCTGATCACCTCAGATATAGTGACCAGCACAAAAGGCGGGGGCAGCAGACACAAAATTTAGCACTCTCTATCACTCTCTGTCACTATCTCTCTCTATCTCTCTATCTCTCACTATCTATCACTCTATGACACTGCAGCAGCAGCACTGACAGTTATATATATGAAAAATAACCCCTGCACCCCCAAAAAGTTGCTGGGGGTGCACAAAAGGGGGGCAGCAGACACAAAATATAGCAGTCTCTATCACTCTCTGTCACTATCTCTCTCTATCTCTCTATCTCTCACTCTATGACACTGCAGCAGCAGCACTGACAGGTATATATATCTAAAAAAAAAACCTGCGCCTCCAAAAAGTTGCTGATCAGTTAATTTATACTGATCAGCACAAAAGGGGGGGCAGCAGTCAGTTATATAAAAAATATATAGCACAATCTGTCACTATCTCTCTATCTCTCTCTATCTCTCTCTATCTCTCTCTATCTCTCTATCTATAGCTCTATCACACTGCAGCAGCACAAAATATAGCACTCTCTGTCACTAGGCCTCTCTATCTCTCTCTATCTCTCTCTCTCTATCTCTCTATCTAATAACTCGCAGCAGCACAACACAGCACAGGATGTCACAGGATGTCACAAGAATAAGCAAGATCCAGGCAGTGATCAGGTAAGTATTTAGAGGGGTTCTGGTCAGTATATCGCGGCAGCTGGGTACGGTGACCGCACTGCACGCAATTCCAGACCGGAATGGCGTCTGCAGTGCAGTCACCGTTAGTTTAAACCCCCCTCCATGGCTGTGATTGGTCCGTCGGTCCGACGAACCAATCACGGCCTTTGGGGGCGGGCGGGGTGAGGTGGGGTGACACCAGTGTCACCCTTACACCCCGCGGTGATTGCTGCTGTACTTTACAGCACCAATCACCTCCGATCCCTGTGTCACCGGCGAACGTTATTCGCCGGTGACACAGAAAACGCTGTGAATGGCTGTTCACACTGAACAGCCAATCACAGCGATCGCCGACGGGGGGGCGGCATCGCATGCAGGGACATGTCTGCTGTCAGGGACAGCAGACATCGTCCCTCTGTCACTGCGTCTCTAGATGCAGTGACAGTTAGAAGCCATGACGTATATATACGTCATGTGTCGGGAAGTACTTCCCGGCCATGACGTATATATACGTCAAATGTCGGGAAGGGGTTAATAACCATTCCATATTGGAAGCAATAACCTACTAACCTCTGCTTAAATGAGCAATCTACAGCAATTAACACTGCTTACTAATATTGCATAGGAGCACTAACAGATCTGCCCAGCTGGGGGAAACTTCAGGTGAATTATTGCCTATATGCTAATATAGATCGTTATATGCATGTTCTCATAGCAGAAAAGCAGGCCTACTGTGACATTGTTTCTAAGTTCTTAAATATATCTATTCTTATTAAATACATTTTATTGTTTCATTTTTTACCTCAACCTTTTGCGCAGTTTTTTTCTTTGCTGCTATTATACTTCTACAAGGGCACCCAGTTACTTCTTCAGGTATTGGGAAGTTCCGGACCACAAGCTCTCTCTCTCACTCTATCTATCTATCTATCGATATGTGTGTGTGTTACACTACCATTCAAAAGTTTGGGGTCACCCAGACAATTTCGTATTTTACATGAATACTGCCTTTTATTTTTCAAATAATTAGCAAAATGAATGGAACATATAGTCAGTTATTTTAAATAATAATTTTGTCATTCAAACTTTGCTTTTTTCAAAGAATGCTTTTTTTGCAGCAATTACAGCATTATTATATTTATATTTATAAGGCGCCACAAGTGGTACGCAGTGCTGTACATATTGAACACATTAGTACAGGGTATACAAAACAGCAACAAAAGAAACAGCACAATTACCAGCACCATTCTTAGTACACAATACAGCTGAGATACTGTATAGGGAAGTGAGTGAGAATAGATGCCGGAATAGATTGTATGTAAGGGCGGGATGCTATATAGCAGAAATGCGGTAAAAACCCCGTTTTCGGGGTTTCTACCGCATTTCTATATGCTATATGGCGCCTCCGCAGTGTCAGCGCTGCGGAGGGAATCGCCAGCTAAAGCTGGCGAATCCCTGCAGAAGCCTATGGGCTTCTTACCGCAGCGCTGTTTGAGGGATCCGTCACGGATCCCTCCCAGCGTGCCCTGCGGCCGGCGCCGGGGTCTGCGCATGCGCAGATGGACTCCCGGGTCACAGACCCGGAAGTCCAGCGCCGGCACCGCATCGCAAGGGACAGCTCTTGCCGCAAGAGCTGTCCCTTGCATGAATAACGGCATATGTTATAGCATATGCCGTTATTAAAAATGCGATGTCCGGCGATAATGGGCGCGGATGTTACAACATCCCGCCCTAAGAGAGCTGTAATAGAATTGCAAGAAGGGTGCTGTGAGAACAGGAGGGAACAGGACCCTTCTCTAAGGAGCTTACAGTCTAGAGCTTGAAGACCTTTGGCATTCTAGCTGTTAGTTTGTTGAGGTAATCTGAGGAAATTTCACCCCACACTTTTTAAAGCACCTCCCAAAAGTTGGATTGGCATGATGGGCACTTCTTGCGTACTATACAATCAAGCTACTTCCCCAACAGCACAATGGGGTTAAGATCTGGTGACTGCGCTGGCCACTCCATTACACACAAAATGCCAGCTCTCTGCTTCCTCCCTAAATAGTTCTTGCAAAATTTGGAGGTGTGCTTTGGGTCAGTGTCCTGTTGGAGGAGGCAATTGGCTCAAATCAAGCGTTCTCCACAGGGCTTAGCATGGTGTTGAATAAAGGAGTGATAGCCTTCCTTATTCAAAATCTTTTTACCTTGTACAAATCTCTCAAAGCAGCCACAGACTATCACATTACCTTCTCCATGCTTGACAGATGGTGTCAGGCACTCTTCCAGCATCTTTTCACTTGTTCTATCATCTATGTCTCACAAATGTTCTATTGTGTGATCCAAACACCTCAAACTTGTAATTGTCTGTCCATAACACTTTTTTGCAATCTTCCTCTGTCCAATGTCTGTGTTATTTTGCCCATATTAATCCTTTTCTTTTATTGGCCAGGCTCAGATATGGCTTTTTCTTTGCCACTCTGCCTAGAAGGCCAGCATTCCCAAGTAACCTCTTCACTACAGGCACTGACACTGGCATTTTGCGGGTACCAGTTATTGAATCTGTCATTTGAGGACCTGTGAAGCATCTATTTCTCAAACCAGAGACTCTAATGTACTTGTCTTCTTGCTCAGTTGTGCACCGGGCCCTCCCACTTCTCATATGGAATAGCCTTCATTTCAAAGAACAAGAATAGCATATCGAGTTTCACATGAAAGTTATTTTTTTTTGCCCATTTTGAAAGTATACTATAACCCACAAATGTGATGCTCCAGATCCTCAACTAGCTCAAAGGAAGGCCAGTTTTATATCTTCTCTAATGAGCAAACCCATTTTCAGCTGTGCTTACATAATTACACAAGGGCTTTCAATGGTTTTCTAATCAACCATTAGTCTTCTGACGTGATTAGAAAACACAATATACCATTAGAACACTGGAGTGATGGTTGCTGGAAATGCGCCACTATAAACCTATGTAGATAGAAGTTTGCAGCTAGTATATTAATTTACCCCATTACTGATGTATACAGCATATTTCTGATTAATTTAATCTCACCACCACGCAGGCTGAGTGGTACAAAGCGTAAGCTTTTCTGTTCCCTACTGCAGGTGATAGCAGGGCTCCTGGGATAAAGCCAATAAACTATGCAGCAGCAGCAGGTGCACCACAGTTATACTGTAGCTCAAACTTACTGAATTTAGGAAGCAAAGTAATTAGTATCACACAGTACAGCAATCCCTTCTGTAATTAGCACACTGACTGGGGCCAAAACAAAATCATTTTTTGTGCACAATATGGATTGGTGATTGTATTGGAAGTAAAAAAAAAAAGATTGCTTTTTTAGTAGAAACCCTCTGAATACAAAAGTAGTGTTTCTTTTATTCAGAGAGGAGACAGTACAAGTTGCTGGGCCAATCACTGCAAGAGCTGGTGGCAAAAAGATATTATGTGGTCTATTCATTAAAGAACCTTTGGGGTGATTCAGATCCACTCGGATCAATGGTGGAGATCTGCGCATGCACATGCAAGAACACGCGCATGGGCAAACCCCCTGTGCAACTGCCTTCAGTAGGCAAGGGTGCCTATAAAAATGCAGGGCATTCCCCTGCACCCTCACAAATTGAGTATCATACTCACTTTCAGTAGTGAATATGAAAGTCCCAGAGCTATTTGTCATTGCTCTGGTTACAGGACAGCCACTCGGAAATGCAGTTGTCCCGTGATCCCTAGCACCAGGAAGGTGGACATTTCTGAAAGCAGCCATACAAAATGGGTAAAGTCAATGATGATGGAGTCTGTTGTGGGTGGTTTGTGTGTGTGGGGGGAGGGGGGCAGGGGAGCACCTTCTCAAAAGACAGAGCTTTGGCAACCTTGAAACGCCTCACCCACAGAAGTATAGAGTGAGATGAGAGAGAGAGAGAGAGAGAGAGAGAGAGAGAGAGAGAGAGAGAGAGAGAGAGAGAGAGAGAGAGAGAGAGAGAGGTGGAATAGAAGAGACATGACAGAGAGGATAAATAGGCGGACACTGGCTACAGGGAAGAACATTATGGATGGAAAGCCCTGATCATGCATGCAACAACAGCCATTGTCATCATGTCTTTTTTTTTTTTTTACTGGATTTGATTATTAAAAATAAAACTTGTATATTATTGACTCCACTAAATAACATATTTTATCTTTTCTACTGAATAGAGAATAAGAGTAAGTGGGAAGATTTGCAGCTAACAAGCAGAAAAGTTATATTTTATTGTGCTTAGTGTCAGTGGTGCTAGAACATTTTAAGGGACAAACATAGGGGGGTATTCAATATTTATGTCACGGCGGTCGAGCTTGGTCAACCGCCGTGACCCTGTCCTGTTCTCTGTCATCTCGATTGAGAACAAGCAGGCAGGATTCAATGTCCCGCCTGCCGGGGAGCGAGAAGGGGGCGTGGCTGCAATTTGCAACCGGGAATAGGCGAGCTGCAGCTGGCAGCTCGTCACTTCCTGGCCGTTCTCGGCAGAACGAGCCCGACAGCTAGTGAAGTCGGGCTCATTCTGCCGAGAAACCCTGCTCAATGCTGTCGGGGAAGACAGCATTGAATATGGCCCGGCGACCATGGGGAGATGGTCGCCGGCGATTGAATACCCCCCTAAGACTTGTCCTTGGAAATTAGAAACTAGACATCCTGTGAAAACTGACACTGTTGGTTATGGTTAAATTAATTGCACAGTTTAATTAATGCTGTCATGGAATTTCCATGAAAACCATCAAATACACAAAAACAGTCAACAACTAGGCTGTAGCCCAGTAATCCTCTACTATAAACTCCCACAATGTTGACACTAAAATATATACTTGACTTTCAGAAAGTCGGTTTGCGTATGATTAATAACTGACATATAGCGTTCCATCTGCTTTCTCTAATTGATCATTACCCATTCTCAGAAAACATATAGATCTCACAGACTCCATTCTTACATTTATCATGCAATAACGTAATGATCATCTGTGAAATTTAACCCTTTACTGTATGATATTCAAGTAAGAAAGCGTTTTTGTAGACCATGCCACTATTAGCAGCCATGTACACTATACTGGAAAGAAAGCATGATCTTCTCAGGGTCAACAAGGTATAGTTATAGAGCAATGGTGTCGAACTCATGGCCTTCCAGCTGTTGTGGACCTACACGTCCCAGCATGCCCTGCCACAGATTTAGCTAGCCATTATATCAAATGTGGCAGGGCATGCTGGGAGGTGTTGTAGTTCCACAACAGCTGGAGGGCCATGAGTTTGACACCACTATTATAGAAGATGTTGTACAAAGTATCTACTTGTGAATAAAAATACATCAAGTGTACCCAATTCTGATTATATTTTATGTGCCCCAACTGCTGTGGTATAAATAGATAATATACTTATATTGTATTTGTTGGTATACGTGAAAGATACGATCAGGCTATTTTGGAAAGGGATGGGATAGATGGGAAAGAGGGGAGGGATAGGAATTGGTGGACTGATGCGTGTAGAAGAGAAGTGGCGTAAATATGAAATATGCTTCCCCCTGCCGCAAATTTTGGCAGCGCCCCACCAACCCCCTAACCCATCCACATAATGCCGCTGCTGTCTGCCTCGGGACCTGCCGCCGGCGCATCAGTCTGCGGTCCCGGCTCTCCAGGCTCCTGCTGCCTATAAAAAATGTGACACTCAGAAAATGGCTGCCCCCATACAGCAGGCCATTTTTAAGGATGCTAGAGGAGGACTCCGTCTTCAGTATGGGGGCAGCCATTTTCTGAGTGTCACATTTTTTATTGGCAGCAGGAGCCGGGAGAGCAGGGAGAGCCGGGACCACAGACTGATTCGCTGGCGACAGGTCCTGGGGATTCGGCATGAAAAGCCGGCGGTCGGGATCCCGGCGTTCAAAATCCTGACGATGGAATCCCGAACGCCGAAATCCCGACAAGGGGGGGACGTGGATCGCCCCCCCTTGCGGGCCCGGTGCCTCGCTACACTCAGCTCACTAATTTATTCTCCCTCCGAGGGTGTCGTGGACACCCACGGGGGGAGAAAGTGGCGGGATTTCGGCGGTCGGGATTCCGGCGTCGGGATTTTGAACGCCGGGATCCCGACCGCTGGGATTTAAACTGCATCCCGGTCCTGGGCAGATAGCAGCGGGTAACAATAGCCCCGAAGCCTGCCCCCCCCCCCCCAGGTGCCCTTTTTTTCTAAGCTCCTCCCTGCCACCGATTTGGCTGGCTAAATCTAGGGTGTTAATTGTGTAATATCAAGGTCTGTGTTGGTTTACCAACGGAATATTGTGCAAGGTCAATTACAGGGTGGTTATCAATATATATATACTCCAATACTCCCTCGCGAATTGTGAATCGAATTGCTGTCACACTCATCTGCGATGGATCTTTCTGGTGTGACTCTTTGAAATGTTGTGAAAGTAATATTGCATGCCACAAGAAGGGGGTTATATAGGTCATATCCTGCCCATGTGTGCAACAATATGTGGGAAGGACAATCAGGACCCTGAAAGCTAGAATATATGGGCACATTCTCAATATTAAAGAGGATACAACCAATACAGTCTTTCACAACATTTCAAAGAGTCACACCAGAAAGATCCGTCGCAGATGAGTTTTACAGCAATCAAACAGGTTCACCCCAATTGGCAAAGGGGCAATTTCACTTAAAGAATCAATAAAGAAGAAATCAAGTCACGTCCCATTGAGTCAGCAGCCGCATTATACATGCACACTGAAGGACAGGTTATCAATCAGTACAGATGGAGCCGCTGTTATTCAGTCTGATAGCACGCCATATCTGCCTGTCTCGGCACGCCTTTCGCCGAGACAGGGATGCATAAACAGCTTGCACGTCTATTGCCATGAATGCGTCTCACACACACGCGCACCTCGTTCACACTGAGGGCCGCTCAGATGACAGCTGCTCCATCTGTAGATCATAAACACATCTTCCTTATCCCATCATCCATCCCCCCATTGTTCCCATACCACCCCCACCCCCCCTCTCCCTGAGTGCGCTATTCCTCAACCTCTTTAATTTATCAAAAGCATGCAGGAGATTACAGCACCTGCATCAAATGAATCAATGTCATCAAATGAATCAAAATAACAATGGAACTCCACCCTTTATATGCTTCAGCAGATGGAGGACCAGTAAAAAGCCATCCATTGCTATAGCCTAGAACCTTGTGAATGAACGGCATATTAACTGGAAATTCACAGTACAGGCTTCTGTAATGGTGGATTCCAATTGGGATGAATTTAATTTGTGTGAGGAGGATGTGCTGTACACACTGACTGAGGATAGCAAAAATTTGCCACTATAGTGCTGTTGCCTTAAGCCGATCTGTAGCTTTTTTTGTGTTGGCCCGAAGAAGCCAAGCACTTTGCTGAAAAGAACCAGCGAGGTGGAAACAGCGAGTAAAGGGGAGGCAGTTGAATACTCTTATGGCGAGCTATCGGTGTTGCTCACCATCATAGCTCGCCATCCGAGCATTGAAGATAACCCCTTAGTTTTAAGTGCCAACATACAGATACAGGATTGTAGTCCATCTTAAAAAAGACAATATTATTAACTCTTTAATCCCCATTAACTCAGCACAAGTCATCAGCTTGTTACACTGTTGTTGTACTGTACAGTATGTTTAAAATTTTGTTCCCAATTAAAATCAAGATTTGGTCATGTGGCTATTTAAGATGGCTGACTGTGTGTTCTATCTTACAGTATTTTATAGTTTTTCTGTTTCTTGCCAATTGTTGACTAAGAAATTAATACAAATTCATCCATGAACATCATGTGCATTTTCCCAGTAGCGAAAGAAAAAAAATTATATATTATATTAAAGCAATTATCTCCAAACGTTCTGCTTCAAAGCAATTTTATAGTCATAGAAGCAAAAACACAATCCTTAAAAAAAAAGAAAGAAAAAGAGCTGCACCCACATCTATTGTAGAGGCTTGTTAAGTTCATTTAGAAATTCTGCTGTAGTAGCAGAAAACACTCTCAATTAAAATAGCTATTTCCCTGCAGTTTACAGCAATCATTTCAGCTAAACCATGATAATAATGTAGCCTAATAACATACATACGTCCGCAGCTTACCAACTACTTTTCACTAGCAAGTTATTTTGAAAAAAGATGTGGCTGGCATTGGGGGAATTGGTGTATTTTGTTTGTATTAAGAAGATAGACACACCATAATGGATGTATTTCTGTATGAAAGATTCACAAAGAATAGTTTTTTATAGATGAATATTTAAATAAATAAAGCAAAATACACTGGTGTTGGGGGGATACTGTATACCCAGGAGGTCTGTTGGGGGGCCAGCAGCTTCTCTCTCCAACCAAGCACACGCTGCTCAGTGCTGTGTGCTGAACAGGGGGAGAGAGACAGCTGCAGCAGCCTATCCTCTCTGTCTGCCTGCAGGCGCGGTTACACACATACCCGGCAGGATTAAACACTGGTGTGCCGCTGCATGGTGCATATGAACTATGTCATTTTTTTCAAGAAGCAGGTCTGTCCAAGCTTCCTCCTGTTAATCACGCCCCCTAATTTTACCGGGGCCCAGCTGACCTGTCAGGCCCGTTTATATAGCCAGGCCTGGGAAATACAAAATAGGCATCACCCCACCCCCTCCCATAAGTAAGGTGCTGTATTCCACCATTTCGCTCCGTCCCTATATGACATCACATGAGGTGGATCACTGTGGACCTCCAGAAGTGATTCATAGATAGCTGATACACAGAAAGTCTTGCTTTTAAGAAGTGCTCCCTGTGAAACAGCCTTCTGTTGTTGTACAGCCTGGTGGAGCTCTCAAGATATCGGCAGTAGAAGACACGGCTCCCCACCTCTCTTTCCCTGCACCCTCCCCCCTTCATGATGGCCCTGCATTTGGCACTCCAATGGTTACTATTATGTTTTATTGATAGAGATGATGCCCTTGGATACCCTTGTTTTTAAGACTTTTAATTAAAACTTGCTCCATTGTCAGTATATTTGGTACATAAGGACTGAACATGGACATATTGCATAGTGCTTTATGCATAGTATCATACATAGACATAAAAATATATAATATAATAAATACAAGTTTAACTTGTAGAAGAACATTTGTAAACATTTTGATAAAACAAAGTGATGCAAGAACATCTGTGTATGCTGTGTGATTTGTAGTGCAGACTCATGCATCCTGCATGTACTACATATAGCTGTGTAAATAGTGCTGACTGGTACAAATCACAGGTTTTTCTATGGTGCGTGTAATGAGTACCATTAACTACAGAGGCTATAAAAAGTCTACACAACCTTATTGCAATTGTAGGTTATAGCTGTGTTCAATTAATGAATCACATTACTGCAACCCAGTCATTATAATCATAATAATTAACCATCCATTCAAGTAGTCATCAACTCATCAACATCCATCTGTATTAACCCCCCACCAGCACGATCCCCGGTCACCACTACCCCCTCCTTCCTCTGTTATCTGTAACACCAATACTTTATCATCAACTCCATTATAAACCTCTAAAGCAGTAACCCTGCATCAATCATCACTAACTCCTCCACGTTGCATTCAGCGCAGTGTGGATTTTTACTGTCTTATAAATCCTTCTGCTACTGTATATTATGCTAGGCTGATTCACAGCATGTGTAACATAGAAAACAATATACAATTCATAGTTAAATGTCTTGGAATACATTTATTTTCATTAAATAAAATGAGTATCAACCAAGTCAAAATTGTTTCATAGGGCGAGATGAAAAGTGATAAAATGGAGAGAGATAAAGCGCAAGACAATCAGCTTCTACCTGCAACGTTATATGTTGTGTTTGGAAAATGACAGTTAGGAGCTGATTGGTGGTTTACCACTCCCTATTTTATTACCTTTAATGGAATCCAAACAAAGTCCCCGATTCACACTCAAATGCCGGCATACCTCCAAACTGTCCTGATTATTGTGGGACAGTCATGATTTTTTTGTGACTTTCCATGTCTCACCTGCAGCCAGCAGTGTCCCCCAGAGGAGGGGGGAAGTTTTCTGTTTTACAGGGATGTGGCCATGCAACCTCCCATTGGCCATGCAACCTCCCATTGGCCAGAGCTGTCGGCTCCCCTGGGTAAGCCATGGCCTGATTGAAAGGCTGCTGACTTATGGTTCTGCCCATTTTATGGGCATGTGGAAGCCAATGCCTCATACTTGAACACGTGAATATTCTGAAAGAACACTATGGATTACTCAGAGGTCTTATGTTAACACAGTGTTGCTTTTTCTTACGCAGGCAGTAGATCAGAGAAGCTGTAGCTGGTTGTTTCAGTACAAAATTCCACCTTCAGCATTACCATAACTCCCCTGTTTTGCTGTGGCCAAAGACACAGCAACAACACCAATTGAGTCCACCTCTGAATCATTCCCAAAAACGTTAAATATAGTTGCTCTTACTAGGCATAAAACATACCTGCATATATTGTTATGTTTATGTTTTTTGCCACAGGAGAAATTTGTGTCAGATAATAGGAGAAAAGCTCACTTGGGAGGGCCTACAGCTATGTACACTCAAAGAAATTTCATATCATACTTGCCTACTTTCAAAAACTAGTTTTCAGGGAGATTCTAGGTGGTAGACGAATGTGCGGCGCAAAGCCGTTTGAGCAGCGTGTTATGCTCCGCCCAAAGGGACTGTCTAGCTCCACCTATTGTCAGTCAGGGGGAGGTTGGGATTCCAAGGCCAGTGTTGTCAATTTCTGGCATTGTAACCACATCAACACACATCCCTCTCCCCCATATTAGATCCAGTACACACAGCTACATATTAAATGTCATTATACACAGCACCCCCGTATTACACACAGTACATTATACACAACCCCCTTCCCCATATTACATCAAGTACATTATACACAACCCCCTCCCCCATATTACACCAAGCACATTATACACAGCCCCCCTCCTCCCCCCATATGGCTGTGCATTATACACAGCCCCCCTACTCCCCCCATATGGCTGTGCATTATACACAGCCCCCTCCTCCCACCATATGGCTGTGCATTATACACAGCCCCCTCAACCCCCCATATGGTTGTGCATTATACACAGCCCCCTCATCCCCCCATATGGTTGTGCATTATACACAGTCCTCACCCAAAATTATAACCACTACACACTCACCATGTAGTGGTTTCCAATATCCACCCGTGCAGTGTGGTGGGGAAAGCATTATAGAGCTGGCAGAAGAGCTGTAGCATGGAGAGCAGGGCTGCTGTACGGAGTCAGTCTACTGGGCGGGGCCAGCCTCAGGGAAGCCCTGGCTGCCGAGAGCTGAGCAGTTCGGCTACCTCCTATCCACAACCCGCAGTGGCCGGCGCTGATGACGTCTCCCATGTAGGCCACACCTCCCTGTATTTCTTTGGGGGATCCCTGGAAACCTGGAGGGCTGCCAAGGTATGTGCGGTATGAACGTGCAAGAGCTGCTTCTAGTTTGATTGTCATGAGCATGCAGCTAAATCTCTGAATCACAAACAGATGTGATGGGAAGCATGATTCTCAGTGCTCCTTCTTGCATTAGCTGAGCATAATCTTACCTTAGCAAAACGTAGTAAATTAGACCAGTGTGGCTTCACACAAAACCAGTGCTGTGATCCCAACTCAGGCCCTAGGTCTCAAAAAATGGGTCTGCACTATCTTCTAGTACTGGAGATGGAATTCTCTAATCACATTTGTTTATTATGTAATGAAAAAGATTGTGCAGAAGTCAGTAATGGATAACTGTGCTAGATATTGTAGTGACTTACATATCTCCAAACAAATTAGTAGGCAGTATGAAGTGTTATGTAAGAATAACATATTCAGGATATAAAAGTCTCTTTCTGACATAGGGGGTTATTCTAGTTCACTCTTTCTGACAAAATCCTTCTTAGATGGACATAACCATATGCACTGCAGGGGGGCAGATGTTACTTGTGCAGAGAGAATTAGATTTGGGGGGGGGGGGGGGGTTTACTTCAAAGTGAGATCTATATTGCAGTGTAAAAATAAAGCAGCCAGTATTTACCCTGCACAGAAACAAAATAACTCACCCAAATCTAATTCTCTCTGCACAAGTAACATCTGCCCCCTGCAGTGCACATGGTTTTGTCCATCTAAGAAGGATTTTGTCAGAAAGAGTGAACTAGAATAAGGCCCATAGGGCCAGATGCACTAAGCTTCAAAAGTGATAAAATGGAGAGTGATAAACAGCAAGCCAATCAGCTCCTGTCTGACATTTTTCAAACACAGTCTGTGACATAGCAGGTAGGAGCTGATTAGCTGGCAGTTTATCACTCTCCATTTGATCACTTTTGAATCTTAGTGCATCTGGCCCTAAATATGGAACACATTCATGGCTAATTAAAGATGTAGTTAAAAATACCATCCTATAATTCGGAGTCATGGTAAATTATTTGTTGTACAATTGTTATTTGAACCAAGGAGTGTCCGGAACGTGGCCAATTGTAGCCAAGAAATGTACAAATTTGCATGTAAAGCAGGTTCCTACATCCATCACAGTGGGGAAAATGGCCAGATTAAGGTCTGTGGGGGCCCTGAATAACAAACTTGTGGGAGCCCTTATCAATAAAGGTGATATAATGGGCGGTTATAAAAAAATTATCAATCAGCATTGTGATAGTCTTGTTATTTTTTATTTTCAACCAAAATGCAAATCATACTTTACAAAATGTACCCTAATGGTCCAAATATCTTGCATAATATAAAGTGTAACACAATAAATCGGCATCTGCAATTAATCCATTTTTTATGTAGTAAGTATTCTCTTGGAATGCACCAATAAATCTTTGGTGCATTCATTCTAAGAAAATACAAATAACATAAGTAATAGATTAGCAAGAAACAGGTAGAAAATTGGACTCTTAATACATTTGTTAAAATTAAAGGACATCCAAATTTGGTCCTCTAAATAGAAGTTTTGTTGTAGGAAGTGTGAGGAGGTAGGTGACATCTACCATATTTTCTGCGCTTGCCCATGTCTAAAACCACTCTGGGGTGAGGTGTACAAGATGTTCAGCACAATCCTAGGTGTAGCTGTCACTGCAGACCCTGCTATAGCATTATTTCACTTATATTTGGACTAATTATCTATTGGGAATAGATATGTTCTGGGACACGTCTTGATTTCTACCAAGGCTGCGATGACTCAGCTCTGGTAATCGGAGGCAATCCCATGCTTGGTAATTATTCAGAATACGTTTCAAAAGCACTATACTGTATGTTTGAAATGGCTGGGGCCACATATTCCTCCTCTATAGAGAAGGAGTGGGTCATTCGACTACTGTATATACAGTTCTCCTAGTGACTTGTCTGTATTACATTCCCCCCATTAAGTTTGATAATATTCAGTAATATATTATAATTATTTTAATTTTGTTTATTTCAGTACAAGGACAACTGGGCCTCTATTGTGTAATGTTGATTGTACCTGGCTCCCTCAATGTTTTCCTTTTCTTCTTTCTGTACCACATATTTTTGTGAACAATTTTCAATAAAAAGTAATGTTTAAATAAAAGAATTATAGGACATATAAATAAAAATAGATGAAAGGTAGCTTTCAAAATAATAATAGTTAAATAAAGTTAGTTTACCTAATGGAATATAGTATATAGGGCCTAATTCAGACCTGTTTGCTAGGCTGTGTATACTCACAGCCTAGCTAACAGGTAAATGCCGATGACTGTTATCCTGGACGGAGATGACCGAAATCGGGGAGGGCACTGATGTCATGTGACATCAGCTGCCCACCCAGAGGACACCATTTTTATGGGCATGCTGATAAAACACTGGTTGGCCGCCCCCTTCCCGACCATCCTTGGGCAAACGTCCAGGCGAGTGTACACTCCCGGGGTTTGAACAAACGCATGTTTGCGCCATGTGCAAACCCCAAACATAGGCCTGAGTAGCTAATTCGTACCTAAACGATACACACTATAAGATTATGTTTCCGACTGGTTGAAATGGACATCTGTAAATTCTGGGAGCAAACACAGGCAACACTGGCCACCAATAAGTATGTGGCACCAAAAAGGGGTAACCCCAACTGCAGGTTACCACATATACAGGAAGTGCAATTTATGCAAAAGGGAAATAAAAACCTTAGCAGTTAATTGTGTAAAATAACTAACTTTAACCTTCCGCAAGGTTCATGATATTCATCATGATTGTTATGCACACAGCCACTCATAAAGAGTGGTAGCCATTTTCTTGTAACACGTGTTCCCTCCATTGTGGGCAGTATACATTGATGGAATTGTGATTGTATAGCACGCAGGGAGATTGCTGGACTCTTTTTTGGGTATTTAGGGAGATTGACACTATTTCAGGGAGTCTCCCAATATTCAAGGACACTCGGCAAAATGATAGAACAGTATGATTTATATCATAATCATGAAAACAATGTTTTTGTCTTCTGCAAGAGAGCGCCTAGTCCACATGGGCAATCTAAATCAGCTCACTCATATTATTAAGGTTATCAGTACCTAAGGTGTGTACTCAGCTTAAAGGGGGTTATTCTGATTCTGAAAAGAACTAGGGCGGGAAGCTGTATCATCCGCGCCCCCTTACCGCCGCACATCACCAGCTACCGCACACCTAATTATCGCATATGCTGTAGCATATGCGATAATTATGGCAAAGGACAGCTCTTGCGTTAAGAGCTGTCCTTTGCGATCTTGCCGGCGATGTGCTGCAGGTCCCATGGCTCCCCCCTCCCTCCACTACCTGGGGCTGCTGCTGCCGGGTGGCCTCTCCTCCCTCTCCCTGCACCCGGAAGAGGATACAGTGCAGGGATGTCACAGGTCCAGGCAGCACACACTGTGCTGCCTGGACACAGCAGGTGAGGGGGGGTGTCGGCGCGAGGCGGCGGGGGTAAATTCAGGGCGGCATGGGTCGCGTTAAGAAGCCCATAGGCTTCTATGGGGTATCGGGGGGGGAGGGGCAGTTTGAAGTCTGTGGCTACCAGGGACGAAGCTGGTAAAATAACATACATATTGCAGTGTGCATCTGCACCATGTATTTTCTTTGCAGAACTACAAGTCCCAGCATGATAGCACCTCATGTATCTTGGGTGTGCATTCTAAGATCCCCCCCCCCATAAGCTAATATTGTGTACACCTGTACACCTGAAGGTTGGGACTCCTTCAACTTAGAGTAGCACCCCACCCACCTGATTTGAATATTATTTTACCAGCTTGGTCCCTGGTAGCCACAGACTGCAAACTGGAGGCACAATATAGGTAAGACCTAAAATTGACATTAATTGCTAGTCTTGGGGATGGATTTGGGGCACGGCTCCCCTTGGTTTGGTGTGGCTGAGTTGCTTTCGGGGTGGCGCACCCTAACATTTATTTAGCACTATTTATTTTCCACTAATATATTATACTTTCTAGCACTTCACTTTTTAACCTCTAGCTTCTGCTACTTTCTTATTAATACTCCTTTAGCTTAGTTTTTCACTTGTGTGCTGCCCTGGGGTGACTGGCCTATGCCAACCTTTTCGGGGTTCCATGCCCCAGATTCAAACTTAGTATTAGGGACCCACCAGAAATGCGGCCACCGTGAAGCTGGTTGGTGGGCAAATATTTATTGGCCAATTAATATACCAAGAGCCTCTATTATTGATTAATAATATGGAGTGTGCATCTGCACCATATATTTTTCTATGGGGTATCGCCAGCTTTTGCTAGCGATACCCCTCGCAGCGAAAACTTGCCGTGCGGGTTTTGCTGCATACCAAAATGCGGTAAAAACCCTGTTAACGGGGTTTTTACGGCATAATTGCTTTACAGAATCTCCCCCCCCCCCCCCAATCCTTGAAATGTGTAAATAGTAAAATGATCGTTAATGCAATTGTTTCTCTCCTCTTTCGGGACCTGGTGCGCTACCGACTACACATGTGTGAGGAACCCGCTCCTGGGAATTTGTGTGAAATGTAGCCACAGACTATAGCAGCTAACATCATTTGCAGCTGTTTCTACAGAGGCTGCAGATGCTGTCAGAAATGAAGAAACCATGGCTGATTTTCAGGAGATATCCCACAAATATTTTTTAATAAATAGGCCCTTTTCCCCTTAAGATAAATTGTTAATTATTTTGTATACTGTTACTGGAGCAGTGAATAACTGCACTGTGCAATCTGTTCTTTATTTTCTGATTGGTGACTGCGGTGACAAAACACTACGCAAGAAATATCATTTGTATTAACGTAAGATAGATTTATTACTTGGCAAGATACTGTTTGTGACATTTCAGGACATTCTACGTCAGATTTTGATTTACAGAGCACACGGTAGGTGTCACTGTTGAACTGATCTCTTTTGAACTAATACATTTGTGCACTACAGACTAACAGACTAATGAAGGAAAATAAAATATAACATTGATTGAAAGACATGTAGCAAAGTATCAGAATCACAAGTAGCTGTGTGTGCATCAGACGGGTTTTAATGAAAGTTACGTAAACCAAGATAAAGTCATGCGCATTACTTAGAGTCATTTCCTTAATATCACTTGTCACTTATTTTGTTACCATCGATTTTATTTTTGCTGTGTAATGAAATCAATGATCAAATGAGCCAAAATTCATATAATGTTACATGGATTGATCCAAAATTCACATAATGCCACATGGATAGAGCCCAAATTCACAATATGCCATACAGATTGAGCCAAAATTAACACAATGCCACACAGATTAAGCCAAAATTCACATAATGCCACAGAGATGAAGTAAAAATTCACAATATGCTTCATAAACAGGTACATTGCGCGCCAAAGGCACGCATTAAAAATTTACAACATAATGCCCATTACATGTTAAGCCACACAGCATAATGTTCATTATGTATTATGCCAAACACCATTATGCCTATTAAAAATTATGCTACATAAGTGCTGCTTACCTACATGCCCATTGCCAAGGGTTCCATGCTCATTGCTAGGGGTTCCATGCTTGTTACCATGTGGGATTACATGCTCATTGCCAAGGGGGAATACATGCTCACGGTAACTGGAGGACAGCCGCCGCCAGGCACAAGTGACATTGGCAGCCGGTTAGAGAGCGCTGTGTTCAGAGCACTGTAGGTCCCGGCTATTTGAAATAATACCCCTTTCCCACCAGAAAATGCAGGGATTTACCCGGGAATATTGTCCCAGGATCATGCATGGACACCAGCCTAGTCCCTGCATTTTCTGGTGTGAGGGGAAGAGAAAACCACCACTTTCCCTCCCTTTAACCGGCTATTTCATTTAACTGGCTATATCTTCGGAACCAACCGATCCATTACATGAAACCAGTATCGTATTGAAGAACTTTTCAGTGGACTTTGAATGATTTTGGTCCCGTGAAACTGGGCTGCTTGGTTCCAGTGTAGTCTGCCCTCAAAGAACATGAACAGCCATGAAATTACATTTCAGAAAAAAAATTGGTTTATCCGCAATATCTCTGGAAACAATTGACCCATATGGACAATCCAGGTATCAAATTGAAGGTCCAGCGATTTGCATTCGAATGAAATCAACTGCAATCGGCAGCCATCGGAACCGGGTGGGGGTTGGAATTAGCGGGTCCCATGTTATCCTATGGGGAAACCGTTCCAACTTTGCCAGGCGAAATCTCTCAACAGAATAAAACAAAATACTTTATTGATTTATATGAAAAACAAAAGTAGATAAATGTACTAATCAATGATTTTCAAATCCCCCATGTGCTGTGTCTGCTGATGAATTTAAAGAGGCAATAATACCTGGTTTTGTATTTATTAATTTGCCATTTTAAATCCAGCATCTGAAGTGGTGGTGTATTTTATAAGGATCTTTAGCAAATCTAGTCCTAAATATGATGAACAGATGTGCCTGTCTGATTTAATTGAAAATGCAATTGGTAAAGATAGCAAAATACAGTATTGAATAAAGTGATCGCATATTAGTCATTTGAAAGGCTTTTCCAAGGTTTGAATCTGGGAGCCTTGTGCTTCATCCTAAAATTGGTTATCTATTGGAGAGTGCACTGTCCACTGGAACTCTCTCTGTTATCTTGTTATGTATATTGTCTACATTCTGTTCTGTCTACTCTGCTGTAACAAGCATGGACAGATCAAACCCACATTTGTCTAGGACTAAAGATTATCAAGAGCCCACTGTTGGAAGCAGTGTACAGTGTGTGGTGTTAGTGGTGTGTGGGCTTGTTCAATGCTGTGTGGGCATGGCTAGAGCCTCAGTTGGTAAATCAAAGAGGAAGCCCAAAGGGCTAAATGGGAGCGCTGGTTCTATGTAATTAAAGGATCCCAACCACTGTGCACTATTGCTGCCCCTTGTCAGAGTTTGTGTACCTCAGAACAAGACAAGAAAAGGAACAGAACATGCAGTTTCAAGGGGCGCAGTCGTGTTAAGCACAATAATAGGCAATGTAATTCAATAATACAATTTATTAAAAAATATATAAATAATAAAATTATATATCACATATATAGGAAGTGCACTTCATAAGTAATACATCACATACAACACAACAAGACATACAACATATAACATGCAGAGGCTTATCAATTGATCACACAGTATCTGGTATGAGGCTAGAATGGTTATTTACGATTTGAGGCATCAATTGGTTTTAACTGATATGCAAGGCATTTATATTTACCAGTCCCGCACAGAAAAAGTAGAAAGTCTTTACTGGTGATTCTACAATGTATCCTCTGTTGGAATAGTGGTACTCTCCTGGTGTTTTTGCGGAGAGAGAGCTTGTTCACCAGCCAAGTGCAATTGGTAGCTCTTTCTTGTAAGCGTATCAGCAGCAATAAAGTTGCGGTATCTGGACCAGGCTGTCTCAGGATCAGCAGCAAAACGCGTTTCTCCGCCTGTGTATAACATCAGCGGCTTCCGCGATATTGCTGTCACCACTGCCTGTTCATCTATTTATAGTGGTCCCGTTGGCGGGGTATGTTTAAGCCGCACTTCCGATGTTACTATTATATATGCATTCCAAGCCTTGGAATGCATATATAATAGTAACATCAAGAGGCTTGGTTTTCAAAGATGGCCGCGGCATAGTGAAAGCCAAAACAAGAATGAGGCTTGGAACACGGATTAAAGATGGCCGCGAGAGACTATAGGTTACTGAAAGCGAGGCTTGGAATACATTTAAAGATGGCCACGAGAGGCTATAAATATAGCTATTGAAAGCGAGGCTTGAAGCGCAAACCCGGAAGTGCGGCTTAAACAACCCCCGCAAACGGGACCGCTATAAATAGCTGAACAGGCAATGGTGACAGCACAACTGAGGAAGCCGCTGATGTTATACACAGGCAGAGAAACGCGTTTTGCTGCTGATCCTGAGACAGCCTGGTCCAGATACCACAACTTTATTGCTGCTGATACGCTTACAAGAAAGAGCTACTAATTGCACTTAGTTAGTAAATGTAGCACAACACTCTTACTGCCTCCCATATTTCTTATGGTTCATGCCATAAGTAAAGACAGTGAAAAGGGAAATAGATCCCGCACAGAGGTGGGAAGGTATGTTTGCATATAGACCAAGTAAGAACCTGTTGCAGCAACCGAATATCAATTCAGACAGGAGACACTAACAGATACTGCAAAAAAAGCTGGCATTATGTCAGCGATGTTCAATCTGACACTTGTCAAAGGCCATCCGATGGTCAAAAGGGGTGCACATTAACCTTATTATCAAGAATAAAAAAGCCACCACATACTGTATAATACATTAACTCCAAAATATCCCTACATGCACTTACAGTAGATATACACTTGCTATAAAATGCTCTCACACCCCACACCATCCTTGCCCCTGGGCCCCTATCATCCTGATCCAGCCATTGCCGTTAGCGTGTGCTTTTATTTTTTAAAAGAAAACATCAGCCATGGATGAAGTCTCTGATGGTATAGCCTTCAATGTCCCTCAGTAAGGGCCAGATGAACTAAGCTTCAAAAGTGATAAAATGGAGAGCGATAAACAACCAGCCAATCAGCTCCTGTCTTACATTTTTTCAAACACAGTCTGTGACATGAAAGTTAGGAGCTGATTGGTTGGTTGGTTATCACTTTCCATTTTGTCGCTTTTGAAGCTTAGTGCATCTGGCCCTAAATGTGACCACCCAGCAGTGTACAGAGGACATCACATGGGCCGATTCAGACACGCTCGCAGCAGGCTGAATTCGCCCCGTGTCCGATCGTGGGGGGTCTGCGCATGCTTGTTTATAGGCATGTGCAGACCCCCTGTGTGAACCCCTTCGCCGCTGACTAGGCTGCAAGTGTATGGAGCTTAGCGAACAGGTCTGAATCAGGCCAATGAAGTGTAAGCAAGTGACTCCCATTTAAACATTCTCTGCTTTATTAGAGAGCAGAGAGAGAATATACCAGAGCAGGGTAAATAGTTTTAAACTGCAGATGAAGGTGGGTGACTTATTTTGAAATGAGGCCTGATGCTGTAGTGCCAACAGCCCCATTGTTAATCTAGGCTTGGTAATAAGCCAGGCAATTCCCTAGAAATATGGAGCATATAAATAAACCCCTCTGTCTCCCTCTGAGTTCTGCCTGTTCATTGATCTTGTTAGTCTATCCTATTGTCTATTATTCTGCTCAGTTGTAGTTACTAACCTTTCTCTGTGTCACTATTCTGTATTATCATCCTATTACTCCCAGCTTGTATCCATTTAGCTTCAATCTACCAGACTCTTGGTTTCCGGCAGTAGTTTGTTTTTCGGGTCCTTTTTATTGTCCATTTTTGTGTTATTCCTATTTTTTCAATATGTCGTGCTACTGACCCCCTTCATGTTTGCTGTCCATTTTGATTTTCACTTTCTTTGAACCACTTTATTTCTTATTTGAATAAGTGGCAAATGTGGCAGTTTAAGTTAAAAGATTTGCATGGGTATTTCTTTATTTTCTCTTTTAGTTACTGTGGAACTGCATTTTCCATGGTATGCACTGGCAGCTTGTGTTTCAACAATCTCCAGCATGCACTTACTAATTATTATTTCTGTTAGAAAGTTGGTTAGGTGCTACTTTACACCACATAGTAACATAAAGATCAGACGTTCTTTGTATCAACCTCTGCAATGGATTATTGCAGTTACTCACGGCAATCAAAGTTTGTTTAATACAAGTTTGTGCACTATATTAAATCATATTGGAATTTCCAAAGGATACCACTAATCTGCTACCAAGAATACTCTTTTGTTGGAGGAATTGTGGATTGGATTTATAATACTATTGTCACCTAACAAATTAGCCTATAACAAGAACCTATAAATTAACAGGTACACTTTTGCAAGTTCAGTAAGGATAATTTAGTACATATAGTTTGAAATGTCATTATTTATTTGATACATTCAAATTTGATGTTTAGTGGGTCTTTAAATTGGCAACTAAGATTGATTATATGTTAAACCGTAACAACCATGGGGGCATTCAGATGTGTCAACTGAAGTATTTATATGTGGCAAAACATTTACTTAATTTGATTTAAACATACAATCCACCAAGATAAATTACATAAAATAACAAATATTTTAACCCATCTTGATCTCAAATTCAGGAAACAGTTACATAACAAGGTAAATAAAGTATTTCTATAATTGCTATACCGTTGTACATGATTTTATATAATATCTAATATATTATATAATACTGATTTCAATAATTGTGTACCATGGGTTAACATTGATATTATATCAGTTGTCAAGCTAAGTGTGTTTAAATCTGTAAAAGGATATAGAAAAAGGAGAAAAACTGGTTTATTTCACAATGTGCTTATTTTTAGTTAACCTTGCTGCTAAGGATAAAAAAAAAGGTCGGGGTTCCCAGAAGCCATCACTGTCTAAGAGTTGGTTTTCATCTCATTCTTCTATCCTGTACATCAAAAACAGAATATTACAGTATATAGTTAAAAGCTTCACAACATGGAAACAGAAAATACAATCAAGCATATTATAAGAATGGCAATTAATCATTTAATTAGTAGATGCATAAGGTGCATTTGTAAAGATAAACATTGGCTTAGACTTCTTAGCGGTTATATATATATTATATTTAGAGAAATAGAAGTAAATCAATCTAAAAGGAACTACAGTAGCACTTCTAGAAAAAGTGGCTCCATTCCTGTACTTGCATATAGACGGTAGTGAAAACACATTAATTAAATAAATATTTTTTTTCAACCCCAAAAAAGTTATTCAACAGAGTCTCCACATTGGGCCAATGTTTCAAAGTAGAGACGCAAAGTTCTGTTGTGGTACCCAGTCTGCTCAGGCAATAATATGATTCCCAGATTAAAATATGGTACTCGGTATGGTATGGTATGCGGGCTCGGTGGCTCACTACGCTCGCCACGCTATCTACAATCAACTCCATGCCAATGTGGATAGTGGGGGTATGAACTATCCACGTTGGCATGGAGTTAAGTTACTTTATTTTAGATAGTTTGGCGAGCTTACAATCCGGAAGTAGCGTGAAACTACACAAGAACCAAAATATGTGCATGGTTCAGTTCATGAACAGAAAAGACTAGTGTTCCATAAGGTAAATTTCCATAAATATTACTCATTCATTCATACCAAAGCAAGGAAGAGACATCCCATTCTCATAGTGTTGCTGCTCCTACTACAAGTAAAGTGCAGCTGGCAAGGGTCTGGAATGGAGAAGGGAATGAATCACAATACTGGGTTGGAGCACTTTTGCTTTTGATGGCATTATTTAGAAGGAGGAGTGCAGGCCCTGAGCTATGTAATCTGAAATGGTATACACCCTGGATGTACAAGAAAGGCTACCTAAGTATCACCAAAAGCAGCCACTTAAAAGTGGGGGAGTTTGTCCCACAGAAAAAGTAAATGCAAACAAAGATGAAGTGGCGCTTGGGAAGTTTACAGTCAAAATATTTTATTAACACACTAGACAATTGATATATGAATAATAACAATAACACAAATAAGAATAATGGTAATAGAAACAGGTGTGGGGGCAATGGTAATCAATAGAATATGAAGTGGACCGTACCAATGGACATGAGAGACGGTACAGTAAGTCTCATTCCTATTTTTCCGCCTTTAGAAACCAATAGTACCAAATAATTGTGATATGGTTAGAGAAATTTAGCTTCAAGGAAGTAATAATTACTACACGACCGCTGGAGGCTTGTAATCCGCATAGGGTGGCATGTGCAGCTGATGACCTCACTAGGTACAGAGTGAGTGCAAAAGTGGGGGCACAATAGTAATCCAAGGTTAAAATGGGTAGGCTGGCTGGTTTGGGTAAAGAAATAGTCAAGGTTGGAAATGCTGGGGTCCTGTCCACTGTCTCCTTTCTGATGCGTTTCGCTGTCTGCAGTACAGCTTTATCTTTTGACACTTACACCACACCTAGTTAGGAGATCAGCTGCACATGCCATCCTATGCGCATTACAAGCGGTTGTGTGGTAATTATTACCTCTTTGAAGCTAACTTTCTCTAACCATACGACAATTACTTTGTACTATTGGTTTCCAAAGATGACAAAATAGGAATGGGACCATCTCTCATGACCATTGGTCTGGTCCACTGCATATTCTATTGATTATCATTGCCCCCACCTCACACCTGTTTTTATTACCATTATTATTGTCACGGACTTACCGGTCGCTTCCTCAGATACATCAATCTGAGTAGCACCGGCCATGACTTGGGAGTCACTTTCACCAACACAAGCCCAGTTTTAGCTTTCCACTTGCAAGGTATGCTTGTGCTTGCACTTGAACACACACAATACAATTATAAAAAAGGTATAACTCAGGCCAATATGCGTGAGTCATAAGTAGCACAGATTCACAACTGGAAATGTTAATTATTTATTTCCAAGAAGACTTCAGAGGTTTAGTTACAAAGATGGTTAAATATGTTTTTAAGAATACACACAGAGTAGAACAATCTCAAACAAAATAAGTGGAATAAAAACACAGAAACCCTAACTCACTTACGATCTTAGGTAATTCTACTGTGGGGGACTTTCACAGAATAGGTGGTATGGTCATTTCCAGCAGGTAGCTGAGGTCCCCTAGAAATGCACACGCAGCCCCAGTAAAAGGGACAGATATAGCTCTGGGATTTAACCATTTCTCTACTGGACAGTTAGGAACTGGAAATACATCCTCATTACATACTGGATAAGGGTTTTTAGCCCAGATGACACTGATCTCCTCCAAAAAGAGAAAGGTCTTGAAACGAGATCTGTATCTTGACACCTTGACTGTATTCTCTGACTAGCCAGGAAGCCTGGTGGCTTGCTTATCTGTGTATGTGGAATACTTATTAATATTTAGAACCCTGATCTGGTCCTCTTATCAGGAAGACAGAATTTGCCCTCTCTCCCTGGCCTGGATACATGCAGGTCAAGCACAGCACACAACCCATTTTTTCCCACCTACCTAGGTCACGTTTAAGCTGAAATAATGAATATAAGATATAGCACTTATAATACACACAATGGGAGACATATCATTTTGGGATCCGATCAAGTGATGGATTCTGACACTATTATTATTATTATTTGTATTATTGTTATTATTAATATATTAATTGTCTAGTGTTAATAACATATTTTTGCTATGAACTTCCCAAGCGCCACTTCATCTTTATTAGCATACAGATGTAGCGCCAATTATTAGTGCTGGGGCTCGCCAGACCACACCCATTGGCAAGCCAGTGCTACATCCGACTCGACAGGAACCCTGCCCGTCTCCGCTTCATGGAGACAGGCAGGGTTAGGGGGGAGCAGGGAGGTGGGGGACCATGTTGGGAACCAGCAGCGAGGCAGTGGGGACCCAGGCGAGCTCCGTTGTAAGGGGACACACGCACCCCCTTCCGGTGGCTGGCGGGGGCTGACGAATCTACCGCCAGCCACTACAAGGAAGAGGGATGCTCCATCTGTACACCATGGATGTATCTTTAACTATGTAACTATGAGTGACAGGTTAAAAAGAGTTAATGAATGTTACAGTTGTACAATGAATGTAACATATACATTGGCTATGAATATGCCTTCAGGTATCTTATTGTGAAGACTACAGATGCTTTTCTTAGTAAGATATCACAGAAAGGCCCTTATTCAGATCTGATCGCAGTACACATTTGTTTGGAAAATGGGCAAAACCATGTGCACTGCAGGTGGGGCAAATGTAACATGTGCAGAGAGAGTTAAATTTGGGTGGGGGTGTGTTGAAATTGAAATCTAAATTGCAGTGTAAAAATAATGCAGCCAGTATTTACCCTGCACAGAAACAAAATAACTCACACAAATCTAACTCTCTCTGCACATGTTACATCTGCCCCACCTGCAGTGCACATGGTTTTGCCCATTTTCCAAACAAATTTGTACTGCGATCAGATCTGAATAAAAGCCTAAAGGTCCCCATACACGTACCGATCCCGGCGGGTCCGATGTGTGCTTTGAGGTGCCCACTCCCACGGCACCTCATCGCAGAGTACAAAAAGTATGTGCTGCACATACTTTTTGTACTTGCTTTTCATCACATCGCATCGCATTGCATTCACAAGGCATGCACAAGGCATGCAATGCGATGTGATTGATGCTATTTAAGCCCAGAACGCACGCCAGGATTGGAGCGTGTATGGGCACCTAAAGTGTATTAATCCTGACATATTAGTGTTAAAGTCTTAGCTTGCTGGCTAAGAAAGTTTAATTGGCCTTAAAAAATTGATCCAAATAAAAGCTGGAGTTATTATATTTCATTAATAATTCATGATGAATTGCCTTTATGAGTGGCTTATATTGCTTGAAGTTGCTTTTTGTGATTCTTAATGGCTTTACTTAGTTGAATTTTCATTGAAGTTGTTTAAAAAGAAGGATACTGTATGGTGTGACCTTTAAATTCAGGCCAATAGACTCAAAGTCTGAAAAATCTATTTGCACTACTAATAGCATAACATGTGTAGGTGTTATGTATAATCAACTCATTAGAGGGGGGATATGGACCAACACAGTTAATTAACACTGATGAGTTTAAAAAGCACTTACAGATGTAGTTCATCCATAAGGAAATGTAAAAATAACAATAACACTCATAATTAGTCACTGTATTATCATCAGGGGGTTCTGAATGAAAGTGGAATGTCAAGTTAATATATTTTCTTCTCCCTCTTTAGTATCTCAATATATTGATATTGGTAAAGCCGATCATATATCTAAGCTGCGATTGCCTGTTCTGCCGATGCTGATTTGAACCACTGATCCAACCTGCCAACCAGGGAGGAAATTGGGTAATTCTCTGTTCTACCAATGCCTTGTTTGAGGGATCATCAAAATCCAACTTGTTCTCACTATTTACTGATAACGACACAAAAATGATCAGGCGAATCAGGGATTTTTATCATATAAATCGCACATTAGATGTATGAATCTTTCAGCAGTCACATTTGAATTGACATAAGTTGGGCACACACATGTCCAATCCTTAGGCGATCCAACTCCCAAACAACCGGTTTGTCCAACATTGGACAAGTGTGCACCCTCCATAAAGTGATCTTTTCCCTCGATCCTGGTTGCTTGTGGAGTCTCCTGGTTTTAAAACCGGCAGATGCAATCATTGACCTGCCAACCTATATTTAAGTTTGTAGGGTACTAAGACCAGAGCTGGTGACTTATCTCCATCCCAACAGCTTTGAATATGATCAGTGTGGAGGTAGTGCAGGACCCGGAGGGCAAATGCAATCTGTGGTGGCGGACATGGTCGAAGGCAGTGGTGGTGGCAGGCATGGTGATGGTATTTGGTTGTTGTGTTGGGTCTGGATCATGGAGAATACAGATCCCATTAATGCAGAGTTCAACAAAGGTGTATTGTGACAGTTTTACTGTTTAAAAAAATTACACTGTGGCACAATTCTGGAAATTCAAGATGGCCACAGCAAATCAATTGTGGCTCATAGTGTCCTCACCAGTGGTGTAAAAATAGCCCCGCAGACCCCGCGGTGGTGGGGAGGTGCTGTGTAGATGTGGGTGCCGGGGTCTGCGGGGCTATTGTAATGCCGCTGCCACTGCCGGGAGCTCACCTGTGGTCGGAGCCCGGGACCTACAGAAGATTTTTCTGTGGTCCCCGCTCCCCTGGCCCCTCCTGGCTTCTGCTTCTAATCTAAATGGACTGTCACAAAATGTCCGCCTACATACAGCGGAAAACTGTCTGCTGTATGGGGGGGGGCGGACATTTTTGTGATGGTCCGGTTTTATTAGACACTGGAGCCAGGATGGAGCGGACAGAGGAGCCAGCACCACAGACAAATCTTCTGCGGGTCCCGGGCTCCGACCACAGGTGAGCTCTCAGCTGTGGCAGTGGCACTGGGGGTGTAAACTGCAAGGGGGGCGCTGACGAAATTTTGGTGGGGGGGGGGAATATTTAGTTATGCCACTGGTCCTCATCCTACCACCACCAAATTACTTTGTGCCAGCTAATATTAGCCAGTGCAAGGCAGGGGCAGGCAGTCCAATGGCAGAGGAGGAGCTGATAAGAGACTGAATATGCAGCCAGGCAAAAGATCTTAAAGACCTCCCCGGTTTTGGGCAAAAGCAGAAACCTTTCAAGATGTGGAATGTGTTTTTACAGTCACCACCGGAGAATTACTTTTTAACCACCCACTTCGGCAGGAGAAGCCTCTTCCCGGAGAGGTTGTGACGGCTGGCACAATAAATGCGTTCAAGGCAAAGTTGTACAAACATTTACTGGATAAAAACATCCATGGGTACAATTAAGAAATATAATCTGTTTGTAAAATATCAGAACCTACCAAATCAGCAATGGTTAATCTATACTAGGTTGAACTAGATGGACGCAAGTCTTTTTTCAGCCTTACCTACTATGTAACTATGGGGGTCAGGGCCGGCGCCACCACTAGGCAGCTCTAGGCATTTGCCTAGGGCGCCGGCACCTGGAGGGCGGCAGTTCGCCCCTCACCCCCTGCACTGTGGTACCTGCGTAAAAAAAACTTCTGTCCCCGGCGTCCCTGCTGAGTGCTGGTGTAGGGGTGTCCGTGCCGCCGGGGGAGCCTGCGGCGCTGTTATCGTGTATACGCTTGTCGCGCCCGGCGGGGTCCCTACAGAGCATAGAAAATAACGCCGCGCGCATAGCGCTAGTTATTTTCTATGCTCTGTAGGGACCCCGCCGGGCGCGACAAGCGTATACACGATAACAGCGCCGCAGGCTCCCCCGGCGGCACGGACACCCCTACACCAGCACTCAGCAGGGACGCCGGGGACAGAAGTTTTTTTTACGCAGGTACCAACCAAGACCCGACCCCCCCGCCCGCCCGGCACCGGGGCGCCCCCACCCCGACTCGCCTGGGGCGCTCCGGTGCCTTGCACCGGCCCTGATGGGGGTTATTCTAGTCCATTCTTTCTGACAAAATCCTTCTTAGATGGACAAAACCATGTGCACTGTGGGTGGGGCAGATGTAACTTGTGCAGAGAGAATTAGATTTGGGTGGGGTTTTTCTACAAAGTGAGATCTATATTGAAGTGTAAAATCATGCAGTCAGTATTTTCCCTGCACAGAAACAAAATAACTCACCCAAATCTAATTCTCTCTGCACAAGTAACATCTGCCCCCCTGCAGTGCACATGGTTTTGTCCATCTAAGAAGGATTTTGTCAGAAAGAATGAACTAGAATAAACCCCTATATGACACTGTTACCCCCACCGGTAAAGAAGGAAGAAAAGGATGCTATTTGTTACACAAGTTCTGGGGAGGAGGCACCTTTCATGTGAAGGTGCTGTAAAATAAAAGTGCCACATTAGGGGGAAATTTACTAAAGGAAATGTGTAAAAAATAGGTGTAAAAATAGGTGTATTTGTATCCAGAAATACACTTATTTTTTACATTTTCTATCCCGAAAATACGGCAATTCGTATTGATAGCACATCAATACGAATTGCCGTATTTTCGGGATAGAAAATGTCAAAAATAAGTGTATTTCTGGATACAAATACACCTATTTTTACACCTATTTTTTACACATTTCCTTTAGTAAATTTCCCCCTAGGTGTCTTGTCTTTATTTTAAACATTTTGCAGGACACTGATCTGTTTCAAATTTGCTGGATATGGAGAAAGGGAGCTGTGAAGACAAACTGGAGGTAGGAGCAGATAAGGACTGGCAGTGGGGTGAAGAGTTTGTGGGCTAAAAACTGTCACAGCTCAAAGTGAAAATTCATTGGGGAAGCTGTCAGTTTGACAGGCTTTTAAACTAGTATTTAATAAATTCCATAACTGACTCCTCTGATCATTAATAAAACCTTTCATAGGTTTTAACACAACGCTGCAGTGAAATCACCTTCCACTCATCTTCCCATTTCTTATGATCGTAGCTTGGCTTGCTTTCTTCAATCCTCCTGTATATTTGCTGGTTCTCTGTAGTGATCCTCACAAATTCTTTGTTGCATGTCCTTCTACCGTGACTATGAAACAGAAAATAAGTGTATAATTACAAAAAAAAAGACAGCATAGTTATTAGTGGAATAAAGTTTAAAAGACCACATTCAAATTGTCTACTGTGACAGGATATGTGTCGTCGTGATGCAGTGGAGTTGTGGACCTAACAGAGTGCATTTTTTTATTTCTTGCTGATATCATAATAAAAAAAACTAGCTATTTTATTTTTTACATTAGAAATCTTTCTCTCTCCATCCCTCTTCCTTCCCTCCCCTCACTGCTTTTTCAGTGGTTGCCTGTCTCTGTCCAGTCCTAGCTATGAGTGTGTCTCTCTTCTTGTTCTTCGCTAACTTTTTTTGGAACATTTCTTTTATTGTCCTGCTCTTTTCAATTTATTGCTCTCACCAACTGAATAAACATAGTAACATAGGGGTTTATTCTAGTTCATTCTTTCTGACAAAATCCTTCTTAGATGGATAAAACCATGTGCACTGCAGGGGGGCAGATGTAACATGTGCAGAGAGAATTAGATTTGGGTGAGTTATTTTGTTTCTGTGCAGGGAAAATACTGACTGCTTTATTTTACACTGCAATATAGATCTCACTTTGAAGAAAAAACCCACCCAAATCTAATTCTCTCTGCACAAGTTACATCTGCCCCACCCACAGTGCACATGGTTTTGTCCATCTAAGAAGGATTTTGTCAGAAAGAATGAACTAGAATAACCCCCATAGTAACATAGTAGATAAGGCTGAATAAAGACTTGCGTCCATCTAGTTCAACCTAGGATTTAATAGCTTATCCCTTGTTAAAGACAGAATATGATTCATTTTAAAGATAGAATATGATTCTTATTTGTACCCTTGGATGTTTTTAACCAATAAATGTTTGTCCAACCTTATTTTAAACGTATTTATTGTGTCTGCCGACACCACTTCTCCAGGAAGAGAGTTCCACGGTTTGACTGCTCTGACCGTAAGGAATTTTTTTCTTTTGAGGGAATGAAATCTTCTTTCTTCTAATCTAAACTTGTGCCCTCGTGTCCTAGATTCCTTTCTGGCAGTAAAAAGGGTGCATGGCAGTTCCTTATATTGGCCCTTGATATATTTGTACATGTTGAGCATGTCCCCCCTTAAACGTCTCTTCTCTAGTGTAAATAGTCCCAAAGTACTCAATCTCTCTTAGTAGTTTATATTCTCCATTCCCTTGTTTAGCTTTGTTGCTCTTCTTTGTTTTTTTTTTTTCAATTCTATGATGTCCTATTTATAGTGTGGGGCCCAGAATTGTACTCAATATTAAAGGTGAGGTCTAACCAGTGCCTTGTACAGTGGCATAATTACTTTAATGTTGGGTGGCTCTGTTTATAACCTAACCATCTCCTTATACTGTAGCTATTTTAACTATTTATTTATTGTTTTGTGTTCTTAGGTTTTCCGCATTACCTATATGTATCAAGCACCAGAGCTTGCACTTGACAGGCAATGCCATCTATAGATAGGCTTAGGTAGGCCAATACCGGGCCATTTTTTCAATCATGGGATTACTGGAATGTCCAGGATTGAAATGTAAAAATCAATAAAATAACTGTAGAAAATGTACAACATAATGTTCTGTTATGGATCTGGGTGTGAACCCACCGTTGGGGTACCATGACAGGCACGTGTGGACAATGGTGGTGGGCTGTGCCCTCAGCCGTGACCGCTGTTTAGGACGGCCACGGCGCACCCTACACTGACTCTTTTGGCCTTCTCAGGCAGGTGACCGTAGACTGCGGATTGCTAGGCTTCTCCTGTAGTCGCCGGCGTTCGAAGGAGCGAATTAAGATCGCTCCAACCCCGATGCAACCAGGTTTTAAGGTAAGTCTACGGCGACCGCCCGAGACAGGACCAAGAGATCAAACTACAGGCGCTAACTGGACAGGACACCCTGGCTAACGGCACCAGGCCAAGGACGGGCAGTGTGACCAAATCACAGGCACCAGGCCAACTAATGACGGGGTGCCACCAAACAAAATACACGCCAACATAATATAGTACACTTAAAGCGACGGTACCCCAAAACAGGTGTGAACCCATAGTGGGCCTCTCTCCGAATCATGGAGAGCTGGACCAGGACAATAATAACTTAGGATAAAGGGCAGCTTGCCCATAGAAAAGATAGATAAGGAACCAGGCTCCACAGGAGCACTTACGTGACCGGACTGAACCCTCCAGCAGCACAGGATGATAACATGCACGCCAGGGGTGGCTTGGCAGGACTGGATAGAAATTAGCTGACCAAGACTAAACCGGATCCAGACAGGACCAGGAGCGGATAGTGACTGCACCAAGACCGGACCAAGACAGAACGGGATGCAGACAGCAGCCAGAAGACGGCTGGGCAATGACTGGACCACAACCGGACCAAGACGGGACCGGACCAAGACGGGACCGGATCAGGACGGGACCAGGACAGGATAGAGACTGGACCAAGGCTGGACTGTGACTGGACCCAGACTGCAGCAGGACAAGACACTTGAAAGGTGACCAACAGGAAGCCCAAAGACTGCAGCTCAGCAACAGGAACAGGAAACTAGAAGCTATCACCGGCACTGCATTGCTGTGGAGAATGCCTTAAGAAGGGCTCAGGTGATTAGCACACCTGTGACATATCCAGCTACCTGCCAGCAGGAATAATGAGCTCATTATCAATCAGCCTTGTGAATAAATCAAGTTTCCAGAAGATTTGAGCTGCAATGGCACAGACTGACCACCGGAGGCCAACGGAGAGTCAAATGCCCAAACACAAACTGAACAGAACACAAACAGATCTGAACCATTAATCATGGTTCCTAATAGTTTCCCTGGATCAGTAAGCTTCCGGCTTCCTCAGGAGCTCCTGAGGAAGCTGGAAGCGTTATTGTATTACCGTCTGAGCTATAATATTCAGCCAGCGCTGGCATACTTTGTATATGCCAGAGACTGTGCCATGCAACTGCTCAGCTGAGTGTTGCTGTTTTGTAGACCTCCTTCCTTGAGTAGTAGGCGCTGCACTGCAGTTAGTAGGAATATTAGCACAGACTGCTATAGCCATGGATGCAGATCACTGTTTAGGAATGGATGACACAAGAGAAGAAAGATTGTGGCTGAAGTGAAGCTACAGTAAGACCTTAGGAGCTTCTTCAGCCTGGTAAGTGATTACTGTGTCCATACCTGGGTGATAATGACTGTGTGCGTGTATGTGTGCGTGTGTGTGTGTAGCTGGGGAAGCTCCAATCACAGGAATAAAATCCTATAATTTTTTGGCTCAAATCCCAGGATCCCTCCGATCCTGATCTGGGGATTGGCATCCCTAAATAGGCTTACCCTACAATCTTTTTAACCAACGTGAAATACACTGGTTCTGTGGCTGATTAAAACCAGCTGACAAGCCTGCTAGAAGTCAAACTTGTGTAATTAAAAAGTGAATTTGTTTAAAGGGTTAGTATGGTAATCCTACGTATACTGTAGGTTTTGTTGCCTATAGAGGCTTATGATCTAATATCCGCACATAATTATTTTGAATTATCCATGTACAGAGTTAATAAACAATGCTATGTTTGAGATAAATGTTGTCATGAATTGCATGCAATAAACAGTGCTTGATACATCCAGCCTCCTATTCCCTACTGGCTTTCTCTCTCTCTCTTTCTCTATCTCTCTTTCCCTCCCTCTGGTGTATATTTCAACTTGTATCTCTGTTTCTCTCTCCCCCGCCCCACAGCCTTTTCAGTGTGCTTTTAAGTCTCCTGGCAGCTTTTTCACTCCCCTCATTCCTCGCCAACTTTTTTAGTGTATCTCTTTCCTCATCCCTTTCAGTGTTTTATTATCTTCTTGTGTCTAATCGATGACAATATGACCAGTTGGCTCTCTTCTCAGCTCATCCTCAAAGGCTTTATCCTCTATCTTAGCAGCATAAGCTAAAAACTGCTGGACTAATAGGTTTATTTGTCCATACTGTACAAGTTCTCGTTGTTCAGTAATAAATAGGTGGAAAAAATTAATTATAACAGCATTTCCATATTCCCCATATATGCCAATTTGTGTTGTAAACAGAGGAATATTCAGATTTTACCCAGAAATGAGAGTCTGTGCTTATAAACTTATGTCACCCACATGTCAATAAGGTTCAAATTAAAATCTTGTACTTTATCCACTGCATTTGCTGGGTTAAATGTTTGGAGGAAAGTGGCTATCTGCACCAGCACCTACAATTGGTATTGTTGATTGATTGGGTCAAAATAAATGCTGATTGTCAGCGTAGGATCTGGATGCATCTAAACATTTTCCTAGCATACACAGACTGGCAGTAGATCCGGGGAACTCCGGTGAGTCAATCTTCCCCTGCATCAGTTTGAATATTTCATATTCCAAACTGTATATGTAAGGTACTAGGAACCAGTTGTCTATGGTATATTAAATAGATGATGAATCCAGGTGGGGCGTCGTCGGTGGGAGATGGACTGGTCACTTGGTCGACTGCATAGTGTCAACAAGGATGGTGTCAACTGGATGGTGTCAGTAAGGATTTTAAATAGCTCAACGCATTTCCCCGGACAATAGAACTCCGGCTTCCTCAGGAGCAAGTCACTTGCTCCTGAGGAACCGGAGTTCTATTGTCCGGGGAAATGCATTGAGCTGTTTCAAATCCTTGCTGACACCATCCAGTCGACACCATCCTTGTTGACACCATCCAGTCGACCAAGTGACCAGTCCATCTCCCACCGACGACGCCCCACCTGGATTCATCATCTATGGGATATTCGCTTTATTCCTAACCACATCCAGTGAAGGAGGAAATCGTCATAGTGGGAAGCCTGAGCCCTTGAAACTATAGGGCAAACTACAAAGGACTCTTGGGTCATCCAAATTGGACACATCTTCTACCAGGATGGTAATATGATCATACATGTCAGCTTCATAACTCTCTAAAAACCACCATGGATAAAATATCCCTGTGATATTATTTTTATACCTCTATTTTGACTTTATGTCAATGATTATGTCATATCTATGATTCACCATTAGTGATTCTACAACCTATAGTAATTTTATTGTGTTTTTATTGTTAATAAATTGTTTAACTTTTTGAGAACCGTCTTGCTCTATTATTGGATGAGCCAGCGCGGGCACACTTTTTTTAATTTCACTTGTGTATTTGTAGGGTTTGACAAACCCAGTGCCAGCAGCTGTTGATTAGCGCACCCCACACTTCCTCTGTCTATGGTATATTGTGTATACACACTTGTATGACTGATGTTGGTCTAAAACATGGTTAGTTTGAGTAAGACACATCCTAAGATACATAAGACAAAGCATTTGCTGGCAATACACTTTTTTCTGCTGCATATTTTCCTAAGTACATACTCTACAGTCAAAAACTACCTTAATAGTATAAGACAGGTGCATATATCAGGAGCTGTCCAACAGATGAGGCATTGTAGTACACAATCAGCAGTAAAAGGGAGTGTGGTCACGGCTCACTGGGCGTGCCACAAATCATGGGGGTCTGTACAGTGTTGTATGCCAGGCAGTTCTCAGCCAGCCACTGCCTATGTGAACCAGGCAGCCAAGTGCTTATCCAGAACCAATATGTGACTGAATGGTATTTGCCAGAATTGCCAGTTGGACAGTCCAGTCTTGTGGACCCTCATGTTTTGGTTTTGTTAAAAACACTATGTACAGTATGTTTTGATTTTTTTTCCAGTTTTGACAAAGCCACTCTCAAGTGTTTTGGTCTATGTTGGGTTTTAAATTTTTAATTATTGTTTTTTTTTTTTTAAACGCTCAAACCAAACTTGCTTACCTTAAATTCAGATTTGAATATCTGAGGTTCAAAACTACAGAAAGTCCAAAAAAATAGGCCTTGGTTTGAATCACTAGAGATTCGAACCTGCACTCATTTAGACTTGGATCCCCAAAATAAATAAATAATTATACCACTAATAATTTTTTCTTTACAAAATGAGAAAAGATTTTCCTAAGCACATCAAATAGTTCACAGCAGGGGTGGGCAATTATTTTGTCTGGGGGGCCACTTAACAATTACAGTAAATATTTTCGGGCCGCACACAAAATTCAGATCCAAAACATGAAACACGAAACACTGAAGAGTGGAGTTTTGGAACCGATCCAGATCCAAAACACTGCCGAAGATACAGACCAAAAACAAGTTTAATGAAACACTAAAAGTGGCCGGTGCACATCCCTATCTAGTATATAATTGAAAGCATCTGACTTGGGGGAGATTCAATACCATTCGTCCCCAGCGTATTTGCGCCAGGGACCGATGTTGCGGCTCTGCACATGTGCATATTTGCGCATGTGCAGGGCAGCTGTAGGAACGCCTTCGCAAAATTTCACAGTGGCCGACGCATTCGTAAGGGTCGGAACATGGATGGGCCGATGCCTGCCAGGGGTGGGCGGCTGACATCACATGACTTCAGCACCCACCTCCTGTTCGGCGGACACCGACGGAAATAAAAGTCAGTTTAAACTGAATTTTATTTCTGAAGGGGAGAGATATCTTTTGATGGTCAATGACCATTGAATGATTTCTCTTCCCTTCAGACACATGCGAGGGGATGTGTTCGCGTACATCCCCTTGCATGTTACTGAGGAGATTAGGTGTCAGGGGGTGTGGACGTTCAGGGCTCGCTAAGAAGAGAACGACAGTTGCTTAGCAAGTCTTGCTGAATCAGGCCCTATATACAGTAGCAGAACTGCAGGCAGGTCATGTGTCTTCTAAAGTAGATGATTGACACCTCAAATGGCACAGCTTAAAAACTCATGGCATGGACTCTTACAGTATCAGTAGTTACACACTGTGCTACCAACACCCTCCTATCAAATATTCAACTTTTATAATACAGATTAAACACAAGCCACAATCTGTATTTTCCAGCACATTATGTGCACATTAGTGAACAGGCAGTTTTCGTGTACAGGCTGCTCGGCACTGTAATGCTGAGATAAAAGAGGCAATCAAGTAGTTTGGTGCACATGACAGATAGGGGCTAGAAATCTAATTAAAATTGTTAGAAAAAATGTAATCTTCCGTATGTGAAGAAGTTAACAGAACAGTATTTCTTCTAGAGCCAGGACTCAGCTTGCCCGGCTTATGAAAGGACACTGATAAATGGTGCTGAGAAAAACTGTTATAGCGGAGAACAGTAAGTGATCACAAAATAATTATTCATTTCTATTTTTCCAAGTACCTGCCTAATAAGTCCCACAGGTCAGCAGCCAGCCTATGACTTCTCCATAAAGGACCTATTTATGAATCCTCCAAAAATCCCTGCAATATAAAATATCCTCAGAATGTATTAAGGAGTGATCCTAACAAATATAGGGCACTCAGGGCCGGCTCTACCATTAGGCAGCTGCCTAGGGCACCAGGATCTTGGGGCAGCAGCTAGCCTATGACTTCTCCATAAAGGGCCTATTTATGAATCCTCCAAAAATCCCTGCAATATAAAATATCCCCAGAATGTATTAAGGAGTGATCCTAACAAATATAGGCCACTCAGGGCCGGCTCTACCATTAGGCAGCTGCCTAGGGCGCCAGGAACTTGGGAGTGCCACCAAGTCTGCCTATCAAAAAAATCAAGGATGTCTATGAAGATCTTTGTTGTACTTAATGCAGGTGTCTGTTGTGGAACTTCTAAGACCTTACCTCCATACTTTCCCTTGGGGCATACTGTCCTACTTTTCTGCCCCCCCCCCCCCCTTCTTCTACTCTAATGTGGATAGCAAAAGGGGGCCTCCAGTAGGCTGAAGTTTTGCCTAAGGTGCTGAGAAGCCTTATACCAGCCCTGATGGCGCTCCATTTGCCAATAGAAAAGCCCTCTGAAATACTGGACAATACTAATAGTTGGTGAAATACAAAACATTTTTTTTTGTCTGGGTTGACCAGTGTTAACATATACATATACATATCCAGTGTGATGGAGATAGCATATGGGGCCTAATTCAAAGTTGCAGTGTAAAAATAAAGAAGCCAGTATTTACCCTGCACAGAAACAAAATAACTCACCAAAATCTAACTCTCTCTGCACCTGTTACATCTGCCCCACCTGCAACGCACATGGTTTTGCCCATTTTGAGAACAAATTTGTTCTGCGATCGGGTTTGAATTAGGCCCATAGTAAAAACGAATAAGCAAACCAAATTGTAAGCTACATTCTGCAATATATCAGGCACATATGCCCGATTCAGACCGGCTCACACAGTTGCGAATTCGCACGGTGGCAATGCGCATGCGCAAGGCCGTCCTGCATTGAAATCCTGCAACTAAATATATATTTTTGCAAGGCAATCGACAGGAAGTTGGCATCTGTGGGTGGAAACTTGCTGTTTAGTGCAAAGAATGAGCAGGCATGCCAGTAAAAAGGCTGGGCGTGTCTGAGAGTGTGAGTTCAGCTCCAGCTCCATTCCAATGCACTGCAGAGTATTGGCCCCCATACATCAGCAATCACAATTAATTGTTTCTCAGATCCAGTGATTTTTTGCCCAGATAAATGGTTTCTTCAATCTATTTGACTTGCCCACACATTACAGATTTGTTTCAGTGATCGGCAGATTTTTGCTGTTAGAATTCCCACACATACAAAAATGAAACTCCAAAAAAACCAGATTTTAAACATGTTTAAAAATCTGATTCAGCAATCGATTGGCGATCCCTATTAATTTTTGATTGGGATTGCCAAAAGGGGGAGCCCACACATTAAAGATTAATTGTGGCAATCATCTCCAGAACGGAGGATTGTCACAATTAATTGCTGATGTATGGGGCCTATTAGGCTCTGGCCTTACTCTAGCCTGTGATGACTTGTGCCCAGTGTAGAAATCATTAGATGGTGAGCCAACTTACAATGGGTTTTGGAAGCAGGATGGCATCTTAACTGAATGCTGGCCCAGTCAAATTCGCTCCTGTGAGATCAGGGCTAAATCGGGCTCATAGTGACAAGGAATATTACGGGGTCTATAAATAAACCACCTGAGTAAATACAAATATTAGAAATCTAAAAGGTCCAACCTCAGTTTTTTTATTTATTTATCCAGAAACCTAAAAAAATAATTATGCAATAAAACAAAATTAAAAATATGACACTGTAAGAATAAAGCAGCCAGTATTTACCCTGCATAGAAGCAAAATAACTCCCCCAAATCAAACTCTCTCTGCACATGTTACATCTACCTCAGCATGGTTTTGTCCATCTGCAAAATTGCAGCTTTGCTAACAGCAAAAAAAGCTAATAAGGAAATAGAGAGCAGAGGCCTAGTACATTTTCGTATTGCAGATCTATAGCAAAAAAGAAATAGTAGTGTACAGTACATGGCTACATCTAGTAGGATCATAGTAAAAATTGGATGGGATGGCTCCATGTGGGGCAGCATTATTATACCAGAACCAACAGCACCAGATCGTGATAAACTTATGAGAGATACTGTATTGTAGAGGTAGCCTGATGTTTTCTCCATTGCTGCACATGTTGTATGTGGGTAAGAGAATTGGTACATATCCATTGTTTAGCAATTAAACAGCGAGCGACATTCAAGATGTGCATAGAATGCTAATCTGCACACTTATTGAGATCCTCCGCCTCTGTAAAGAAGAAAAGTACATGGAGACAATCTAGGAGATGTTGTCCAAAAGCATACAATCTTGAAGCATGTCCACCAAATATGTGAAAACATACCTTCTTCGCTGCATACCCTCCAACAACAGTCCATTGCTGGACTATACATTTTACATAAAAGCATACCTCCCAACAGTCCCGATTTTAGCGGGACAGTCCCGATTATCAGGGCCTGTCCCGCTGTCCTACCCGCGGGCGGCAGTGTCCCGCGGTGTGGGGGGGTTGTTGGGAGTCCCCCCTGTCAGCTGCTAAGCAGCGGGGAATAAACGCTGTGCGCATGCGCACAGCGTCTATTCCCGCAGCCAGGGGGCTGGGGGCATGGCTAGAGGCTTACAGAGCCTCCGGGTCATGCCCCCATAGCGGCAAAATGGGGGCGTGGCCTCACGGGAGAGCCGCGAGTATAGGCCACGCCCCCAAATTAGGCCACGCCCCTCGAAAATTTCAGCACGCATCAGCAGCGTCCCGCATGCTGAACACGCAAAGTTGGGAGGTATGTACAAGGATAGGTACTAGGAACTCTATAGCAGATCTTGTAAGCATTTTCCTTAATAGAGGAATAAAAAGCAACCCTCTTGTATATGATAGCCCATGTGTTATCTCTTGGTATATTTCCTAGGCCCTAACCCATTGGAGCTCATGATTTGGGGTATCAGGAAGTTTGGCTTGAAGTAAGTATGAAGTTGAAATGAGTTTGACTTGAATTAAGTAAGGAGTTGAAATGAGCTTCTTATGAAGGCAGGGTCAATGATATGGAGACTGAGCTAAGGGGTAAAAAGTTATTTTCAAAATTATGGATGTACGCAAAACAGGTCAGAGTAGGTAGATTCAATTTGCTCTTCAGGCAATCTTGAGAGGCGCAGTGGCCTGAGTCGAATACATTGTGTATAACTCTGATACCACTCGCAGACTAAGGGGAAAACTGTCTGCGATTGGGGCCAGGGAGGAATGCAGGGCTACGCCAGATGAGAGTAAAGAGGGAGGGGTAGAAAGTAATATCAAAATGGTGTTTGCAATAATCCAATATTGTGCAGGTAATTTAATCCCTTCCATTTATTCATTATCCAAAGAAACAGAGGTATAATTGACAGAAAATTTGATGGGGTTCATGTAAGAGAGGGTAAGAAGTAAAGACTAAGTATAGATCATAGACCCCCTTCCATCTAACTGAGTGTAAACACATAAGTTCAAACGAGGTAGGCAATCTTAAAAGAGAGGTTTTGAGTTGGGAATGGATACTATTAGCAATTTGGAGTTCTCAAAGTGAATATGGGGCAGAATTTCCTTTAGTATCAATAAATTGTTTTATGCCATGTCTGCACCATGGAGCTGCTAGTGAGCTATTACAGCCAGGAGGAAAATCAAGATGTTCCCAAGTCTGAGACATAGGTTATGGACAGGAGGAGAGATTATAGGCAGAACAAATGTTGTTCCTTAATTTAAGGGTAACATTGACTGTGTGTGTATTGAATAGGCTGTAGCCGGTCTACTTTGTAAGGGTTTTCAACACAATCTATGTCTTGTGTATAGTCCTATGTATAGGTGCAGTGTCCTTAGTACGGTCAAACTAGCAGATGTTGGTTTAACTGTCAGGATTTCTTATTTTCTTTCACATTGCATTTTTTTCCGGTGTCATTGTATTTAGATCACGATATGTAGTTATGCCGATGGCGTCTCCGTCTCCCTGATTACAGGAAGTTAGAGATTATGTCACTAGTTTGCGTCCCCGCCGGGTGCGTGGTCCCGCGTCCGGAATTAGCAGTGTTCACAGTGGGATGATGTCTGCTATATAAGGTATGTTGTTTCATTGTACTTGTTGTATGAAGCCTGTTGACAATGAATTAAATCATTGAAACATTGGTAAAGTTAGCATGTCAGCTGTGATTCCTGTCGACTAGACGCCCCAGAGTGCCGGCAATTACCGAGGTATATATCCACTTGCAGAGTGGAGGACGGGCACCGGGCGCAAGATAATCATTCAAGCAGGGAGTGCCGGTTCAAAGAGATTATATATATATATATATATATATATATATATATATATATATATATATAAAAATTTGCATGCGGGCAGCACTCCAAATAGGCAGCACAAACAATAAAACGAGGTGCCCTCCGTAGAACACAGTGAGTGAGAAACTGACTGCGGATATATGCGCTGTGATGGCGGCACTCTGCTTTAGCAGAGTGCCGCCATCACAGCGCATATATATATATATATAATACTGGTATCCACAGAGATTCCCTTACAGGTCCCCGAGCAGAAGAAGAGGCGGTACTCAAAACGGACTTTTCAAATCAAGTGAATCTTGATTTGAAAAGTCCGTTTTGAGTGCCGCCTCTTCTTCTGCTCGGGGACCTGTAAGGGAATCTCTGTGGATACCAGTATTGTATACCTCTATGTGGAAGGCACCCCGGCATTTCTCTAGTGGTCCTGAGTGCCAATCCCTTCGTTCTCTCTCTCTATATATATATATAGATTCTGTTTGAAGCAGGCACTCACCATAAATCATCATCTCAGTTGAAAAAGAATTTATTTCATAGAATATCCATCATTAGTCGACGTTTCGGTCCACAACAGGGACCTTTGTCAAGACAAGTGTTTGTCAGTCAACAGACCAGGAACACCAGGCAGTGTGTCCATACAGTGTCGCAGGCGGCTATTTATGGCATCACAACCCTAATTGAAAAGCACTCCCACTTCCTGTTCCATATAAGGCAGGAAGCGGATCCTAAACTGCTATATCCGATGGATAATGCAAGTTAAAAATAATCCCACAAGTGAGGCAACAGGGCGAATACTTACTATAAAAAATTCCAGCAAAAAATATCAAACGGGGACCGAGATAAACACCAAACCAACAAACGTTGCCGGACCGGAAGTGCCATGCGTTCCACCCTTCGCACCGCCCACAAAGTACCCCACGCGGAGGGGCGGCGGCGGGAAAAAGGAGAGGGGGAAGAGGAAAATGAGTACTCTGGCCACTGATCTGGTATTTAACATCTCTAGCCATGAGCTTACTGAGTCGGAGCAGGAGGTGTTGGCACTGGGGTTTTCATTTGTCCCGACGGTTAGGCCAAATCGGTTTGATTGGTCCGTTGACACTTTCAAATTTGGGCGCAAATTACGCCTTCGAGAGTTTTTTGGTCACAAGCCGAATGAAGCACCTGAAACTGGGAAGAAATTCTCCAGGACCAGCACCTTTGATCCACATTCAGTGAACCCTAGTATCCGCACTTTCTCACGTCTTATTGAACAAGAGATGTCATTACAATCCTTAACACCCAAGTATGACAACCTCTCCCCACAACAACGTATGGCTTTACGTGCGCTTATGTCCAACAAGCAGCTTGTCTTTCGACAGGCGGATAAAGGGGGAGGGGTTGTCATACAGGATTGGACATCCTACGATGCTGAAATACGTAGGCAACTTGCTGACTCCGATACATATGAAAAACTTGCAACGAACCCTATGTCTAATGTCAAGAATTTGGTTGATAAAACGATCGGTACAGGCATACAAGCCGGTTGGATAAATAAAGATGTTGGTGCCTTTTTGCAGGTGGATCATCCAGTCTGTCCGTATATTTATACGCTTCCTAAGATCCACAAGAGACTGGATGATCCACCTGGTCGCCCTATAATCTCTGCAGTAGGGTCAGTACTACAGCCACTAGCAGAGTTTGTTGATAGTTTTCTTCAGGTATATGTACAACAAATGTGGAGTTACGTTAGAGATACGTCGGATTTTCTTGCAAAAGTGCTAGCTCTAGGTCCTTTACCTGAGACAGCCCTTTTCGCAACTATGGATGTTACTTCATTGTATACGGTGATCCCCCATGTAGGGGGACTTGAGACATTAAAACTATTTCTACAACAAGGTTTACATGAGGGACCACCCACTATGTTTTTGCTTGAATTAGCTGAATTGGTTCTGCGACATAACCATTTTTGCTATAACAAGGAGCATTATATGCAGCGCTCCGGTACAGCCATGGGGTCAGCTTTGGCCCCAGCGTATGCAAATTTATATATGCATCGCTATGAGAACGAGCACATTATGCCCCTGTATGCTAATAAGATTTTATTTTTAAAGAGATTTATTGATGATGTCTTCCTAATTTGGATTGGCACAGAGGATGAGTTTTGTGAGATGGTTGCACACTTGAATTCCCTTGACACCACTATTCGATTTACTCACTGCATTTCAGCAACTAGTATCAACTTTTTGGATGTAACATTATTCAGAGAAGCCCAAGGAGTCGGCTTCACTCTGTATCGGAAAGAGACCGACCGGAATTCATTACTATATGCTACCAGCCACCACCCAAGTTTTTTGAAGGAAAGTTTGCCGATCTCACAATTTATCCGCGTATTGCGGAACAACTCATCTGAAACGACAGCACAAATACAGATCGATGAGATGTGTGATAGATTCCGCACGCGGGGATATAAACAGACCACCATCGACAGATGTTTGAGCAAGGCATTCACCAGATACTACAGTGACGAAAGTAAAATCACATCCGGTTCTGTGTCTAATCGCATGATCTTTACTTCTACATTTAACACTGCTTCCGACGAGACGGGCAAGGCGATTTGAAAATATTGGCCTATCATCTCGACTGACTCAAAGATGGGTTATATCAGCAAAAGGCCGCCTATGCAATCCTTCCGTCGAGGACCCAATCTCAAGCAGATGTTAATGCGACCACATGTCCAACCAGTCTCCAGTAATTCTAACTGGTTTCCACCCCAACGACTTGGATGTGTTCGCTGCACTGACTGCACCACGTGCAGGTCTATGATGGTTGGTCAGACCTTTCCCCATCCCCATACGGGGAAGAAGATCAAAATCCGACATAGACTATCGTGTACGGCATCATTCGTCATCTATTTCCTTACATGTCCTTGTGGACTCTATTATGTAGGGTTAACCTCCCGCAGTTTCAGAGAACGAATGGCAAACCACCGTTTATCCATCCGACAAGCATTTGAACAAAAGAAATCGGATAAACCGGTGGCTAAGCATTTTTTAGCCTTGGGACATTCGGTTGCTACGTTGCGTTGTATGCTCATCGACTGTGTGCCCCCTCTTTTCCGTGGTGGTGATCGAATAAAGAAGCTCCACCAATTGGAAGCTCGCTGGATCTACGATTTGGGGACTGTTGCCCCTCGGGGCTTAAATGAACAGATAACATACAGTGTCTTTCTTTAAATTTTTTCTATATTAATATTATAGTCCTTGTAAGACAATGCAGCATTTTTCTATTTTTTTCATGTGTTTATTATTTTTTATTTTTTGTTTTTTTGTCTTCATGTAGTTGTGTCTCATGTGTGTGGCGCGTGTTGCGCATGCGTGTCTGCACTTGATAGTGTTTTCATCCATGCGCGTATGTGTCGACACATGGTACACAAAATTCTATTTAGTAAATTTATTGTATTCTATCTCATTGTTTGTTTTTCTACTTTTATGTGCATATAATGGTTGAATTGAATTGTGATGTGATGCATCAGGCAGTAGTCGCATTTGATCTATTTATGGCTCACTATAATTATTTTATCCCATATTTTATTTTGGGCTGAGTTATCGTCAATCCCGCAATCCAGATTTTTTATTTTTTGATTTTTTTTTTGATTTTTCATTTTTTATTTATATTTTTTTATTCGAAAAATTTTTTTCCCTCATTATTTTTGTTTTTCAGCGCTCCACCTCTTTATTCTACATGCGGTCCACGGCTGTGGCACGCATGTGGTCTCTAGCGGCTGTCAACATTGTTTGAGTGATTATTGCGCTCATTAGCGCTTCACTTCCGGTATCCAAACATCTATATGCAATTTTTGGCCACCCTGCGCTCCATTCCTCTACCCTACATGCGTTCCACGGCTGTGGAACGCATGTTACTTCCTGTCCACCAGTCCCCTACAATTGTCAGCCGTGTTTTATTAATTTTCGCGCTCACGAGCGCTCTACTTCCGGTTTCCGGCTGCGTTCCACCGTCGTGGAACGCATGGCACTTCCGGTCCGGCAACGTTTGTTGGTTTGGTGTTTATCTCGGTCCCCGTTTGATATTTTTTGCTGGAATTTTTTATAGTAAGTATTCGCCCTGTTGCCTCACTTGTGGGATTATTTTTAACTTGCATTATCCATCGGATATAGCAGTTTAGGATCCGCTTCCTGCCTTATATGGAACAGGAAGTGGGAGTGCTTTTCAATTAGGGTTGTGATGCCATAAATAGCCGCCTGCGACACTGTATGGACACACTGCCTGGTGTTCCTGGTCTGTTGACTGACAAACACTTGTCTTGACAAAGGTCCCTGTTGTGGACCGAAACGTCGACTAATGATGGATATTCTATGAAATAAATTCTTTTTCAACTGAGATGATGATTTATGGTGAGTGCCTGCTTCAAACAGAATCTATATATTTGGGACTTTGTTTCCTCTAAAGTGGAGCACCGCAAAGCTGTTCTTTGAGTATTTGAGTGCGGTTCCTCGATATGACTATATATATATATATATATATATATATATATATATACTCACTGGACCCATAAGGATTTTGATGTCAGGGTGTTACTGTCGTCGCGTTAATGAATACCAGTATATTGATACCATCTCTATTGTCACATATGAAATGGAAGAGTATTTGTTAAATTGTAAGTTTGGGTCTTTTTATTAAAGTCAATAATAATTAATGATGTGTGCTCAGCACATGGACACCATATAGATACACCAGTGGTACTCAGTAATGAAGTAGAGATCATTAAATATAAAAAATACCACAGTTTTATGACAGAACAGTAGAACAGCCGATATTACCTCTGTAAATAATACGTGTTCCAGTTGTCCACTGCACCTGGGCCGCGCATGATCTGAGAGATTTTCTCTAGCAGCAGCTGGTTAGTCCTTTCTATAACAGCCAGTCTTTCTTTTTCCATCTGTATGTAAAAAGCACAAGGCAGGAGCTGAGTCAATTAATCTATCCACACAACACTGACTAGCTAATGTGGTAATTAAAGCAATGGTTCTACAAGTATAAATAGAAATTTTAAATTAATTACTGAGATTTTGTTTGCATTTTCTAAATGCAACAAGTAAAATATAAATATATTTCCTATTGTAAATCCCTGATACCCCACTTACAAATAAATATTAAAGGGCATGCATATGGGTAATTCAATCAGTAATGGAATCACCTTTTTACAGTGATAAACTCTATTGACTATACAACTGATACCTCTAATGTAAACAAATCATCATAACCCAACCTCCCACAACAAAACAAAATAAAATGCAAAATACCTTAAGTACTATGTGTAGGTTATCCTTGATAAATCAGTTTACTTTCAAAGTCTGTAATGGAATCACCACTTACCGTATAAGAGATGTTACTATGTGTGTGCACATAAAATTGGTAAATTCCGAATCCACAATTAAACACAGTCTAGATTTTCACAGATTAGAAGTTGGGGAAATCCTGTGGATATAGCTACATACATTTGGCAAAAATATGAAAGCTTGTGTAACCTGGGCACATTTTTTAATAAAGTAACAGGATCACCGTGCTGTGGTCACAAAGTCACCAAGTGGGCAATGGGCATGATAGAGGGTACTGATTATGTTTTCTCCTGAAGAAGCTGGAAGTCAATTTATCTGGGGAAACGCGTTAAGGTTTTTATTGACCCACTGGGACTTTTCACACCTACCTGTGATCAGGGGCTGGCTGGCAATTTTTAGCCTAGGGGACAAGTCCAGAGCACTGGCCCATACCCCCCCCCCCCTTTCTGGAAGACGGAATACTTGTGTGCGCTGGAGGCGCGCTGAAAAATTAGGCGTGTGGCCTATCATAAGGGGGCATGGCCTGTACCATGATTGTATTGTCCATGCCCCTCCTGCCCACACCCCAGTCCGGTGAGGCTACTACTGACAGCCCTCCTGTGCTGGCTGCGGCTTCCAGAACACGGCCACGGCTACAGGAAAATGGCCGCTGGCCTCCTGCACTGAGGACATGTCTTCAGTGCAAGGGGCCGGCGGACATTTTCCTGTAGCCGCGGCCGTGTTCTGGAAGCCGTGGCCAGCGCAAGATGGCTGGAGTAGGTGGACAATGCACAGCCAGTGACTGGGTAAGCGGCCCGGGGGGCCCATGGCACCCTGACCCCCGGCCCAGCCCACCCCTGCCTGTGATCCACCACCAACCTCCTGAATCCATTGAGCACCACCAAGGACTGGTAAAGTGTTCGAACTTCTTTATGGGATATCTAGCCCGATCCCTAATACACAAGGGGCCTTATTCTAGTTCACTCTTTCTGACAAAATCCTTCTTAGATGGACAAAACCATGTGCACTGCATGGGGGCAGATTTAAAATGTGTAGAGAGAATTAGATTTGGGTGAGTCATTTTGTTTCTGTGCAGGGTAAATACTGGCTGCTTTATTTTTAAACTGCAATATAGATCTCACTTTGAAGTAAACCCACCCAAATGTAATTATCTCTGCACAAGTAACACCTTCCCCACCTGCAGTGCACATGTTTTTTTCCATCTAAGAAGGATTTTGACAGAAAGAGTGAACTAGAATAAGGTCCAAGATCTCAAAAAGGTTGCAATCGGGATATTTTGAGCTCTTGAAATTATAGAGTTTGGGATTACTGTGACTCATCTTCAATTAATTGGACTATATTTAATTACCAATTCTTCTAGTACCCATCAGTGGATCACTATGAAAATGGTAATATGATATTATTTCATACCCAGTTTGGAAAAAATTGTGACTTTTAAAGTGAAATTTATCAACCATATATACCACAATTGAAGTTACAAATGTGACATTTACCTTTTTCTATTTTATATATATATATTGTGATTTGCATTACTCTGAGTTTTATTATTATTATTGATTTTTACATTGATTATAATTTCAGTTAATAAATATTATTTATCATTGTGAACTGTCTTGTGTATATCAATTAGCCAGCGCTGGCATACTATTTTTAGCCTTTGTGTCAGAAGAGTTAGGAAAAACACAAGAAAAAGAAAGCCATTGTGGTTTGCAAAAGAAGTAGCAAGTATTGTGAAAGCAAAAAAGTTGGCCTTTAAGAAATTTAAGCAGACGCAGAAGAATGAGGACAAAGAGGTGTATCTTGTTAGACAGAAGGAGGCTAAGAAGGTAATCAGATTTGCAAAAGCACAGGCTGAAGAGAAAATGGCCCAGTCAGTGGGTAAAGGGGGGAAAACTTTTTTAGGTATATAAGTGAAAGGAGAAAAACAAAAAGTGGAATAATTAGACTGAAGACAGAGAGTGGAAGTTTTCTTGAGGGGGACAATGTAATAGCAGATAATATTAATAATAATTTCTGCTCAGTATTCACTGCTGAGAGAGAGGGGAAGGGGCCACAGTTAAGTTGCAAGTATAGTCAGAAAACTGAGGGAGAGACAAGTACATTTACAGAGGAGAAAGTCCTCACAGAACTCTCAAAACTGAAAGTGGATAAATCAATGGGGCCAAATGGGATACATCCAAGGATACTAAAAGAGGTTAAAGGGGAGCTGGTAAAACCAATAACAGAATTATTCAACCAGTCACTAGCTACTGGAGTAATCCCAGAGGACGGGAAAACAGCGAATGTAGTCCCACTGCACAAAAGTGGAAGCATGGAAGAGGTAAGCAACTATCGACCAGTGAACCTTACATCCGTAGTAGGGAAATTGATGGAAACACTCTTAAAACAAAGAGTTGTAGAATATCTCAAAACCAGCAATTTACAGGATCCAAAACAGCATGGGTTTACTGGGGGAAGATCATGTCAAACAAATCTTATTGACTTTTTTGACTGGGTGACTAAAGTAATAGATCATGGTGGGGCTGTAGATGTTGCTTATCTAGACTTTAGTAAAGCTTTTGACACTGTCCCACATCAGAGACTGTTAAATAAACTTGAAAGCTTGGGATTGGATTCTAAGATAGTTGAATGGATAAGAGCGTGGTTGCAATACAGAAAACAGAGAGTTGTAGTAAACGGAGTACAGTCAAAGGAGGGAAAGGTTACAAGTGGAGTACCCCAGGGATCTGTACTTGGACCGGTGCTTTTTAATATCTTTATTGGTGATATTGCAAATGGAATTGAGGGTAAAATGTGCATTTTTGCAGATGACACAAATGTATGCAACAGGGTAGACACACCAGGAGGGGTAAAACAAATGATTGAGGATCTAGGTAGATTAGAGAAATGGTTAAGAGAATGGCAACTACAGTTTAATGCCAAAAAATGCAAAATCATGCACTTGGGTATCAGAAATCCAAAGAATCAATATAGTATAAATGGCACTATAATGGAAACTACTGAGCAAGAGAGGGATCTAGGTGTCACTATTTCAGGGGACTTAAAAGCAGGTAGGCAATGTAACAAAGCAATGAAGAAGGCAAGTCAGATGCTTGGTTGCATAGAATAGAATAGAATCAACTTTATTGGCCATGTGTTCTTGCGCACACTAGGATTTTTTTGTGGATTACAGTGCAGCATCAAGCAGGGATGAAAAGGGGGGGGGGGGGGGGTATCAGCAGTAGAAAGAAAGAAGTAATAATGCCACTGTATAGGTCATTGGTACGACCTCACCTAGAGTATTGTGTTCAGTTCTGGAGGCCATATCTCCAGAAGGATATAAATACATTAGAGACTGTACAAAGAAGAGCAACTAAAATGGTGCATGGCCTACATCACAAAACGTACCAGGAAAGACTAAAAGATCTTAATATGTATACTTTAGAGCAGAGAAGGGAAAGGGGGGGGACATGATAGAAACTTTCAAATATATCAAGGGTTTTAACAAGGTACAGGTAGGAGACATTCTTCACAGGAAGAGGAGCAACAGAACACGAAACTAGAGGGAGGAAGATTCAGGGGAAATGTGAGGAAGAATTTTTTCACAGAAAGAGTAGTAGATAAGTGGAATAGCCTACCATCAGAGGTGGTAGACGCAAATACAGGAGTACAATTTAAACATGCTTGGGATAAGCATATTGATATCCTTACAAAAAAATAAGGATCAAATATGGTTTGAGGTGACATGTTTAAAAAAAGGGGCAGACTAGATGGGCCAAGTGGTTTTTATCTGCCGTCAAATTCTATGTTTCTATGTTTCTATATCTCTACCTATTTAGGGGAGTGACTACCCCTTGCCAGCTGCTGATAATTGCGCACCACACATATTTATCTTTGTTGATTATGTTTTTATTCACTAATGCAACTACTACTACTTATATCTCCTACTATATTTTGCCAAATATTTTAAGGTCAAAACTACATAATTTGAAATGTATCAACATTATACTTTGAAACCCTGTGACTAAAACTGGACATGAACATGCAAATTTAGATTCAGGTCATAGAAAATGTGTAAATCAAAAATATCAGCTACAAAATGGTGCATAAAAAACTAAATCAAATTCTGGATCTCACCTAATATGAGACTCTGTATCTCACCAAATATGTTGAAATTTATACATTCAGGATTATTTAAAAAATGACTCAGCACATTGCATGTGTAATCATTGACTGAAATTAGCTCTATAAATGGTGGCACTTCCTCTATAAATCTACTTCCTGGTCAAAGGAGCAACCAACAGATTGGTCCAGTCATGCAAAATAACTCCTCTTTGTGCTGGAGGTCTTGTGCGACTCATTTATTGCCAGGCCATTAGTAAATACAGTACAGGTTGAGTATCCCTTATGGATATCTGTTATCCAAGTTATTCTGAAAACCATAGTTTCCTGAATGTACTTTTTTTGTTGTTGCTAAAAGCACTACTGGGGACATCTGTAACTTGCACTCCTGGGGACATGGTATATAACTGGCACTACTGGGGACATGGTATATAACTGGCACTACTGGGAACATCGGTAACTGGCACTACTGGGAACATGATATGTAACTGGCACTAAATATGTGCAATAAAATGATTGTATTCAAAATCAGTGCCTGACATAGTAAACAAACTTTATTTCATGTTTTGAAACCTTGTTTCATGCACAAATATATATGTGTGCATTTCATGTTTTTATACAATATAAATGCATTTTGTAGTTACACATGGGTCCTGTCCTCAATTAAAATCTAAAAATATTCTGAAATACAGAATAAGCTTAATTAATTATCCAAAATTCTTCTGGTCCAGAACAGTTTGGCTAAGGGGTATGCACATCAGGTGTTAACAGCCATTATCTATTAATCCTTCTGTCTGCTCAGCATCAAATGATATGCTCCTCTCAGATCTAGCTTAGTAAATATTTTATTTCCCCATTATTGATTAAATATGTCTTTTACAAGGAGAAAAGGAACATTCATTCATATTTTTTTTAATGAAAGGTTTGCACATCAATACAGTGATATATACTGTGAAATACAAGAAGAGCACAGTAGAAATGAAGAAAAGTTAAGAATGAATTAGAGTAGAATAAAAAGTTTGAAAAAAGTGAAATTACTTTCATTTGCTTAATTCTGCAGATGCTGAGTAAGATATGCATTGGATTTTACATGATTCTATCACATAATTCTTTGATATAATTCACTTCTGTTTGTATTTACTTTACTGTTTGTGACAGGCATTGTTTCCCATTAGCTAAAGGAAGCAAATATTATATCACTTCTTGATTGTTCAATTTTAATCCTCCTTGATCTTTTTGCAGTATTTGATACCCTGGACCGTGGGATTATAATAAAGTGCTTGAAAAATTTCTGTGGACTATATGTTCTCACCAGCAGTTTACAGAAAGTGTCTTCTGGGGCATGGCCAGTATTAGGGTGTTCGGCACAATCCTACCAACTTTACAAGTGCTAGAGTGTAGCATCAGCACCCAAAGCACCCCAGATTTACCTACAGTAGACATTGACATATGTTAGAGCAGACTGGAAAGGGATAACTCTTCTAGAAAAGGTATAGGATTCATTTTGACCAGTTTTGCCTTCACAGATAATATTGTAGAGCCTATTTGCATAGGTTAATCTAAAAATATTGTGGTTCGTACAGCTCTCAGAGCTTTGCAAATGCGAGTTCTGGCAAGTGGGGAATGATCCATTTCCATTTAAAAAAATGATGTGATGCAACAGTCCTTAGGCTGCTACAGTAGATGTCACAATCGCTGTGGGAAGTGAATGCTTGCCTGTACTTAGGATTGCCTAGATCCAGAACAGAGTTGTGGAGTGTAATTTGCAGGTGGAATTCATCAGGGACCCCTGCAAGGTTCCCTTGTACAGGTAGAGCTGGAGATTTGTGGTGTATGTATAGAGAGTAGTCGTCAAGTTGGATCTGAAACAGATGGACAGTGAGATTCCAGGGAGCAGACAGAATCAGGGAAGCCAAGGTCAAACCAGAAATCACCAATGCAGTACAAAGTGATCAGACAAAATCAGGCCTCAAGAGTAGCCAAAATTAGTAACAGGAAGCCGAAACACAAGGATCAGGAACGCTGGAGCAATGTGTGAGCCTAGACTATGATACAAGAGTGCTCCCCGGGGACTTTCCTAAATAGGTGGAGTTCAATTGTGGTGCCAATTAGAATTCCCCTACTTGCAGCATCTGGCCCTCTAAATTACATAGTTACAGTACATAGTAGTTAAGGTTGAGTAAAGATGTGCGTCCAAAGAGTTCAACTTTGGTAAGTGTGTATGATCCATTTGCTAGATCCCTTATTGTGTGTTGTGTATTCTGTTTTATTTAAAGACAGATTCAGATTGTTGCTCTGTACCCCTGAATGTTTTTGCCCAATAGATGTTTGTCCAACCTTATTTTAAATGTATTTATTGTGTATTCCGACACGACTTCTCCAGGAAGAGAGTTCCACAATTTGACTGCCCTGACCGTAATTTTTTCCCTAAAAGTGATGCATAGCCTGTAGCCTCACAAAGAACGGAGTTGAAATAAGAGACACAGGCAGCCGGCTCTGGGGACTTTTCACTTGCTACACTTAACCGGCTGGGACCACAGTGCTGGTGGAATCAGTACGTCAATGTTTGTTTAGCTGCACTATTGGAAGCAAGCTATAGAATGTTTCACATACTGGAGCTTGATTTCAATGTTAGCACCCTTAGAAACCTATAGAGGCTGGTTTTGCAAATGAAAATAGGACCACAAGAGATGTTTGTAAATTTTAATCTTGAACAATTTTTAGCATATGAAAAGGGCTGGTACAAGAGGCTTGTTGAGAGAGGAGGAGGCCTGTGTGCAGCCTCCTTGGCCAGGCCACCTCTTCTCTGCCGGAAGCGGTTGTGGGAGAAGTACTGTAGGGTCTGAAAGCTCTAGTGCTCAGACCCTACTGTGCATGCGTGAGCCTCTGTTGTGCTGTGGGGTCTGAGCACTAGAGCGCTTAGACTCCACTTCACATTCAGATCGCCAGAAAAATGTCCACTGTGCCATTTTTCCTGTAATTTCTACAGCGCTCCTGCCGTTGGACTAAAAGTGTAAGTATTTCCAAAATGGGTTCTGTGTGCATGGTGTGGGCCCCCCTGGGACTCAGGGGCCCATGTGCACCACACACACTGCACCTATTATAGATATGCCACTGACTAGCATAGAAATGTTTATTAATATTGCTATGTGATGTGGTTATGGTAGAATTAGGGAGACTAATTACAAATTATACATTTTGTGGTGAAATGAAGAATAATGTGAATATTATGTGCAACAGTTTTTAAATCTCAATAATATACTGTACCTGGATTTTTTTCATTTGAATACAATGATGTAAAGGTATCCAGGGAGGCTTATTGTCAATTTCTGCTTTGGCTGTAAAACAAAGGATTATAAACTAAATTTTCTCACAAATAATTCTATACATGAAAGTTTATTATATCTTGAGAAAAAGAGTAATACATAAACACTGGTTTTGTATATAGTTGTACAGTGTATCCTACATCTAACATATTAGTTCTGTGCAATACCTATGGATGACCGATGGTGAGGATGCCAGCGTTCAGAATACCAACTCTGACAACCCGATGGAGGGAATCCCGACAAGGGTCTGGTAAGTATACTTAATATCCCCCTGCCCCCCTAACCCTCCCTCTACGCAGCCTAACCCTAATCTGCCCCTAATGACTCTAAAGCACACTGCCAGTTCCTAACCCAAACCCCGAACCCTAACGCATAAACCTAACCCCCCCACCCAGCAGCCTAATTCTAATCCCCCTTCTATGTGCCTAATCCTCCCTCCCCATAGTTTAACCCTTAACCCTAATCCCCCCTAGTGCCTAAACCTAACCCCTTTCACCACCTCCACCTTGCCCAGCCTAACCCTCCCCTGCATACTCAAGTTGGAAATCCGGTGTCTGCATCCTCATTGGTGTAGGGATTCCAGCACCAATCTCCTGACTGCCGGAATTCTGAATGTATCCCTTCTGTATATGGTTGTATAGCCTACATCTTACACTTTTAGACTTCTGACTAATTTGCAAATCACAATCATTTAAGTACAGATATCAGTTAAATAACTGAATTGCACTCCAATAAAGAAATTATACCTCAATATAACATTTTGTTTGTAATCTATTTTAGTAAACTAGCCTATTTTCTTAATATTTAATTTATATATTCATTTTATATTGTTTTTTATTAGTTACTTTGATAATTCTTATATTCAATTAAAAAAATGTTAGTTATGGGGACTTTTTAGAGTTCCCAAGTTTTGTCAAGCCAAAGAAATTAATTGCCCTTAATCAAGCTAGTGAACCCTACAGCTGATATTCCTGATGGCGAGCTGCCACACTAATGCTGGAGGGAGGAGACACCCAATGCTGGACACAGTAAGGTATTTGAGGAATTTTGAATAAAAAATCATGGACCTGTCAAAAATGGAACAGCACAGAACTGCTTTGCACAGCCACAGGAAACATTTGGCTGCTATCCAAAATATGGACAGGAAGAAGGAGAGGGAGAGGAAAGCTCTCTTCCTCAAGCCTCATCACATCTGCAGAATCTAGGAAGCCCTACAAAAATAACACAATTTCAAGATGGTGTTATACAGCTGGAAATTGTGTTATTGTTGCAGGGTTCCCTCCATTTTTTTTTACAATTTGATGTTAGTAAATTTTAGCAGATCACATTTCCCATTACAAGTCTGGGATATGCAATCTGCTTAATTTAAAAAATGCGATGTTAAGGGAAATAAAGGGCTTAAAGAAGATTTAGTGAATTCTCTTCCAGTTACCCATTAGTACATTGCTGTAATACTAACATAATGTGAAAGAGTTGTGAAAACATATGTAGGGTCTCAGATACAGAGATACATGCACACAGTCACAGATGCATATTAACACATGCAGAACATACAGTATGTAGCCCCTGTCATCTTGGCAGAGGCTGGCGATTCTATCGCGTACCCCCAACTCCAGCCAGGGAGCATGCACGCCCCGTGGCAACGGAGCTCCCCGCTGACATCCAGCGCCACCGGTCCCCCTCACTGCCCCAACCCTGCCTGTCTCCCTGAAGCTTAGACGGGCAGGGTGCCGCTACCCAGCCACCGAGAGAATAAGAGATGCGTGTGAATGAGACGCACGCGCGTCCCAGTTTAATGGAGTCCCTGTCTGCCGGCGCTCACCCGAGGGGACATTCTGGCGGGCGCCGGGCAAGGACGAGGCAGGCTCCATCTGTAGGTCACACATGTAGTCATAAATCTAGAGAGTCATATATGCATATAATTAATATATAATTTGCCTATATAATTTGCCAGGCACCCATTTTTATAGCAGTACAATTGGCTCCTTCTGCTGTAATGCAGTCCCCAGCGTGCCACTCTTTCATATATTTTATTCTCATGTCACCCTGTATGGTTCACAGACTGGATCTACATTCCCTTTCCAGGTTCCAAGTGCATCCCTGGCTGATGGGTGTCTTCTCCAATCTGTGGCTGTTCCTGAGCTATGCTATATATTGCCTGTTGGGTGTCTCCTTCTCCCTTCATCATGGAGGGGGGGGAGGGGTTCATGAGCTGTGCTATATAGTGGTGTTGGTCTCCATCTTGTTATATTACAACAGACATGTCAAACTCGCGGCCCCAGCCGCCTACTTTTGCGGCCCACAAGGCTCATGGGCTTGAAGGGCAAAGCCCCTATCAGGACTCCAAAGCCAGGAGAGGCTTCAGAAGAAAATGTGCGTTCCCAGGAGTGCACTGCGTGGGTGCACGGGTGACGTCACTGCACACCCGCACAGTGCAGGGCTGTGGTGGTTGGCAGCGGAGGTGGGAAGGCAGGGTAGCAGTCTAGCAGAAGCATGAAGGCAGGTTAGCAGAGGCGAACGGCTGCAGTGAGAGGGGCAGAGTGTCCCGCAGTAACCCCCTGCCGGAAACAGAAGCAGAGAGCAGTGCTTTGGCAGAAGTTGTGCAGTAACCTCCCAGTGCCTTGCCGACAGAAGGTGTCAGCAGCGGGTTGAAGTAACCCTCCACGCCATGCCTGCCAGAGGTAAGATACCTTTTTTTTGTGGTGAGGTACTGTCCTGGAGTAGTAGCTACCCGGGAAAGAGATAGTTGTCACATTGTTCCCAGCCTGGTACGGAGGGGGCATGTGTTATCTGGCACTGTGGGGCATATGTGTTTTCTGGCATCGTGGAGGCACATGTGTTATCTGGCATCAAGTGGGCATATGTTATCTGGCACCAGGCAGGCATATGTTATCTGGCGCCGAGGGGGAAAATGTGTTATCTGGCGCCGAGGGGGCAAATGTGTTATCTGGCGCCGAGGGGGCAAATGTGTTATCTGGCACCGAGGGGGCAAATGTGTTATCTGGCGCCGAGGGGGCAAATGTGTTATCTGACACTGTGGGGGCAAATGTGTTATCTGACACCGTGGGGGCAATTGTGTTATCTGGCACTGTGTGGCAATTATGTGCATCAGGCACTGTCAGTGGTGATATATAAGGGGGATACAAACCTACTTGGGTCATCTTTAACAGCACTACTAAGGACATAATATGTAACTGGCACTAAAAATCTGCAAGAAAATGATTGGTTGGCTTTCAAATTTATTATCTGAGATTGTACACAAACTTTGTTTCATGTTTTGAAACCTTGTTTTATGCACAAATAAAATATATTTGTGTGTATTTCATGTGTTTGATGTGCTTATACAACATAAATGCAAGATACATCATTGAATAAAATATTCTGAAAAATGGAATAATGCGTTGTCCAAAATTCTTCTGGTCCCCAGCATTTTGGATAAGGGATACTCAACCTGTAGCAGGTTCTGCGTACTGGTAAACTCTCTCCATCCCTGCATCTCCTTTATTAGTCTATAAACTAGCCTATTTTCTTAATATTTAATTTCATTGTTACTTTTAAATTCTTTCTGGTGAGCTTCACTGACAGTTCTTATATTCAATTTAAAAAAATTGGGGTGAAATGTAATAGGATGAGAAACATAGAAACATAGAAACATAGAATTTGAGATTTAGAAAGTGAGAAATCTGGTAAGAAATCTCCAATTTTTTTTAAAGCGGCAATCATTACACTTCAAAATCAAACTGGTTTGGCAATGTGAAGGATTGCCTTTTTTTTAAAAAAAAGAGAGAAGATTTTTTAACAAAATCTCTCACATTCTGAATCTCTCATACTCGTACATTTCCCCCCTTAGTGTCATAGGGACTTCGAGAATGCCAAAGTTTTGTCAAGCCAAAGAAATGTATTGCTCTTACTTACATTATCTGCCAGCTACATTTATCATTGTATTCTCTAAATTGATGCCAAATGAATCATCATTTGACCATTGTAAATGACCCTGCTTATTCATTCTGTCTAATAATGTAACTGTAAACCTGAACATGTAGTGACTGTTCAACATAAAAAACTAAAACACATTTTGTTTTAATAGAAAATTATGCAGTTTTGTACCGGTTTCATCTGATATTACAACTAAGCTGTTAAGCAGTATGATGGTCTTCTGAAAATATCTCTGTTGCCTATTTGTACTGTTGTACTTGTGTGTTACACATATATATATATATATATATATATATATATATATATATATATATATATATACACACACACACACACACACACACACACACAAAAATACAACACAAAAAAATAAACGTTGCATTCAGCTAATATTCTCTGTCTTTAAGATGTATTTGTAATCAACATTAAACAGGGAAATTCAAAAAAAATAATTTGATGTTAAAAATAAACTGCCTATGCTAATAAATTATAGAGGATAGTATACAATCCAACAGTTGCATTTACCCCAAAGGTAACTCATACTGTATACTCGTTTTGGGCATCCTAAATTACTAGAAATATGGTTTGGAATAAATTAATTTAGTTTCATCTTTTTTTTTTTTTTACAAAGCTTAGACTTGGGGATGTGTCTGTGCTCTGGAATCACATTCTGTGAAGGTTTTATAATCCAAGTCTGAATAGTAAATGTTATGAGCTGTGAACAGACTATAAATAAGACATACGTAGAGTAGCTTTGTGTAAGATGTTTTGCGCAAAGAATAGAATTTAAATTGTAGTATTGGTTTAGTCAAATGCAAATCGCACCTTCAGGGATATTAGATTTCCAGTGGAGCAGTCTACCCTAGCATGCACAATAATATGTATATTTATACAGTTGTTGTTTTTTTGTTTATTTTTTTTTTAAGAGCAATGTAAATGCATATTTGCTTGTCCTGAGTAGGTTTAGGGCATATATGAGGTAATTTATTACCAGCAGCAAAAGTTTGTTTGTGTGGAAATTGGGTTGTCAACCAATTTTTAGTGATGCATTAAGTGTTGAACATATTTTTAATTAAATTGGGTACTTGTGTATTTTGGCGGCGCCCCCGATGTCCATCGTACGACGAACAGATCGCATCGCATCGCATGCCATGCACCCGATGGCATACGATGCGATGCAACGCGATTTTGACCCCCTATACGACCAAAATTCGTATAAGCACCCTAAAGGGTGCTTTTGAGCACCCACATGGGTGCTTACAATGTTAAATGCACCCCCACGCCACCCCCCCAATATAAACATGAACCCGAAGCATGGCGAGCGCCGGCGGTACGCGTCCTACGACCTTTTCATACCACCACTATCCACGTCGGCGTGGAGTTGAGAATAGAATAGTGTGGCGAGCCCCGCGAGGGGACGCGGATACCTTCACAGGTAAACGCGTCCCTTCGCGGGCTTCACAGGTATCCGCTGCGCTCGCCACGCTTCGGGCTCGGTGGCTCTCTGCGCTCGCCACACTATTCTATTCTCAACTCCACGCCGAGGTGGATAGTGGGGGCATGAAAAGGTCGTAGGACGCGTACCGCCACCCCACGCAGGCTCGCTGCGCTCGCCACGCTTCGGGTTGACGTTTATAGTGGGGGGGTGGCGTGGGGGTGCATTTAACATTGTAAGCACCCATCTGGGTGCTTAACATTGTATAAGCACCCATTAGGGTGCTTATACAATGTTCAATCGCATCGCATCGTATGGCATTGTATGCCATGTACAATGGCATACAATTTCAAAATTGTATGCCATCGTGCACTATCGTACGATATCGCGTCGCATCGCATACCATCGTATGCGTTATGGTATGCGATGTGATGGGCGCCGCCAAAATACACAAGTACCTTAAATTGTATAAAATGAACATACAACAATAAATAGAAGCATAGCGCAGATAAAGCATTCAACGGCTGTTTTTCTAGATTGGTAGATTGATAGAATTATGAAGTAGCCTCATTTGTGAAGATGCAAAAGTTTGCACAGATAGACTGAAGGAGGTAGGTGGAGTGAAAGCATTACAACTGGAGTTTGGAGTGAGGCACATATCATTTTCAGGAGCAACGTAGAAGCAAGAATTCATTTTGTGTACCAACAATATTATAATGAGAGAAAGCAATATAGACACACTTTGAGCAATGGGATATAAAGCTACATATATATATACATACACATATCAAAGGGACACATGGATTATGAGCAATACAGATATCTCTTCACTACCATAATTAAGCAAATATTCTAAAGTCATTTTATGCATTTATTTAAATGCAGACACCTGCGTAAACATTACCTATAGGGCCATTGCTCGAAGTGGGCCGGTATACGCCGGTATGACATACCGGCACTTCCTTCGAGCACTGCTTTTTTTTTCTCACAGAGGCAAGGAAGAATGAGTGTGCGGCATCCAGGGAGCAGCGTGTCGGAGCCGAGACACCTGATGGCGGCAGTCCAGCGGAAGGAGCAGTGCCTCAGCAGGAGCTGAGACCACGGCAGCAGAGGGGGACAGCCGTAGCAAGTACAGCGGGTCGGCGGCAGGCGGCGGGGTGACGTCACTGCCGTGCCGGGGAAAGATGACAAGTGCGGGGGTGATGTCTTTAGCAGCATGCGGCTGTGAGGCGGAGGCTGCTGACACCATCGGGATGGAGCAGCCGTGACCCCCGCCAACCCCAGAGTTCCGGGACCAAGACAGCAGGAGTGGGAGAGAGGTGCTGCATCAGCATACAGAGCCCAGCAGCACAGAGTCAGCGGGCAGCAAGCTGGGGGCAGACGGCGGCGCTGAGAAGAGGCCTCTACCCCATCCAGCGAGGCCACAGCACAGGGTGTGACACCCAAATCCCCTGAGACTGCCAGTCCCGGGGAAGGTCCTGTCTGGAGCCGACAGCGGGAGTTGTGAACGGCCAGAGCCGGCAACAGCAGCAGAGCCTCAGGTAAAAAGGTACTCCATACTCCCATCCCTGGCCTGCACCCTAAGAGTGGAAATTTGTTGAAGGTGGCATGGATTTCATTCTTTCTAAAAGGGGCATTATGTATAATGAGCATTACAGGTGGCATTATATGTGTAATGGCCACACCCCCTTGTTTGTGACCACACCCTCTTTTGTGTGGCCACGCCCCTTTCATGGAGCGTATGCAGAAAAATACTGCTATATTTCCATACCCCCACTTCAAAATCTCCACTTTGACCACTGTATACGGTGTATATGAATTAAAATAAATATTTTTTAATACCCGTAAAACTTTTGCATACAGAAGAGAAAAAAAACACAGGTTTTTCTACTGCCTGGTCTGGGCATGGCAGGTAGTTAGGGGTACATAGTTTAGAAATATTAGACTATTTGGTCATACTGCTGCTGATATTGCAATGTGAATGTTCAGCTTTAGATCTATATCTCTCACATAAACAAAGAAGATACTCAACTGATTGACATAATTACTTGGTTTTTCTTTTCTTGTTGTTTTACCATGTTATACTGCTAAGTGCAGACAGGGACTCTTTTGTAACACGTCTCCTACACTAGTAGAACCTGGGAAGATTAAGAAGGCGGAAGAGAAACAAAAAATGAAATATGGTGAAAACTTTGATAAACCACCAAAGTCGCAAAGTCTCAGTCCACATTATTTATTCATAGCCACTACTTTGCCAATGAGCACAGCTGTGATAAGGCACTGGGGGACTCAGGACATTTTAGATATGGGTTTCCCTATGATCTAAAACCAAGAGCACAGAGGAGGAGATTTACTAGTAGCTGTAAAAACTAAAGCGGCTTCCAGACCAATTCCATCATAAAATAATTATATATATCTGTATATATTTATCAAGTCTTAAAATCCAATTGTGTAGAAGTAACATTGTACAATGTTATTACTACTACTACTGTTACTGTGATCACATATCTAAGCTGTCCTCCATAGCTTTGTGAGAGATACAAATATGCAAGAAAAATCAAGTGAGTTTCAATTGTATGCCCACAGGAGGGGTCAGAGCCACTGACAAGAACAGGGGTGTCTGCCAACTTGAAGCCAAGGGGGTGATTCTAATTGACACAACTCCCACTGCTGTTTCTCCTCGCAACCATGCAAGGGCATGTGTTACGAAGACACATCCCCTTGCATGTGCCTGCAGCAGGAGAAATCATTCAATGGTCGCAAACCATTGAATGATTTTTCCTGCTTTCGCAAATATAAGTCAGTGGAGACTGACTTATATTTGCATCCCACCCGCATTCCCAATGGAACACCCAGCGTTTCCATGGGGATGCCCATAAATTCCCATGATCCAGCGCCAGCACTGCCCCTGTTCCTCCTTCCCCACTGCAAATGGCCTGACTACATTGTAAATTGTCGAGGCCGTTCACAGTTGGGGTTTGCACATGCGCAGAAATTACATTTGTAAATTAGTGGAACTCAGGGTACATGCCTAATGGGCCCTCCCCTTTATCAAGCTCTGAGTCTGGGGACCATTGAAAAGTGGCCATTTTGTTCACCAAAGGGGTATTCCTTTATAACCACTCATTTTTAAAGAGCCCACTGAGGATGTTGTGCTTTAAAATAAATAATTTACTATTTACTGATTTACTTTACCTAGTATCTGACTTTTACACTAAGCTTTAGTATGTTATATTACTGTTTTTTTTCACTATTTTTTAAAATTATTTTCCATCTTATGCTATAATTGTTATAGTAACACCTTTTAACATGATATTTTTCTTAATTAGGAATACTCCTAAACAGCTGACATTTTTCATCTAGCATTTATTGCATTATTTCAACACTTTTCTTTCCTTGTAAACTAATTGCATTCTTTATCATCTTAATTTTTTTATCTTTGTCTTATCACTTCTATATGATTAATACTAATTGTCTTTCCTATATTCATATATATTTTTCTATCTTTATTATTGCCATACAGTCTTTATATTTGTCACATCTTATAATACTGTACATTTTTAAACCATTAAATTCTCTAAATAGCATAGCGTGTATACCTCCAATCACTCTATATTATACTACTATGGATTTATGTGCTAACCAGTGGTGGCTCCAGAGGAGGGGATACAACACAGTAGGGGAGCCCCACCAGTTGCTAGTGAGTCCTGGCCGGTGATGTTTGGCAGCGTTTTGAGTGGCAGTTGGTTAGGCTACCCATTTAAACGTTGGACTCTGCTAAAACTCCTCCTCTGATGCGAACCGCTGCATCGACCAACAGATGTCCTATTTCTTTACCTTCACATTTTCACTGTAACTACCCCCCCTCCCCACTGCACTTCTGCATGTATAACTAACCCTTCTACATCACCGTCATACTGCTATCTTTCTCTCCTCTCCCCTTCCATTATCTACAGAATTTAATGTGGATTTAAAGGGACAGTCACATGACTGCTGATATCATGTAGCCAGTCCATATTCTGCAAGGTCTGGTTAGGAGGTGCTGCAAATGGCATTATCGTACTAGCAATCCCGACTGCTCAGGGTCTTGATTTGTACCTCCTAGGCATTCTCAGGTAACTGGCAAGTATCTATCAACTACATTTGTCAATTGTGAAAACAATGAATAACACTACTGTCACCATGATACTGCATAACATTCTGAATAGGAGAAGAGGCACACTTGCTTCTCATGTTCTGTTCACTCCCAATGAGGGGGCTTGGCCCCTACAAAAGGGGATTTGACCCCTAAAGTGACCTCAGCTTAGGTCACTATGGTGGCCATGCAGAGTGCTGCATTCCCCTACTCCCACTGTCTGCCATGAATAGATGGTGTGTGCATGCACACACCATCTGTTCACCGCTGCCAGAGAGTGACAGGGGATCTCTCAATTGCCCCACCCCACTGCTGCCACTGGGTGGGACAGGAAGAACAGTTCCAAAATATGGGACTGCCCCATGAAATATAGGACAATTGGGTGGTATATTATAAGACAAAATATTAATACAAAAGCCAAATGTAAATTAAAAAAAAACAAGATGAATCCAAAAATAGAAATATTTTAAAACAATCCGTGTTAGAGGAGGGCAATCTGTCTCACAACCAGAGTCTGTAATTATTGTTAAAACCATTTGCTTTGTAATTTTCCCACTCTGACTAAATAAAGACCTTCACTATCTCTGTCACTGAGAATAATTGCTTTAAGAGACAAAAGCTTAAAATAAGATGCAACGAATCGTACAAGCTGAAGCAAATGTATTTCTGCCTTAAGTATAGGCTTTCACTGCAAAGTAACCTATTTATGTTACAAACATTTTGAATACTACAAACAGACCTTTATTAATTGGAATGAACAAAAAAGGACAAATGACGGAGAGTGGGAGTTCAGCCACATTTTTGGACACTCCAACTCCAATTTTACTGTAATTGCACTTGAATCCAGGCTGCAATTATTAAATGACAGTGATACTAAGTAAAGCAGTGACACTGAAATGTTATACACAGATGAAGAAGATTTCAGAATATTGTAACTCGGGTTATCATTTGCCTTTTTTTTTAAGTAGAAATGCCAGGAATCTGTGAGATAGAAATTAATGCCCTGATCTGAGCCGAAAGATCTTTCTGGCAGAAAATCAATTGCAGAAGCAGCATCAATAGCACATAAATGTTCTCTCATCCTACGTACTATAGATCACCTAAAGAATTTATGGATTTGGGGATCATGCATCCTGTGGGAATTGCTTATAAAGCTATTTTCAATATCCAATCGTAGAGAAGAATCATTCAATAATCATTTATTAATGCTTTATTTTGAAACACAATGATTTTAAAATAACACATGTAAAAAAAGTACAGCGATACCTGAAATGTTTTGTAATGTAGTCTGGAATACGTGACCTACATTGGATCCTTCTGAAGGATTGTAATGTATGTGCTTTGTGTTTTTTTGCAGTAATTCATGGAATTCTGCCAGTTCTAATGTCCTGTGGAGCTGCATGATTCTTGTGAATAAAGACTATCTTGGACCTTTATTTTTCATAGCTAAAGAACATACTTACATGTCATAATAAGGCAAAAATAATAAAAGCCGATACATGAATAATAGATTTCTGTAGTGTAAAAATTATGTGGCCCACCAAATTATCGTGATGCTTGATTTTTGCCTGTTTCCACATTTGAACTTTTTCTACCATACCCGACTTTTATGCCCCCAACTATATGCAGCAGACCTACATGATTGGAATCTGATACCTCCCTGTGCCTACGTACCTTGACTTGTTAATGTTACGCACTGTGGTACACATAAAAAATTGTAATTGCAAGTTCTACTTAAATGTGAATCAATGGGAAATAGAATATTAATGCTGAGGTGATTAAAAAAAATTAAAAAATTTGGTGATAGCAAAGCCCCACATTTTTCATTGCAAAACTTAATACAACCAATACTAACACATTTAAGGTAAAGGGGGTATGCAATGTTTCTCGATATTTCCAATCCATGGAAATATCGAGACATGAGTATACAAAGCTATACAAAGTTTAGCTGGATGGTGCAGAGCTGGACCATCATGACAGAATCTGTATCTATCTGACAGCAACACTTAACAACACATACATATTATAACATGTTGTTGGGAATGGCAGGAGGACACAGACTGCCTTCTTGGAAAGTGCAGAACTGAGAAATGGAAACATTTGCAAACAACTCCTTCACTGAGGAATCATGTGTCATATTGATGGATGATTTATATTCACATGCAGAAAATAGATGTGATTTCTATTTTCAAAAGGGTTTCGCACCTACACAACTGTATCTGTAATTTATCCTCTTCTTCAACAGGAAAGTGCTGCTCTAATAACTTTCTGACTTCGATTTTCTTTGAAAAAACAGTCACGTTCCATATTGGTGTCTCCCCAATATCTTAAATACAGTCTTTTAAAAGGGAAAACTGTCCACAGTTGTGGAGTGAGATGGCAAAAAATGACAAAAGCTCTAGAACCTGATTAAAATTTTTAAGCAATGCCGATGTTTATGCAGATGAGCATTTATCTGTAGACAGTGAATCTGCCAAGGTACACTATCGATGCCGTCTGCAATCAGCAGCAAAAAAATAGTGCTATGGATTGTTAGCGGGAGGAGGGCCACAAACAGTATCTTGCCTAGGGCCTCATGAGGTCTAAATCTGCCTCTGGCATGGAGGAACTGTAGACTGCACATCCTATGCAATGAGAGGTTCTATCTTGATGAGGCTTACCATTAGATCTAGTGTTGTTTTAGTGTCTTCCAGGTCACATGTAAGATGGCTGACCCCTAAAACTGGAGGATGGAAACTGTCAAATTTAAGGAAATTCTTTTTGTCTGTGGGTTTTTTACACATTATTGTAGTTAATGAAGAACCTGTTTTCCTTTAGGCACTCATAAGTACATTTTATGGAGCAGTTTTTCAGATAATGTTGATCCAAATGATCTGTGAGCAGCGCTTTAGGGCCATTCCAAACATTTAACAAATCGTCTATGACACGAGAAAATAAGAAAGGTGTTGGTAAATTATTTCTGCTGATAAAACAAAGTCCTATAGTAAATTTATTACTGTTCACAAAAGACAAAGCCAACGCTGATTATATGGCACTTTATGAGCTTTTTAAATAATACTGGTTGTCCAAGAAAAAATGGTTAGGAGTAAGTTCCAGTATTTAAAAAAAAGAAATAAACCAGGAGGTCAGGTATACATTGGATTATTACTTATCAGTTGAACTGCTTCCAGGACCTAATTCATATTTGTATGCAATTGCCTCTTATAATTCACACTTTTACACTAGATTCACAGCATTCCAGGGGAAAAAAAACCACGCTGAAATATGAACTATCTACAAGATGAATTCCTCAGAGAGAAAATGAATGACCTCAAAAACAATGAAAGCCGGAACAAATTAGCAAATTTGAAATGTTAAAGAAACCGGTGTTGCTTTTGACCTGCAGCCTTATATTTAGAGATTGTTTATTTTTTTGGCTCCTTCACTGTCAGCAGTCACAAACCAGAGAGAAAGCCTATTTGGCACAGCTACCGAATCCCAAAAATGTCAACCTTCCCTGAGATGTCATTCCTAAATTTCTATCATTCAATGTTAAAAGCAGAATTACAATGGCCAGTAAGAATACCATTTCAGTCTTGTTTAATGCCTCTCAGATACAGATATTATAAGATTTGTCACCTTCACTCTATTCAATCTGTGGATGAGGGACCTCATCTGCTCAGGAAACCATGCCTGGTGCCTGCATCTGGTCCTGACCTTGGCAGATCACATCTACTCTCCTCCCCGGCAACCTAAAAATCTTCCAACTCCGTTTGGCTTTCTATCATTGCCTAATAGGTTTGTAGATGTTCTTTGAATTTTTTTTTTGCACACTGTTTTCTGATGTCTACTAATTCATAAATTATGCTCAGTAGACTTAGTTATGTTCTGCTCAATTTCAGCGATAATGTGGACCTGTTTTTTTAGTTTATCTATGTTTACAAATGTTTAGGTTTGTTTTATGGTCCCTTAACTGGCTTTAAACATATTTCCTTGTGGCCTTGACCTTTTGCTTTCAGTTCTTTACTAACTTTATTACTACTGTACCTAATGTTAAGCTTAATTTTATAATTAATATCTGTAAATCTATGAAGAGAGTTGTGATATTTCCACCTATCACTTCATATTTGAACTCAAGGGATTATAGACTGTGTATTAACTAGGCTTTTTATTAATCATAGCTTTTATTCTCAATCGTGAGCTCCCATTTCTTTGGAGCTCCACATTTTATGGTTGAATAGCAGGTGTTTTGGGGTATATCTCTGTTCACTTATTCCTTCTTTACTTTTTTCACAATTCAATGTTTCGTATTTGATTATTTTCAGGGTTTTTTTTATTACTATTTTCCTTTTTTCTTTCCCTATTCTTTTTTTCTTCTCTCTACCTTTTCCTCTTATCTTCTTGTTCCTTTTTTAAATGTAGTCTAAGATTTCTCATAGCTACCTGCCTGGGCATCCTTTCTATAGCCTTCCACAATGCCTCCAATGTTCATCCATCAACACTGAAGACCTTAACAATCCACAAAAAACCTCACATCTTCACATGTCCTTTTGAAAATTATTGGGCTTTGTCATTTTTTTTAACAGAGAATCACCCGAAGAAAGACTCTCACCCGTTATTGTCCTCCAAAACTTTCCCCATGATATGCGAACCATGTCTCAAAATGCAATGAAGTTGCTCTTTTGTCTCAGAAGTTCCCTCCCTTATAAATTTCTAGATTCTAAATGTGACTGAGATATATTATGTTACAAGGAAGGATCAGATATGAGGCGATTACTCTAGCTACTATGTAGACTTCTCTAGCTACCCTAAGACTGGCCAATCTAATTTTTAAAAATTCTTTCACAAACTGTTACTTTATCGTAAAGACAAAACCTTGATAGGCAGAAACTTTAGCATCCTACTCATTCCCCTTTTGGATAAATCAGGCTCCTAACCAACAAGGTCTTCTCCATCAACATTGTTAAAAAATATAGCCAAGACTGTAGTTTTTACTGTGCCACATGATACCACATAATATAGATTTGTTCCTCTGTTGTGTCTACCTCTCCCAGACTCTGCCACAGTCCAGAATAGTCCCTAACACTTAGTAATACCATTCCATTTTAATACCAACTTTTCATTTGTTTGAATCTAAAGAGAATAGGTCTCCATGCAGACTTATAACCCTTTCAGACCGAACTCTCAACCCAGGATATTGCTGGGTCATTATGTCACCAACGATACTCCAGGGTGAGCAACCCGCAATTTTAACCATGGTCACAACCATGGTTGAATACGGCTCTGACCCAGGTCAAGGTGCAGTGTGAATAGCTAACCTGTGTCGAGCGACCCGGGTCCTTTTCACAGTATGGAGAAGGTAGTGCTGTCAGCTCCAAGCGCTGCCTCTTCCCCCACCCCCTGATGATGTGACGCCACTCTGCCTCACCCCCGTGTGATGTCAGCGATCTGGCAATAAGCTGGGGTGGACATGGAGCTTTCAGACTGCAAATGCCGAGTCCTGGGGTGGGCCCATGTCCTAAACTATTCCTAGTTACCTGTCTTTGCCTTATCCCTTTGAACTGTGTTTGGTGACTCCTAGCTTGATACCACCTTCCCGATGACCTTATTCTGCCTAAGGCTGTTGGGGGTTCCTGAGTCAGGGCTCAGACATCAAGTTTTCCTTCTGAGATAACAAAAGTTGCTTATGTCATCTAGTTGCATGGACTTCATTATGGTAAAGGAATGACCCTCTGGTCAATAACAGTGCAGATTACCGAGCAACCTTCAATGAACCCAGGTGCTAGGTAATCTGCAGCTGCAAGGCCACCAATCTGTTGGACAGCATTTCGTGCTATTTCGTGCCCTTGCCTCTGAATTAGAGTGGGACATTTAAGCTCTGATAGCTGCATTTGTGAAGATCTTTCATAACAAATCAAGGATGTTCTGGACTGTACTGTGGTGAACCAGGACAGGCTCAAGGGTTAAGTATCTTGATGTCTATATCACTGAAACCTATTCAGCCCCTTAAGCAAATTTTGTCCCTATGTTTAAAACTGTAGCACTGGATATTGATAGTAGGATTTTATGTATAACTTTTTTTATGATTATTATATCCAGTATTATTTTTCAGGAAAAATAGGTCCAGGAACTCCAGATCTGGGGTGGATCAATTAAATAAAGAGAAAGAGAGGGAGAGGGAGAGAGGGAGAGAGAGAGAGGGAGAGAGAGAGAGGGAGAGAGAGAGAGGGGGAGAGAGAGGGGGGAGAGGGAGAGAGAGAGGTATATATTCTTTTAACAAATCTAGACACTCCAAGGGGACTTTAAAATACCCAGTTCCTGATGATATCATATTTATTTTGAGGTTTAGGAACTGAGTCCCTGCTGGTTCCTGCTGAAAAATAGCACTGAATATATTTTTTCCAGACTTTCCCAATCTTGGTATCTCACGTGACTCTTGTAAAAAAAAACATGTTACTAATTTATATGGGCTAGTCATAAACCATGCGTCAGGCGATTGATTCACAACAAAGGTACTGACTTAAATGGGGGTCTAGAGCTTCCTATTCTACAATCCTGTTATGTACAGTAGCATGTCACTTTAATAATGCTATGAGAGTAAGAAAATTGGTAGACTTTCAGAATTCCTTGTTTCAAAAAGGTATGATTGTTACTTTGGATTGGCTTCCCAGGGATCATAGTCCAGCATTGGTTTACTCAGTTACCACCATTATCTTCGCAACTATTGGATAACTCAGGGACTACCCATAATCTTTTCCCTTACCCTTCTCCACTGACCACAATATGGGATCATCCCCGGTTCCTCCGAAGTAGTGACAGCAGAATGACAGCACCATGGTGTGACCGTAGTATAGATAGGTATATATAGGCTTCTCAAAGTTGGTTTTGTCCATTGTTCCACGGATGCCTCTGCCTTCCCTCCTCCTGTCTGTTCCAGTATCATTAAATTATCTGGTGATGACCATTGGTTTTAACACTATGACAAACCTAATCTACCCCCAGGTTGTTATGTTTATTGACTGAAATTCTATCACAGTTCAGTTGCTTGACCAAGAGGGCTTCACTGTCATCACTGTTGCCTTCTGGTGGTTAGCAATACTGACAATCATGAGAGTGTGTCTACACCAGCTTACAGCCCGGATTTCAGTTCCTGACCAAGACACGGTCATGGGGAGTTTTTACATTATCCCTGTGTTTGAGTTTAATTGTCTTACTAACCTTAGTATGTACAGTATGTGTGTCTATCTGATAGGAAAAATACATTGTAAGCTGCGGAATAGGTGTGTGCACAATATACATAACTGTCACTTAAAAAAATTCTACAATTTGTAGCCCGATTAATAACAGCAGCTGTTATCAGAATGTCTGTCACCATGGGGAATAAGTCTCTTGCTCTGTCTAGCACCAGATGAGAAAAGGAGTTCAATCGAAATAAATGGAGAAGGACAGTTGTGGTTGCCAAAGGCTCTATTGAATTTCTACAGCGGTTCATCTTTAATTTCTCTGTCTTCCGCTATCTTTTCTTATCACAACTAAACAACACTATAAGTCACTAGAAAGAAATGCCAGTCACAACTGGCTGCTTTCTTATTGGTGGCCGATAATACTTCTGCCTAAGTGTTCATATTGTATGCTTTCCCCACCCCCAGTCAATGGAAATGACAGGATGTGAGTAAATATGGCTTACCAGGGCTGGGAGTGCAAGGGAGGAGTAACCATGTTCCCCTTGTTACTTCTAGGGTTCCCCACACCTCATAGATAATAATGTCACCTGGAGAAGACCATATTTACCTTCTGTTCATGTCAATGCATGTTATTGTTTTTTTATCCTGACTCCCTCAATGTATAGCACCATGTAATACACTGCTTTAAATGGATTATAATATTAATAATGCATACCACTTCATAGTTATGTATTATGATAAAAAAAAACATACTTGCACCCTGCATTAATATCACTGATTCATGAAATTATCCCTTTTTTGGAGAGATTTGCACTGAAGCTGTATAATTTGAATTCTGAAAGTGCATATTTTATTTTATTTTCTTATGTAAGGCTTCGGGTAGAAATCCACATTGTTGGGTTTGTTGAATGTGCCCCTTAATAAGATCATATTTGGGCAATGAAAAATACATGATTGAAATAATTTAAGGCCTCCTGCAAAATTGACAGTTGATGTTGAACCTGACTGAATCAATCTGTCACATTACTGCCTTGCAGCTGTTGCAGATTTCCATTACTGCTTGCACTACACACATTACATTATATTGGTGGCAGCTGTCATAATGCACAAACATTCCCTCTCTTGCTTCCCTAATTTAATTAACTCATTTTCTGCCAGGCAGTCTGCTCCTCAATGCATCACAAAAACCACTAGTTTTAAAGTGGACAATAACAAATATATCAGGGTAGTTGTCTTCATCAGTTCTAACAAAATAGATCACATTTGTTTTCTCAACTAGTATTATGATTCAATAAAGGAAAACAAATTGTCCAATGAAATGAAAGGCCCATGGATTGAATAAAAATATAAACATCTCCTAACATATTTAAATCCAACTATAGAGTTATTCCATTAACCCCAAATCCTCAGGTTTTCAGTAGCTGGGTATACATAGCAAGCAGGACATTTTACCATCCAAAATTGTTAAAAAGCTCACTTTATTTTCATGAAGAGATTAGCATATGTGTATACAAATGTCACCAAATAATTGCTCAGAAGTCTGTGATTGAGTCCCCTAATGGACCACTTTGAAGACCATACATCAAGACACCACCACCATACTCCTGAGAAATGTACTATTTACAGAAGCTTACCATCAGGCTGCCTTTATCGGTCCATTTATTACTCTAAACAATATCACCTGCAGCTCCACCATGCACATGTGACTGATGTAGGTGTGCATTCCAGCCTGAAACACTTCCTCAAGTCTCCAACTCCACTATGAATAACATCACCACGTAAATGCGTACATGTGATCCACTGCAGAACATAAGCTCTTTCTCATATATGGGCCCATTTATCAACGAGTGATACAAAACTGTTGTGGGTTAAACTTGTTGCATATGATAAATGGTACTCCAGCCAACCAGCTGTGTGTGAAAAATTGTCTGGAGCACCATTTATCATTGACAATGAGTTGTATTGTTTAGAGTGGCAGTTGGTCTAGCTCCTCTAGGGGAGAGATGTAGGGGAGAGGCTGCATTTATAAGCTGTCACTTAGTAAATAAAACCCACATGCAATTAGGAACCACCCTTTGCTTACTTGCTGGTGACATTTTGTACCATTCAGAAAATGTCAGGATTCTTGTATTAATATTCTGAGTGTAGACATAACAATACATCTCAACTGTACAATACTCTAACCTGAGCAACCGGAAACACTTTTTAATATTTTTCATATTCATAGGGACAGTGAATGTATGACATATGGTAACCACATGGCAACAATTTTCCACCATGCCCTCCATATTGAACAGAAAAGACAAAGAGCAAGCTATTAAACTAATACTAGGAATCAGGGACAGACTGGGGGTAAATCAATCGTAGTACTGTACTATACACATGCACAGCAACGGGTGATGGCCTTTTCTCAATGAATAATAGTATCCTGGCCTTGTGACATGCGCCCTTTCTCTGTATGAAGGGCAGCCAAGCAGAGTGCTGTGAGGCCAGCTCCTCTCTCTGGGTGCCATACGGCCTGACCAGCCCATTAAGCCATTGGCTCTTCTGGCATTCATATTTACTGTACATGGTGTTCACATGGCCAATCCGGAGTTGCTAGGAATATCTGGTACATGCATATGGACAGGGTTCTTCTTGGTCCATTAGAAAGTCTGAATTGATACCTATCTGCTTCTATCTAGTTTCCAGTCATTTTAGATATGTGAAAACGTGATGAAAATTATGTAAACTAGATTGAATCAACTTTTAAGGCACAATTCCCATCTCCGCAGTGACAGCATACTGTGTTGCCCTATTTCTGCCAACAAAACATGGGGCATGTTGTATTATGTTTCCATTTAATCAACTAAATTAATTGAAGTTTAATGCCATCAAAGTATTTAAAAAAAGCTAAATATGAGTATATTACACTTTCATATACTGCCCAAATGCACTTCTATATATGCACAAAAGGCCAGTCATATACTGTACATAGGCACCACTGTTAGGAGTCCCAGTGGACTGCAAGACTGATTGAAATATACTTGCTGGAGTAACAGACAAACGGAGGCTGGATGGATGTAACTCACTGCTTTTTCAGGATAATAAATCAGGAACAGGTACAGGTATCAGAACAGGAACAGGTATTAGGAATCAGGTAACAGGACTCAGGTACAAAAAACAGGTAACAGGACTCAGGTACAGGAACCAGGTAACATGACTCAGACGTTCAGACAAGGCTGGGAAAACTATAACTGGCCCTGAGCTCAGGGCAAATGCAGCTTTTTAAAACCAGCACAAACCAATCGCTGCAGCACACAGAGACAGGCCCCTTAATGATCAATATGTGCTGCAGCTGGGAATGGCATTCTGAGAACAGCCCAGTCCAGCTAATTACACCAGCTGGAACTGCTCTCAGAAGCCACAGTTCTGCAGGCAGAACCCAACAGCAGCACCTCTGGCCACCCATAGGTACTGCAGACCAATAAATGATTGCAGCACCTCTGGCCACACAGAGGTACTGCAAGGTGAATATAACAACAGCAGCACCTCTGTATAACCAGAGGCACTGCAGACCAAACAAGACATTAATGGCAGTCCTGACAACCACAGGTGTTATGCATATGCAACACAAAGACACAACCCAGTGCCAGCCATATACTAAACAGAGACACGCCCAGTGTTGTTCAAATATAGCACAGAAGCTATAATCCCCATTACCAGCCATACACTACACAGGAGCACTTTCCAGTGTCATTGATGTATTAGACCCTTGATGGCTAACCTTGGCACTCCAGATGTTGTTGAACTACACATCCCAGCATGCTCTTCTACAGTTGTGCTATTTGGCCATGCTAAAACTGAAGCAGGACCTGCTGGGATGTGTAGTTCAACAACCTCTTGAGTGTCAAGGTTAGCATCACTGTACTAGACAGAGACACATCCATTATAGTTCAAATATAGCACAGAAGCTATAATACCGATAACCAGTCATGCACTGTACAGGATCACTTTCCAGTGCCAATGATATACTACACAGAGACTCATCCAGTGTCATTCAAATATAACACAGAAGTTATATACCCCAATCACTTCAAATACCGCACAGAACAACTTTCTAGTGCAAGCCATAAATGACACAGTAACACCAGCCAGAACCATTCATACACAGCACTGTGCCAACCCCACAATACCAGCCAGTCATAATCAGATCAGTGGCACCCCCTTAGTGAGAGTGAGAGGATGGCATCACTAATTAATATTGTGAACAATATCGTTCAGTGTGTGTATGCACTAGATCATTTGTCCATGAACACGTTAACAATATAGGAGGTGCTGCAACTCATATAGTGTGTTGGCCCATAGGTCACTATAGAACCGCTAGTGGTGCTAGAACTTATTCTCACAGATACAATAGATATTTGACAGAGTATAGATTGCTGCTTCTTACACAGGGTGTGTACCCTTAAGTTGCAAAAATTGAGACAACCACAAAAAATGCAGCTGCCACTTTAAGAAGCGCAGTCTTACTCAATAAATTATTCACACATTATAATCATAAATAATATAATAATATTTATTAAAAAAGAAACAATTCATATGAAGCTTTGATTCTTAAAGTGCACTACAATCATAGACAAACAAGACTCACAATACACAGTTTAAAAGTTCCTCCAGAGGCAGTAGCAGTATTATAGTTACCAGTCCAGTGTAATTGTAAATTCCAATAGCTGTAAAGATGTTGCCTCTTTTGATTATGGTATTGGGTCAGTCTCTCCACTCATTTACCAGAAATGCTCTCCGGATAATTTGCAGGACAAGAATACTGCTGCAGTGGGCAGACCTCAGGATGTTGACATCCACCAGCTTGTATATAACAGTTGGTCCGCGGGAACTAGTAAAACAAGGCTCTCACAAAAATGCGTTTCTCCGCCTGTGTCACAACTCGGCGGCTTCCTCAGTTTCCTCAAACATCCTGAGGTCTGCCCACTGCAGCTGTATTCTTGTCCTGCAAATTATCCGGTGTCCATTTCTGGTAAATCAGTGGAGAGACTGACCCAATACCATAATAAAAAGGCGCAACATCTTTACAGCTATTGGAATTTACAATTATGCGGGACTGGTATTTATAATACTGTTCTGCCTCTGGAGGAACTTTTAAACTATTTAAAGCCTCTTATATATTTTTAGCCTTTATAGAAAGCCGCAATTACCCTTTATCAATTAATTGTCATAAGTGTTGTGAGTCTTGTTTGTCTATGATAGTTGTCCTAATTAAGTGCACTTTAAGAATTGAAGCTTTATATGAATTGTTTCTTTTTTAATAAATATTATTATATTATTTATGATTATAATGTGTGAATAATTTATTGAGTAAGACTGCGCTTCTTAAAGTGGCAGCTACATTTTTTTGTGGTTGTCACAATCTCTATTTTTTTCATATAGTGTGTACCCAGCTTAACCGGGGTATTTAAATAGGTGTAGAATTTTTCAACAGTCGAAAAATTTACCTATTCAATTAAAGTGACGATTTTTCGACTGTGGTATAAAATCTGGTATGGTCGAAAAACACGAGGAATGGCAAATTACTAGTCTTTGACTAATTTTCAGTCATGTTTCATTAGTCAAAACATGACTAAAAATCTGCCGAAAATGGCCGCAATTGAATAGGAAAGTCCGTTGTTTCGGCTAGCCAAACTGAATAGACTGAATTGAATACCCCCCCCCCCCCCAAAGTTTCTCTGCACTGCAAGTTCCACCTGCAGTGCAACATGGTTTTGCCCAATTGCATGCTTTTTTACTTTACTTACAATCATGACTCAGGCCCAGAGTACAGAAATGTTATTTTTCAGCAGTAAGCAATGTGTAGTTTTTCATGATATCTGTACCTACAGTATGTTCACAGATGTACTTATGATAGCCACAAGGGCATCAGTTTAGATATCCAGTTTGGCTGTTAGTCAAACTTTAAACACAAACACTTGTAAATGTTACTATATGTTATATTTAATGAGTCATGTATTTACCAAAAACAGTTATATATCCAATTGAAAAACACTTGTGGCTATTCTGGTATTATGCATCTTTCAATTTGTATGTTTTTTGTTTTAGTTTCTAGGTTACATTTAAAATATCCATGGACTGCATTTCCTGCACACAAACCACTTCTCAAATGGATCTGTAGGCCTGATTCAGATCTTCAGCATCTTTGGATGCTGCTTCTGTGCGGAAATATGCCAATGCTGCAGGAGATGTCTAGTGTTATAAAGCTGCAGCATCGGATCATCTGCATGACAATCAGTCTTAAGGTGCGTACACACGTACAGATTTTCTGTCTGATCTATCTGGTGGGAACAAAAACCTGGAAATGTATGGGAGCAAACACTTGAAAACAGACAGTGATCAGTCAGACAAATCATTTAAATCATTCTGATATAACAAATCTATCAAAGCATATATTTTTTTCTGTTTTCCTGCATTTGGGTGGAAATTTTTGATTGTCCTATGCTCCCATACATTTCCAGGTTTTTGTTCTCATCAGATAGATCAGACGGAAAATCTGTGCGTGTGTACGCACCTATAGGAGTAAAAAAGAATTTGATGGCAGATAAGAACCTCTTGACCCATCTAGTCAGCTCTATTTCTCTTTTTGTCAACTTCAACCCAATTTGTTCTTTAGGAGTAACCGGGTGTGGTAAGACACAGACACCATCTGGTTTCTGCACACCTCAAAATGGGGCCAATTGTGGTACAAATATCAATTGTGATATTTGTACCACAATTGAAATGAATGTGGCCATAAATGTCAGTATTGTTTCTACAGTTATGCTAATAACTTTACTGAACAGGTTCATTAAAATTAATGTGAAAATGTTACTGGAGTTTTTAAAAAGAATAGTCTGACACTTGGGAACATGTCTGTAGCTATTAGGGAATCACAAATGATTCTGCATTGATTTCCCATGGCCCCAATGCTCCTCAAAAGTATTAATTGTTTTATTTATATATCAATAGAGATTCTAAACCCAGACTTCTAAATGTCTATTGATGTGATAAAAAAGTAAATTAACTGCTGGGGGCCCCTATGCAAATGGAAACAAACATGATTTTTTTTTTTACAGGATTATTTGGAATACACAACATCTGTAATATATATGATAAATAAATGTCTGACTATACAGTTTGGCTAATAGTAATAAAAATAACCTGACATAGTTACCCTCATTTATTTAAATGGAATTTATACATGTTGTGCACACACACACACACACACACACACACACACTCACACATATACACACACACCGAAATGAATGGGCAAGTAATCATAAACTTTGCTTATATAGTACAAACAAATTATGCAGCACAGAGCATATCTCAGCAAATCTATCTATCTATCTATCTATCTATCTATCTATCTATCTATCTATCTATCTATCATTGAAACAAACAAACAAACAAACATATTTGTATTACATGAGGTTAATGCAACAGAAAATTTATATATGTAAACATACCATTTCTCACTCGTGACATGTGGCATTGATAGTGGTAGCCGTCCCATTTTTTCTTCAGATTGCTATTTTTTCTTTGATTGCTAACTATTGCAGGGAAGGCCAAATAATCTACAGTGTTCATTCTTTTTCAATCACAGGTAAGAAGTGAGCAGCTGATTCACTGGGTGGCATCACGTAACTATTCTTGGATGGGTTACTATGGCAACTCCTAATGTGACATCAGTGATGAGAGGCATTCCAGGCAAGTCAAATTGCACTGTGCAGTCTTGTAATGGGGTACCAGGATCTGTGCATAAAAGCAAATTTATATCTATTATGTTTTAAGTAAAGCAATGACAAGTAGAATGAGAGCAAAATAGAAATATAGTGTTTCATGATGTAAAAATGCTTACCCACCTATATTATATGTTCCTTAGCTACCAATACTAATTCTTCTGTCAAATCTATTTGGACTATTATTGATTTTATTTACCCCAGTTGGTACTCTTTACCTAGAACGGCGCCCACGATGTCCATCGCAGTCATCGGGGGTAAAAAATCGCGGGCATCGCGGCTATCGCATGCACTAAAAAAACGGGTGCGACGCGATGCCCATAGGGATCAATGTTAAAAGTGTGATTGGACGCGATTTTACTGTTCAATGCCTCAATGCCCGTGATTTTTCCATAGGAAACAATGTTTAATGGGCCACAGAGCCCTAATAGTCCCCCTGAAGTCTGAAATGGCCCCCACAATTGTTAACGCCACCCCACGATCAACGTGAACCCGAAGCGTGGCGAGCGCAGCGAGCCCGCGAGGGGCGGCGGTACGTGTCCTCCGACCTTTTCATACCCCCACTATCCACGTCGGCGTGGAGTTGAGAATAGAATAGTGTGGCGAGCGCAGCGAGCCACCGAGCCCGAAGCGTGGCGAGCGCACGCGGATACCTGTGAAGCCCGCGAAGGGACGCGTTTACCTGTGAAGGTATCCGCGTCCGCTCGTCACGCTTCGGGCTCGGTGGCTCGCCACACTATTCTATTCTATTCTCAACGACGTGGATAGTGGGGGTATGAAAAGGTCGGAGGACGCGTACCGCCGCCGCTCGCCACGCTTCGGGTTCACGTTGATCGTGGGGTGGCGTTAACAATTGTGGGGGCCATTTCACACTTCAGGGGGACTATTTGGGCTCTGTGGCCCATTTAACATTGTTTTCTATGGAAAAATCGCGGGCATTGAGGCATTGAACAGTAAAATCGTGTCCAATCACACTGTCCCCTATGGGAAATCACGGGCATCGCGGGCATCGCGTCGCACCCGTTTTTTAGTGCATTTGATGGCCGCGATGCCCGCGATGGGCGCCGTGCTAGGTAAAGAGTACCCCCCAGTTTAGTTAGAGGACTGTTCTCATTATGAGCCAGATGCACTAAGCTTCAAAAAAGTGACAAAGTGGAGAGTGATAAACTACCAGCCAGTCAGCTCTGAGTTTGAAAGATGACAGAAAGAATGTGATTGGCTGGTTGTTTATCACTCTCCACTTTCCAAAGCAACAAATCAACGACTCTCATGCCATAGACTATTCTAGAAATACTAGATGTTTCTTTCCACTCAAGGATAACTAGAAGCTCATTTGTCACTATGGGCAATTACTTTACAAGGGATGATGACACCAAAGTGCATTCAATGGACTTGAGTTAATCTGCATGAATGCAAATAGTTGTGAAAAATTCCAATCCCATGAATAAATGTTTTTTTTAGGAACCAATTTCATTGAAGTGTTTGCACCTGCCCAGGACCCCACTACCTAATGTTCTCAGGTTAGGCAGTACAGCACGTAAGTTGGTAAAGCTGTTACTCCATACCAGCTTCTTGGTGAGAAAGGTCCATGATACAGTTTGCTTTAAGGAGGTGATTCTATAACGTTTGTGCATGTGTAGACCTCGGCACCAAATGGCTTCGGCGAGTTACACACTCGCTGCGCCGTTCATTGTGACGGGGTGCAAACATGGCTGGACTATTGGAACGCCCAGCAATTTATGGGCGTCCCCATGAAAACGCAGGGTGTTCCCACCCATCAAATGATTTCTCCTGCTAGAGGCCGCATGCGAGGGGTATGTTAGCGAACCCATCCCCTCGCATGGTACTGAGTGGATTCAGTGGGGGGAGGCGTTCGGATGGGTGGTGTCTCAGCGCTCGGTAAGCAGCGATATTTGCTGCTTACCGAGCCAACCAGAATCAGGCCTCAGGCCTTCCAGATTAGCTTCATGAGTCTTATTATATCACACTTGTGAAAATGTTGTATGCTTAAAGTAATAGTGATCAATAATTAATTAATTCACAATAAATTCTAAAGTAATATTGTATACAACTCATGTATGTCATCCGCCATTACTGGGCATATACCCTAAAAAGCAATAACACAATGGATTGTAAGAAGGGTCGTAGGGGGAAAAGTGATATCAGGTATGTTTGCTGATACCGCATCTCCCTCATGATGAGAAGTGTGATATATGACAGGGGTTCTATTATGGATCCCTGTCATTATTACTGCTGCTATCTTCAAGATAGAATGATGATATGCGGAGGCACCAACCATTCAGACATAAGCGGAACCATCAGATTTGTAGGTACTTGCTTCCTAGCACGGTGCCCATCGCATCGCATACCATAAGGCATACGATGGTATGCGATGCAATGCTAGCCGATGTTATACAATTTTAAATTGTATACCATTGAATTGTATGCCATTGTATAACATATACAATGGTATACAGTTTTAAATTGTATAAGCACCCTAATGGGTGTTTTCAATGTTAAATGTGCCCCCTATAAGATAAATAATTGTATAAGCACCATAATAGGTGCTTACAATGTTAAAAGCACCCCCACTCCACCCGTACTATCAACGACAAACCAAAGCGTGGCGAGCGCAGCAAGCCCGCGAGGGGTGGCGGTACGCGCCCTCCGACCTTTTCATACCCCCAACTCAGCGTGGAGTTGAATTTATATAGTGTGGCGAGCGCAGCCAGCCACCGAGCCCGAAGCGTGGCGAGCGGACGCGGAATACATGTGATGTAATGCGTGTCCGCTCGCCGCGCTTCGGGCTCGGTGGCTCGCTGCGCTCGCCACACTATATAGAATCAACTCCATGCCGATGTGGATAGTGGGGGTATGAAAAAGTGTGCATTTAACATTGTAAGCACCTATTAAGGTGCTTATACAATTAAATATCATATAGGGGGACCATTTAACATTGAAAAAACCTATTAGGGTGCTTATACAATTTAAAATCGCATCGCATTGCATTGTATGCCATATACAATGATATACAATTTTAAATTGAATACAATGCCATACGACTGAATATTGTGGGCGCCGTGCTAGGAAAAAAGTACCGATTTGTATGTAAACAATCATAGTAGCTCCATCATGGTTGTAGGATGTGAAATGCTGGAGCCACTGCTACTGCATACAGGGCCGCAGATGCTGGCTGAGATACTCCCCAGTTATGGCTGTGACATGTCTGGATTTTTGACAATTCTCCCCATTACCTCCCTAAGTGATTCCTGACTGTCAACGGTGCACCGGCTACCATTTTTCTACACCCAGTGCTTATGCTTTCATGCATAGTTGAGTCAATTTCCATGTCAAAGGAACGATATACTGTAGCTCTTTGGCCACATTTCTTCCATGAAGACCACTTCTGACTAGAATTCTCTGAACAGTTTATAGGTATACTACCTGGTCCCGCTGGTTTTCGCCAGTTCTGAGCTGATGGCACTGCTGGACATCTGATTTCAAAGGGAAGTAAACATGATGTGTCTTTCATCTGATGCTCTAAGTTTTCTTGGTCGACCACTGCATCTACAGACTTCAATGTTGCTTGTTTGTTTGTGCTTCTTAAAATCAGCTTGAACAGCACTTGAAACCCCAGAGACTTTCTAATGCAGTATAACTATCTTGTGTCTTGTTGCTGTGCTCAGTTGTGCTGTGCACAGTGTATATGTCCTCCCCAACCTTATCTTTGAAATAAAGTTTGGCCTTTCCTCACATCATTTTAAGCCTCCTACACAGCTGTTTTTGTTTGGCATGGTTATAAACCAGAGAATAATGCTACAAAATCCCTGATTGTGCAAGTGTATCTAGATGTCTTGATTTATTGCTGTTTTGAAGTGTAGTCATGCTAAATATTGATTTGATTTATATTTATCTTCTGTTCAATCAGTTTGCAGTTTATTAATTGCTAAAAATAAACTAACACTTCCATTTTCGAAAGCCTTCTTATACCCCTTTCACACTGCACTTTTAAAATGGTATATTGACAGTGTTTTTTTTTTTTCATTTTAAAACGTTTAAGGCTGCAATGTGAAGGTGCCAGAGTTGATTTACCGGTTAAAGTTAACTGGTATTTCAACACGTTTAGAAAGCAGAGTCCTACACGTTTCAAAGCCGTTTTTAGGCAGTGTGAATGGCTCTATTTCTATGGCTTGAAACGTGTCCCTTGGGGGTTAAACAGGTTGAATGTGTGAATGGTATTAAATGCTTTTTAAAACTGTTTTCACCTGCAACGTGAAAGGTCTTAAGGTTCAGACCCGTTTTAAAGTCCCATTTAAGAATACAGGGTCAATACCCGTTTCTGCAATGTGAAAGCAGTATTACTCTGCAGCATTTTTTCAATACCTGTCTAGGTGTGCACCATACTGTATATTCAGTGCATTGTGACTTAGACGCGTGCAGTTGGACGATAATTGCTCGGCTGCCAAAACAGCAACTGTACGTAGCCCTGTCTGTAGTTCTCTGGTGCTGTCATGTTTTTAACTCTTTAATATAATACATATTTATTTTACATCATTTATTGCCACAGAAACATTAATACCTAATAGCCTGGCAATGTGGAGTAACCATTTACCCTGAGATAAGCAATGTAAAAAGTAAATGTTCAACTTTGCTGGTCTGCCAAACCTTTCTATCTTTAAGCTATTGCTTGTCAGTAGACATTTTCCATAGAATGTTCTACAGAAACTTGCAAAATAACTACAATGTCTACTGGAATAATACAATACAATTAATAATAATAATAATAATATTAATAATAATAAAAGTAATAATAAAAGTGGTTCATTATAATTTCAACGAATATAGCAGATCTTGATATTCAACTTAAACTGCTCTTTCCCATAACGATTTGCAGATAAAAAATTATTATAGATACAAAAGTATAACATTAAATGAAACAGCATATGGTATGAATATCCTGCTAGAACATTTCCCAGCAGCCTGTTTTCTGGAACAATGTAACATTACTGCACAGTTTGTTTGTACTATAACTGGGTATTTGGCTTTTTTCAGTGATGTTTCAACAACAGCAGCAGGTTGGAGAGGAGCTAAAAATAAGAGGACGTGACTTTCCTCAGCACCTTTGTAATTTAATCACATTTTGTGAAGGGTTTTCTTTTAGCACAACCAAAAACTAGATTACTTTACTGCAGCCCTATACTTCTATGGCTTAAAATGTCATTAGTGTTACCTGGATTATATATATATATATATATATATATATATATATATATATACACTGTATACAACAAAAAATACTAATGCGCAGAAAAAAGGATAAATGCAACAACGATAGTGCATGAATCCATTTAAAAATATTTATTGACAGACACACAGAATAGAACACTGTGGGCAAGAATGACGTACCCCAAGTGGCGGTACTACACACCACTGATGTCTTGCATGAATCAGTGCTACATGCACAGGGATACTTGGTGTGGTTACACTCTAGCAGCCGAGATGACTTGCGGCTTCCCTTCGCCGAACACTGCAGCAGCCTGGAGGTTGTCACTCAATAGATCCTTTGGTAGGAGACGACGCTAGGCCATGCCCATTATATACATACATATATATATATATATATATATACTGTATATAGTAAAAGTTACTTCTTTACTGGCAGCTGAAGGGACACATTTGCAGATGAGTGATCAGGTCTGAACCAGGCCCATAACTAGGTGGTGATGGAGAATTTTCACCTAGGTTTAGTTGAGATGTGAACAGGCTAAATACTCCCAGACCTCCCAATCATCCTTACTTTGGTGGGACAGTCCAGCCTATTGGGCACTGTACCACGGAAGGGTGAAAGGGGAGTGTGTGTGTGTGTGTATTCTCATCTGGATGACCTTGAGTAGGAATGAGTTGGAAGCACAATGTTGCACTCAGAGCTGGTTTAAGGTTTAGGGCGGCCAAGTGTAAAACCAACTTTTGAGACACAAGGTAGTTTTAGGGTACACAGATTTGTCGCAGGAAATATTGGAGCTTATAAGTATTCATCATAGTCTGGAATTCACATTCTCTGGCTTCTAGAATTTAATATTTATAGAGTATGAGTTTTAAAATTAGAGCGAGCATTTGTGGTGGAAACATTTAGGCCACCGTGGTCTATCTACACAGTATAAAGTATGATGGGCCTAGATTTATTTCTCAGAAGCAATTGTTATACAATGTTATATGTAAGTATGCATAATAAAGGCATTCCAATTAGTCACTCTCGCTTTGCTGTATCTAGTCTTTCATCCTGTACCATTTTCGAAGGTTGCAGATTGTATCCTGTATTTGAAAAATTAGCATGGTCCAGACCATACTTTCCTACTTTTGAAAATGCATTTCAGGGAGATTGTGGAGGTGACACCTATAAGTGCGGACATGTACTGCTACATCTGAGACGTGTCATACAATGACTTACATCCAAATGTAGAGGAGTCCCAAAGCAGTTAATAAGAGCTACTGTACTTGTTGAAGAATAGACACTCATACTTGTTATGTATTATTTTACAATTGGTTACCTATAAGTGGCCATAAAAAATCTTATTTAAAATGCTTTTACCCATAGGGATCATTTGTGCTTTATAACCAATTCCATCTGAATGTAGATATTTCTGACTCATTCCCCCCCCCCCCCCCCCCCCCAAAATGTAACAATTGTATAATGTGGATTAGGTGAATTCAGGGAGATTACCGGACTCTACAGGGAGTTTGCTACTGTTTCAGGGAGTCTCTTGCAAAATGCAGGACGGTGAACAACTATGGTCCAGATATGAGCGCATGCAAGCACTGGCAATGCAGAGTCATAGACTGTGTGATCTATACTAATGACCAAATAGGCATAAGTCAAAGCTCAATAAGGGGTTTTATTACAACTGTGTTTTATGCAGAGTAAGGGCCAGATGTATCAAGCTTCAAAAAGTAATAAAGTGGAGAGTGATAAACAGCCAGCCAATCAGCTCCTAACTGTCATGTTACAGGCTGGTTTATAAAAATGACCAGTAGGAGCTGATTGGTTGGTTGTTTATCACGCTCCACTTTATTTCTTCTTGAAGCTTGATACATCTTGCCTTGAGACAGGATTAGATTAATGGATTCTAAAATGGGGTTGTTGGGTTCTTTAAGAACTTGTTTTTCATAGCAGATTCATTGATACTGTAAATTGATTTTTGAGGGGAATGGTTGGTGGGTGGAGGGTAGGTAATGGCTTGTGAATGGGTAAATGGGTTTGCTGGGGGTAAATGATAGTTGTAAATGGGGGTGGAGATAAATGGGCATCATAATTATGTGGGCACAGATGTATGGCATAATTATGTATTTTGCGGGATCAGATGTCAACATAATTGTGTATTGTGGGTACTGATATGTGGCATAGTGTTTTATTTGCGGCACTGATATTTGGGATAATGATATATTAGGGGTACTGATGTGTGGCATATTATGTATATGTATTGTATTGTATTGTACACTGTTTTGTGGAAAAAAGGCCTTGATAAATGGGCCCCATAGTGCTTTAGCTTTATCTGTGTACAATACAATTGATTCCACTACCATAAACATTAGACTAAAGGTGCTCATACACGGTGTGATGATCGCACGCATTATGGTCAGGATCACATTGCATCACAACACATGCGACTTGCATGCAATGCGATCTGAGGGCAGTACAAAAAGTATGTGCAGCACATACTTTTTGTACTATTCGATGAGATGCCCGCGGGAGCATGCATCGCATCACACAGTGAAAACGCACTGTGTATGGGCACCTTAAGGTTGACCCTGCAGCTGGGGCCAGTGAAACTGTATATGAAACATGCCCAGAAAACATGTCTGACACCATTTTGGTTTTTAGGATGCTTCCCACTGGTGCCCACAAAGGCCAGCAGCCTTTCAATCATACTGAGGCATTTGGGACACCATGCTAGACATCACAGCTATAGATCTATTGAATTTACATAAATCTCTGAACTGGGCCTTTAGTGCATATTTGCAAATTTGAACAATGTTAGTAAATTAACATCAAATGTCTGCTTAGAATAATTAGTTACAGTTACACTCCTTTTTTAATATAACATTATTTGAAAATGTTTAATACAATACTATGGATATATGTCAGAGACGATTGGTAAGTAGTGTATGTAGTATATGAAATGGAACAACATCATGTAATTAGCCCAGTTTTATTCTTTCTCATTGGTTGAGCATTATGGCTGGAGGATAGATAAATCTCACACTTGTCAAAAATGCACAGTTGAATTAGCATGAACCAGCTCTTAACCAGAAAGTGTAAGCACAAGGTAGATTGAAAAAAAAACAAAATCAAAATTTAGCATAAAGTGTATACTGTATATAGAATATTTAGGGGTTTATTTAGACCTGATCGCTGCTCTGCTACATTACAAGCCTGCATTTGCTTAGCATGGCTTGTGAAAATTAGTTGGATTGGCAATCCGCTGAAAATCCATCTGCTCACCATGAAATGAATTTTCAAAGCGTGTACAGTCATCGTGTAATGCAGGCCGTACTCGGCGGCTGTGATAGAATCAGGCTGATTGAGGGCGAAGCTGAGAGGTCACACACACCCCCTCCCTGAATTGCTTGGGAAGGCCGGATTTTCCGTGACATTCCCAGCAAACGGTCCAATACCACCCCCAAACGCAGTCTTCCTGTCAATAACCTTGTGAACAGGCAACAAAGAAAAGAAGTAGCAGGATTTCATGGAAGGGAGAACTCATACGTGTACTAACGGCTGTATACATGTTCAGTCTATTGACAATCGGCGATCAGGTCTGAATAAGGCCCATAGTGCAGTGCGTAAGGGTATATAGTACAGCAAATAGAGAGACTTTAGATGCAATGTAGTGTACAGCACATTTTATAAGGGGGTGCACCATCAAAGGGTTTGCCTAGCGCCACCCATTGGGCATGTCTAACACCACCCATTGGGTGTGTCTAACAGCGCCAATCAGCCCAATCAGCCGTGTCTACCATCATCTATTGACACTCGCTACAATATAAAACGTCGGTACTTAAGGCATGCGATGCGATTGTACCCGATTTTGAGCCTTTCCCGGGAGGAGTGTACAATTTTAATATTGCGTCGCATCACATGCCTTAACTAGTGGCATGCGATGCGACGCGATTATACCCGATAATACATTGTACAGGCACCCTGATGCCTGATTACAAAGTTAAATGCACCCCCATACCCGATTTTTAATTGTACACCCACCCTGATGGGTGATTACTATGTGAAATGCCCCCCCCCCCCCCCGTTGTTAATGCCACCCCAGTATCAACGCCAACCGGAAGCGTGGCGAGCGCTGCGAGCACGCGAGGGGCGGCGGTACGCGTCCTCTGACCTTTTCATACATAAGATGATCATTAATTTGTTTATTGAATTATTGGATCTTATTTTGACAAGAAATTATTTATTTTTCAACGGAGCCTACTATCTCCAAATAGCCGCGTGTATGGATCGGCAGTGGCACCGTCCCTGGCACACAGTTATATGTTTGCCATTGAGAAATAAATATTTTTTGCTAATCAATCCATATCTGAATGTCTATTCGCATTTTATCGGTATATAGACGATCTGCTTATTCTTTGGTCAGGGAAGAAGGAGGATCTAATTGCAGTGTTGGAAAACCACAATAAGACAGACCATCCTGTTAAATTCACATACGAGACAGACTTTGTGCAAATACACTACCTAGATGTTTCCATCAGTAGATCTGGCTCACGTTTGGAAACTTCTTTGTTTACAAAATGTACAGATAGAAATAATTTATTACATGCAAGAGTTTTCATCCGCCTAGTCTTAAATACAGCTTACCCTATTCTCAATTTATTTGGTGCTGTAGGATTAATAGTAATGAGTGTAATAAAAAAAGAACAACTTGATTAACTGTTTAACAAATTCCTCATGAGAGGATATGATGAAAAATTACTCAGAGAACAAAAAGAAAAAGCCTTTTTGCTCAATAGAAGCGATTTACTTACCTCACAAGACAAATCAAAAACTGTGTCACGAATTCCATGGGTGACACAATTTAACACTGGGAGTGCCACAGTTAAAAATCTGACTTGAAAATATTGGCCAATAATGACTTCGGACAAAACTTTAATATCAATCAATAAACAGAGCATTATGCATTACCATACCAGGGGCAAAAATTTAAGGGACATATTAGTGAAACCAGATGTCTCGCCAAATAACATCCATTAAATGCAGTATCATAAAATGTGATGTTTTAGCTGCGCAAAATGCGTGACATGCTGATCATTAATTACTGGGGATTCATTTTCCCACCCACGGACAGGTAAAAAATTTCAGATAAAACACAGATTGAGCTGTACTTCCATATATGTAATTTATGTGATCGTTCTACAGGTGCGTACACTAGGGGGCGATTATTGCAACTATCGCTGGAAATATGGTCGCTGAGCGGTGGTGGCTGTGTTTTTTTGGGGGGGGGGGGGGTTTGGGAGCACCCACCTAAAAAAATGGAAATCGGAACCCCTGTATATACTAGCTAAGCCTGAAGCAAGAGCTTTGAAACTAGTCTGCTACCTTGTGATTGCCTCTCTGTTTCTGTATGTGTGAAAGAGATGTAGTGTTTCGGTTACACATGGACACTAGACATACATACATTTACAGATGTAGCCTCTCTCATTCAGCTGGATGGAATTGCCAGCGTCCGTTGGAAGGGGGCGCTCGCACGAGACGCTCACGCGCCCGTTCCAATATTATCATATAACAGGTTGTTAGCATATTTGAGGCCAAAGATATGAACCTGCCAACCAACGTTGAGGTTACTCCTGTCAAGTAGGTCCCTAACCCCAAGCATGGAACTACCTCAGTAAGATAGCAACTTTCATTACAAAACGGTCAATAGGTTGACCACTATTGGGTGTCAGGCAAAAGCTCAACACAAGTTAAAAATCAACATGTGTTTTTCACTTCTTTTCAAAAAAGGTGGGTTTTTGTTACTTTACAAGTGGTAAAAAGCTGAGATTATAGCATAGTGCCCGAAGCAGGGGGATGCCGTACACTTACACGGTGTCTATGTGGACATATACACAAAAATACATAAAAACCTCATGACGACCTTTTCCATGGCAACCCTCAGGGCCGGCGCTACCCACTCAGCAGAGGATGCAAAGCAGGTAGGCGCCATGCAGGAGAGGCGCTGTCCCTGCTGTCCTCCGTGCCTGCCGGCTGCTGCTGCGCCTGTCACACTTCATCACAGGCAGCAGCGCTGGAGGCACAGAGATCCTTTCTGCTCATTATCAGCTGGTCATCGGCAGGGTCCGAAAGGGGGCGGAGCTACATGGATGGATGGGCGTGGCCACACGGACCAGAAGGGGCGGGGCTACAAGGGAGCAAGGCTGACAGAAGACACCAGGAAACAGGAGAGGATGAGCTGCCAGTGCCACCATTGTAAAGTGTGAGTGTACTAATGTCGGCAACTGATGTGGGCACGTGTGTAGGCACTAGGCAGCACTACTAATGTCAGCAACTGGTGTGGGCACGTGTAGGCAGCACTACTAATGTCGGCAGCTGATGTGGGCACGTGTATAGGCAGCGCTACAAACGTCGGCAACTGGTGTGGGCACGTGTATAGGCAGCGCTGCTAATGTCAGCAACTGGTGTGGGCACGTCTATATGCAGCGCTACTAATGTCGGCAACTGGTGTGGGCATGTGTGTAGGCAGCGGTACTACTGTCGGCAACTGGTGTGGGCACGTGTAGAGGCAGCACTACTAATGTCGGCAACTGGTGTGGACACATGTAGAGGCAGCACTACTAATGTCGGCAACTGGTGTGGGCACATGTAGAGGCAGCGCTACTAATGTCCGCAACTGGTGTATGCATGTGTACAGGCAGCACTACTAATGTCGGCAACTGGTGTGGGCATATGGTTACACAGTGCTACTACTGTCGGCAACTGGTGTGGGCACTACGTTTAAGCAGAGGTACTACTTTCAGGCAACTGGTGTGGGCATGTGTTTAAGCAGAGCAACTACTTTTGGCAACTGGTGTGGGTGTTATGTATAAGCAGAGGTACTACTGTCAGCATCTGGAGTGGGTATATGGTTACGCAGCGCTACTACTGTCGGCAACTGGTGTGGGCACTACTTGTAAGCAGAGTAACTACTTTTCGCAACTGGTGTGGGTGTTATGAATAAGCAACGCTACAAATGTGGGCATATGCAGGAGTACTCGGGGCATTATGTGTAGCATAATGTGTGTCAATGTCATATGGGCATTATAGTGCATGGCATATTATGTAAGGGGAATTACAGTGTGTGGCATAATGTGTAATGGGCATTATGGTGTTCTGCATATTGTGCAAGGGGCATCATGATGTGTGGCATTACGAATAATGTGCATTACTGTGTGTGGTTACTATAATGTGTTATGGGCTTTGAGGTGTTATTGGTACTTTTATATGACCACGCCAATTCCCCATGAAGCCACGCTTCTATAATTTTGTGCGCGCCTTCGGCGCGCACTGTCCCGCTTTTTTTAACACATGGCACCGAAATGGCTACTTATGGCACTGGTGAATAAGATTGTGCTACTGTGTAGTGTAATTTGGAGTGGGAGCATTATTGTGTGGCCACACCCCTCCCTTTGTAAAGTTTGGGTGGGCGCAAATTTATAGTTTGCAGGAGGGCGCCGAACCCCCTAGCACCGGCCCTGGCAACCCTTTTCATTTGTTGACCAATAGTCGACCTATTGACTACCAACCCTATCATACCCACAAGAAGTTAGGCTGTTGTTTTCCTATCATTTTGGTGTCTTTTCTGGTCGAGGCGCTGCCCCACATCTGGGGTAACTGGTGACAATCAAACAATGCCAGAGAACACACAGTACTCCAATATAGGGGGACAATGCATTAGTGACGCCGGCCAGACACAACACAGCCTGCTAATGTAATGACACAATGCCAGGCAGCCAGCAGCACCATCCCCTGTACACACACAGCGCTGTCTGCTCCCGCTGCTAGCTGCCTCCCGTCCCGGCGCTGCTCGACTGTGGGAGTCCGCCTACCCCGGCGAGAAGGGCGGGTCACACAGGCAGCAGGCCGCCCGGCTCGGGTGTCGCTCGTGCTTAGGGTGGGTCACAGGCCGCGGTAATGTCGGACTATGAGATATCAGTGCAGGCTCTCAATGAGCTGCTGGCCAACGATGGCGGCTTCTACTGCCTCCCCTCCCAGCACTTCAATGAGGTCTTCCCCCGGATCTACGTGGGCAACGCGTGAGTTACTGAGTTACCGAGTGGGGGTGTCTGGGGACCAAGCAGGGGATATATATATATATATATATATATATATATATATATATATATGACAGGGACTTCTCGGGGGGTGATGTGTGGTTACAGCTGCTGTGCACCTGTAACATCAGTACTGTGTAGGCTCACTAGCCAAGGCTGGGGAACACCTGCTCCTGTGTACAGCCATATTGCCTGTCATATACTGTAGTGTACACAGTGTGTCTGTCTGTCTGTGTAACTATCTATCTATCTATCTATCTATCTATCTATCTATCTATCTATCTATCTATCTATCATCTCAGTGTGTGCTGACAATTATATGAATGGTGCTTTTACTGAATATCACTGTAACTGGATTTCTATGATTGCTTGCTGGGACACGTGCTGAGGCATTGAGCTGGGATATATTTATAGAGGTGCTTTGTGATTCTTACATACAGTATTAGTTTGTTGAAGTACAGTATAACAGCATGCTGTTATAGGTTCTCTTATTTTTCATTAAACTGTGGTATAAAGCACCTAATAATGTATACACAGATGTTAGTACAGATGTACTTGCCATTGGAAAACATACTGATACCCCTTTCACACCTTAAATATCGGATCGCACTCAGGATTAAAGCTGGCCATACATCTACAGATTTATTGTCAGATCTGGCTTGTTGGAACAAAATCCTGGTAATGGATGAGAGCAAATGACAGTTGACCATTTGCTTTGAAATGTTGGAAAACTGCCAAAAACTGTCACTCATCCATTACCAGGTTTTTGTTCCGACCAGCCAGATCTGACAATCGATCTGCAGATATATGGCCAGCTTTACACACTGGTCCGTTCCGAGAGCGACCTGGAATTTGCAATGTTTAGCTGCTCACATCGGTCCAGCTTTTTGCCATGTCGAGTCGTGGCGTATTAGGCTGCTGCCTCCACCATAGAAGTGAACAGTATCCGGGTGGCTCGACCTGGGTTACCTGTTCACTCGACCTGGGTTACCCAGGGTTGTCGACCTTCTTATTCTCCTCTCTGGGAGAAGCCCGGAGAGGAGAGTTTCACTAGCCGCTCAGGGGGCGGGGCTTAAGAGTGACATCACTAAGCCCCGCCCCCATGCTGTTAAACCAGCGAATTCAGGGATCTCCATGGAGGGGCCGGGGCTAAAATGACGCGATTGTGTCATTTTTAGCTCCGCCCCCTCCTCTGAGACCCGCGGATTGCGGCATTTTAATCCGGGAGGGTTTCCCACCCTTCCGGGGGGCCGGGAGGGGGACCCTATTTTCGGGAGACTCCCGGAAATTCCGGGAGGGTCGGCAACCCTGGGGTTACCTGTTCACACTGCCCAGCAACCCAGGTCTCACCAGGTATAACACTTCTTTTAATATCCAGGGTCCAGCAACTCTGGGTCGGATTGCTGGGTTGCTGAACCCAGGATATTCAAAATGTCCTTTTCACACCGCACATCGACACAGGTTATTTGTTCAGTGTGAAAGGGGTAGAACACATTTGAGGACATGTGCCCCCTAAAAATTAAGCATCCATGTCAGTGCAAGTAGCAGCGGTAGCAGAAACCGCTCATCTAAAGTAGCGTAGAAAGTTGGCAGCATTGTGATCCTGGACAGAGGGTTACGAACAGGCTGCTTTGCAACCCAAGACTCTCAGGTGAGACGTATTATGACCAAACTTACTGTATATGTGTGAGCCTACTTTTGTAGATATTAAGGGATAATGACTAAGACCCCTTAGTAAAATGTCTTGAAATTAAATTAAAGTAAATGGAATCATGAATATGGATAGGTTATGGTTACCAATGAACTCAACTGTGGGGGTGGGGGGTACAATATATGCATGTAGGTGCTGTAGCTTAAGCCCCATACACACTAGGCAACCTCACCAAAATCAATATCTGTGGCATACACACTTGCTTATGCCAGCTCTGAAGCGAGTGATGGCTAGGGGGTCATTAACGATGCCCTTGAGCGCACATTGTTCATGATATTGAGTGTACACATTAAAGTTACACACTAGAGGATAGAGGGCGGGATGTACTAAAGGGAAAATGCGGTAAAACAGGGGTTTTACCGCATTTTCCTATTTACCATTACCCGTTCGCCCCGTTTTCGCTTGGCACCCTCTGGGTGGCGATACCCTATAGAAGCCTATGGGCTTCTATCGCCATCCGCGCCCCCCCCCCCTCCCGTCCTCCTGATCTCCTCCTCCCCCAGCAGGTGTCACAGCCGGGAGGACATCCGGCTGCAGGGGGAGGAGGAGACGCAGGGGGACACTGGCAGCCGCCGGGATGTGACGGAGACCCCCGCAGACCACATGAAAGGTATCGCGGGGGTCTCCGTCACCACAACCCGATGCTAGCCGCATATGTTAGTACATATGCGGCAGCATCGCGGCGGATGGCAGGCGAAAGGCGTCGATGTATATTAATACATCCCGCCCAAAGTGAAAGATATTTCACTTTATCTTCTAATGTGCATGAGGCTTTAGGGAAAAACTGCAGATTTGTACTGTACGTTACCACAAAAAAAACTGTAACTATACTTTAATCTTGTTTATGATTGTAGCGGCAGAATGGGAAATAAGGACTGTAAAAATGGAGATGGAATCTGAGCACTAGCTAGCCACTGCTTTTTGTTGCTTTATTCAATGATTATTCCTGTATTATATAATGTTTGGTCATATTTTTGAATTTTTTGCTACTTTCTTTCCATACATAATTACTTTTGAATTCACCGCTGCCGGAGGAGACAACCTGCATGGAACTTTTGGGGGATGGTGCCAAACCTCTTACATAATCAAACCTCACCCCCATTACCTTAAATGCCATGATATGTCGGTCGGCTGGAGAGTTGGAGCTTAAATGCAGCAAGTCACTTAATTTTCGCTCTGATGATCCCCCAGTCTGCCTGCAAATCCCTATGATTCTCCATCCTGCCTACTTCACTAGGGAGCAGGTAGGATGTGACAGATAACCTGGTCTTCTGGGGTTGTGGGTTGCCACCTCACTCTTCATCAATTCCTGGAGATGCCTCCCATTTGACTAATGCGTGCTCTGGAAAAGGGGGCATGGCCTATTCAAAAAGTGTGTGTGGTCTATTCGAAAGAGGGCGTGGTGTTTAATACAGATAAAAGCAAACATTCACATTGTGACACAGGGAATGAGTACAAATTCACATTCTGACACAGAGAATAAGCTAAAATTCACATTCTTGCACAGAGAATAAGCCGAATTTTACATTGTGACACAGAGAATAAGCCGAAATTCACATTCTTGCACAGAGAATAAGCCAAAATTCACATTGTGACACAGAGAATAAGCCAAAATTCACATTGTGACACAGGGAATAAGCTGAAATTCACATTCTGACACAGGGAATGAGTAAAAAAAAATTCACATTCTGACACAGGGTGCCAGGTAACCCATATGCCCCCACAGTGCCAGATAACACACATGCCCCCACAGTGCCAGATAACACACATGCCCCCACAGTGCCAGATAACACACATGCCCCCACAGTGCCAGATAGCACACATGCCCCCCACAGTGCCAGATAGCACACATGCCCCCACAGTGCCAGATAGCACACATGCCCCCACAGTGCCAGATAACACACATGCCCCCACAGTGCCAGATAACACACATGCCCCCACAGTGCCAGATAACACACATGCCCCCACAGTGCCAGATAACACACATGCCCCCACAGTGCCAGATAACACACATGCCCCCACAGTGCCAGATAACACACATGCCCCCACAGTGCCAGATAACACACATGCCCCCACAGTGCCAGATAACACACATGCCCCCACAGTGCCAGATAACACACATGCCCCCACAGTGCCAGATAACACACATGCCCCCACAGTGCCAGATAACACACATGCCCCCACAGTGCCAGATAACACACATGCCCCCACAGTGCCAGATAACACACATGCCCCCACAGTGCCAGATAACACACATGCCCCCACAGTGCCAGATAACACACATGCCCCCACAGTGCCAGATAACACACATGCCCCCACAGTGCCAGATAACACACATGCCCCCACAGTGCCAGATAACACACATGCCCCCACAGTGCCAGATAACACACATGCCCCCACAGTGCCAGATAACACACATGCCCCCACAGTGCCAGATAACACAGGCGGCAGGGCGGGGGGGGCAGCGCTGGCAGGGGGGGGAGGGCAGGTGGCAGGCAGGGGGGGTAGGGCAGGTGGCAGGCTGGGGGGGGGGGTGCAGCTTGCAGGCCGGGGGGTGGGGAGCTGGCAGGCCGGAGCGGTGGGCAGCGCTGGCAGGCCGGTGGGTTGGGCAGTTCTGGCAGGCCGGGGCAGTGGTCGTCTTACATGACAGCAGGCGACAGGTCCACCGTCGTCCACCATCCAGCAGCATCAGCGCGGTGTCCCTCCAGTCCGTCCACTAGCAGCAGAGAGCAAAGGCAGCGCCGGCAGGGTAATACTCGCGAGATGATGACATCATCATCTCGCGAAAGCGTCTGTCAGGCTGCGGAGGCAGGCTGCGGAGGCAGTCCTGGAAGGTGCTGCCTGTTAACGTGATGGGGGACGCAGAGAGGGGCAATAGGGCAGGGTGACTTTTTCAGACAACCGGAATCCGGGAGACTGAAAAAGTCTCCTGGAGGGTTGCCACCAAAATCGGGAGATTCCCGGAAAAATGGGAGAGGTGGCAACCCTAGTTGTGGGGGGCTCCAAGGAAAATCAGAAGCCTCCAGCAAACTTCCAGGAAAGTAGGCAAGTATGATTATTTCTGTTGAGTATAGAGGGTTTTGTCTTACCGTAATTTATTCAAACCTAATAGACAATGTGATTTTTTTAGCAATTGAAATGTTTCTTGACCTGGTTGGGTGTTACAGTACACATTGGAGTTAGAAATTATTCAATGTATATATTCTTAGTACTCATACAAGTCCACTAGTTAGGCCCGATTCACTGTTTTTTTTTGGCGAATCGGGCTGTTTTCACTCCTTGCGGTGAATTTTTTTCACTGAAAATATGATTAACCCTATTCAATGTTCACTGTTTGCCGAAAGCGAACAGTGAATCCGGCCGGCCGGTTCTCCGTTTCATGCTCGCTGCAATTCGCTAGGTGTATTTCAATGGGGTTTTCACTGGGATTCGCCGAGAGTGTATTCAATGCTAGGATGGCGAATTGCTAGGATGGCGAATTGCTTTCTCCCTGATTTTTGCCATGATTCACCATTTTGCATTCGACATCTTTTTAAGGTGAACTGGAAAGTGATCTTTTAAAATAAAGTTGTTTTTTTTTCTGTGAAGGGAAATGCTATTTTTATTCATGTGCTTGAAGCACATTAATATATATTTAATTTTTATTTAATTTTCTTTAAAAAAAATTAATTTATTTACACTTTCGCCAGCAGGGGGCCGCGCACCGCTCATTAATATTCATATATTCACTGCACTCTGGTCCCAATCATTACATATGCAGGATTGGGACCAGTGAGTGCAGCGGCTCCTTATCCCAGCCCCCTGCCAGCTCTTGGGGGGCTCGCCCTGTGTCCCTGCAAGCCCTAAACCCCCTCAGTGTCCGGCGCAGGCAGGGAGGCTTCCATCTCCCTGCCTGCCGCTGTCCGCAGGGGTTAAAATTCGCCGTCAGGGGCTCGCTGCCCCTGACGCGTTGAATAGGGTGACACGGAGGGCTGGCAGCGAATGCTCCAGCCCTCCGGAACCCTGCGAATGTGCAGCGAATCCTTAACAGGATTCACTGCACATTTCGAAAACCAGCATTGAATACTGCACTTAGATTGTCTTCATAAATAGCCTTACTCCAGAACACAAAAACCCAATGGTTTGTGTACTACTCTGATTGATTTTTGTGGGTTTGCACATTTTGCTGCAGCTGTTTCAGGGCACATTGGGGGAGTTAGCCTTTGTTCCCAGAAATGGGTGGTGGAGATGAGTTTGGGCATGTCCCCCACATTTTTTGAGAGTACCAAAGCCACCTCTAGGACTATGAAGTAATTCATATAAAATTGTATGTGTGACATAGTAAATGGCACAATGCTATGTAACACACATACAAACCTAAGTTATTACTCTTAGTTACCATTATATAATGACTTTAAAGGCCCATACACACTGGGCGACTTTAAACTGAAAGCCGCTCAAAACAGCCTGTTTTTTGATACGATCAGATCGCATCGGGACTCGCATCGCACAGCATGCATGCAGTGGCACAATTTAGACTATATAGTGCATATCTGCACTATATAGTCTTGGCTGCCCTCTCTATTTGACAGCCGACTTACACTCACACGGGAGCGCGCATCGGCAGCTCGCAAGCCTTAAAAAAGCATGCAATCTGGCTTCCGATGTTCACTATATCGGCAACATCGGAAGCCATATCTGCCCGTGTGTACACACTATTAGTCGAATAGCAAGGGAATCTCACCGTGTGACAAATATAAACAAATTATTTCATTAAATTGGCTGTTTAAATGTGTGATCACGCTGTTGGTACATGACTATGTAATCCCATAAATGACAATATTAATCAAATAAAAAACAGAAAACAAAAATAAAACAGATAAAAGCTATATCTAAATGCCTGGACTTTCCAACTGCATACAACAGTCATTTGGGACCCTATTCTGGTTGATTCCCAAGGCTGCAAATTTGCAGACCACTCGTACATCAATAATCATTCGATAATCAGAGATCATCGAAAGATGGCAGTGGTTCCCACTGGCATGCAAATGGATGTTCATGGTAGAACATCCGTTTGCAAGCCTTGCGAATGAATATGGCGTCTGAATGAGTGTTGCGGGCTAACCATTCCCAAGGTGGGGTTTGGGTCACTCGCAAAGGTGCGTGCGTGCATGCATCCATCCATCCGAACGAATAAACCAGAATAAGGCCCTTTGTAAAATATTCTACGTTAAAATTGTAATAGTTTTCAGCAAACAAAGTGCCTGATGCTTCTCAGCCCCCCCCCCCCCCCACACACACTTCCATATATATTCATCAATCTTGGTAGTATAGAGCAGTTTGTAATCTGCTAATTTATCATTTGTTTTTGGGTAGTAACTGCAGAAATTTTGCCCAAGCTGTTTTGTCTTTTAATACACTGGCATGCATTAGTCATTTTCATTAAAATGTGCTATCTAAAAAGATATATGTTGTAGAATGGTAATTTAATTGTCATTAACATGTGCTTGGCAAGTGAAAGTGTTAGTTGGTAGGTAAAGTTGCAGTTTGACTCTGAATGGACCTCCTGAGTACAATCACCCAGTGATGAATTTCCTCCAGCTATCGACTGGCTCATGTGTTACTTTCAAGTTATTGATTTGCCTCTGAAGTGCTCCCCATATATTGATTAAGACAGACATTAATCTTGGCTAATTAATTCGCTCTCCCCTGGCTCTCCACCAATAGTATTTTTTTTTTAACTACCAGTGATTATACAATAGATGAGGGCATTCCTGCTGGTTTTTATGAACATACTCTTTATGTAATTCTCCAAAATATGGACGTCCAGCTTGGAAGCTTTACATTTTTCAATTCCATGGCTCCTTAGGGCTATTTCACTCACTCGGGTTTTGTCTGGATGGCAAAAGGCCGAACAAACTTTGTCTGTTTTTTTTCCCCGACAGCAGTGCCTTTCACATACATCAATTTTTAGTCGGATTTAATGGTGTGCTTATAAAAGATTTATAAAAAAAGATTTTAAATTAAAAATAATCTGCAAAATATATCTACATCTATTTCTCAAGTTTGGGGCAGGATAGAGCACACACAAAACCAGTGTATTGAAAGGCCCCATCTGCCTGTGTGAAACACTGTCATGTTAGGGGGGCCCATGTGACAGGACCCTTAAATTGTCACTGATGATTAAGAAGTCCAGCACGGCTTTTGATCGCCCAGCATTTTGCCGTCCCTGCTGAGCCAGATAGTTTGAAATAGTCCTTAGATTGACGCATTCATTTAAACACCACGGGACCGTTCCACGGATTGAGTGAAGTTCATTTGGAACTATGTGGTATGCAATTGCAGTTTTTAAAATGCTTGAAGTTAAGTTTAAAGTGCAGCGCTTATGAAGGCTTTCAGAGGCCTTCAGGGTATATTAGGTGGGCCATCACTGATCTCATTGCTTATATCAAGGTGCAAGGTGTTGGCTCTTTTTGTCACTAGTCATTCAGTCTAAATATCCATTCACTCCCCACATTTTATAATTGTATTACCCCCAATTATGTTCGTGCCCCACACTTGTTATGTGTTGGCTTTATTTTTAGCTAGAAGTAATACAGACAAAACAGACTGTATGGTGTAATTTATATTGCAAATAAACATAAATAATCCAGCAATGCTAACAATTCATATTCGCTGTAAATGTTGTATTTACCCAGAGAAGATTTAAATATTTATTTTCCTTTGAAGTCATAGAGGAAGACAAACACGTGAGGAGGCTGCTCTCTTTCTCAGGAAACATTTCCTACTTTGGACACCATATATGGTGCAGACTGAAAAAAAGTTAATTTTCTACAAGTGTGAGCTTTAAGTATTTATCCTTTCTATCGACCAAATGTAATAGCCCCTGAGTTGGGCGACCGTGCAGGATGATGGTCCAGCTCAGAGGTTTTTTAAATGGGCAGTCACTTACATGGCTAAACCAGGCCTTGTAAAAGATTGCCCCAAGGATGCTATTACATTTGGCCGCATGTGTCTTCTGAGGGAAAAAAAGGAAAACCTTATTTCTGGCAATAGAATCAGATGCTGCAAAAACAGCAGCACAGAACAGATGCATTTTTAGCTTCCATTCACCAGATTTTCTTACTTATGGGAGCCTTCTACTAACCCATAATTGCCGACCTTTGAAGTTGCCTCTCCGGGAGTAGCCCAGAGAGGACACCCAACTCTGCATGCTGGGGTCAGTGCTGACATCTCAAAGCCCCGCCGCTAATAAACACAAACTGTGGCCCTTTTTCAGATCTGATCGCAGTACAAATTTGTTTGGAAAATGGGCAAAACCATGTGCACTGCAGGTGGGGCAGATGTAACAGGTACATAGAGAGAGGTAAATTTGGGTGGGGTGTGTTGAAACTGAAATCTAAATTGCAGCATAAAATTAATGCAGTCAATATATACCATGCACAGAAACAAAACTCACACAACTCTCTCTGCACATGTTACACCTGCCCCACCTGCAGTGCACATGGTTTTGCCCATTTTCTAAACAAATTTTTACTGCGATCAGATCTGAATAAAGGCCTCTGTTTGTCCGCGAGGAGAGAGACGGGGCTAAAAATGACTTGATTTGCGTCATTTTAGTCCCGCCCCCTCCCACAGACTCACAAATTCCGGAATTAGGCTCGGGGAGGTGCAGGGTTTTGGGGGCATGTGGGAACTTCCCCAGGGGGCTGGGAGGGGGACACGATTTTTGGGAGAGACTTGGCCATTCCGGGAGGGTAGGTAAGCATCTACTAACATAAACCTCCCATGTACTGACTTGGGCTGGCATTCAGGTAGCATTGATTGCCACTTTGTTGCTGTACAGCCATCTATTGCAACAATGGTCCTAGTAGGATCTGTGCTGTTACAGTGAATGACCTCACAACATACGCACATTCAGGGTAGCAGGAAGGTGCGAACATGCCTGCCTGCAGAAATTTTTTCCTGGGGGAGTATGGTTCTTCGCCTGAGTCAAAGTCCTGGCAGTTACCCCCTGATGGCAACTATGGTATTTTGAGCTTGCCCAACATAATCAGATTAAGTCTGTCCTGGGTAGCACTTGTTACCATGGACCAGTCTGCCCCTGATGAAGTGGAAAATGGTTTAAAGTGTCTGCGAAGATTTTACTCAAAGAAGTTTTCAATGTTGAAATTGATTTCACTTACCAGGTATAGCAATCCTTACCTCATGCTACATAACCATCCAGTTGTGTAACATTTGGGAACTCTAGAATTAAGGAAGTGACTTTAATGTTGTTTAAATTACAGTATATCTCAAACCAGAAATAAATACACAATTCTTGTAAGCGAGGGAGAGACTTGTCAATACTTCTAGAGAGATAATGTGCTTACTTACTGCTGCATAACCTAGGCCCTTATTCTGGTTGGTGCGGTAATATCCGCGTGCGTTCGTGCCGCCGATGTTTTGTGTCTGCGCATGTGCAGAGGCGTCTCTGCGCATGTGCGAGCGGGACGCACGGCCACATTCCGCATGAAATGTGTACACTACGAACAGGGGGTGGAGAGGGGTGTGAAGTGCTGTTTGGCCTCATTACCATATGTTTAGACCCCGCGTTTCATGGGCGTTCCCATGCAAACGCTGGGCGTACGTATGGTAATGCGGCCGTGACGCACGTGTGGGGGGCGGACATATGACATTGCCGGATGTCAGCTGCCCGCCCAGATCCCTGCTTTTGCACGGAGAAATGCCCGTGTGGTCTGAGGTTGCGGGAGCTGGCGGACCACTCGGCCCTGCATTCGATGGTCTGCGACCATCGAATGATGGGGGAGGTTCCCTGAGATGGAGGAGGTGTATTCTTGAGAAATACATGTGCGGTCCGTTCGGACAGCTTCTTACCGCGTACGGACGGAGTTTGCGATCCGTATGGAAGGCGGGGTTTAGGACACACGGTGCTGGCCGCATATTCAGATCCGGCCGCACCGATCAGAATAAGGGCCCTAGTCCTGAGGGGATGCGGTCAATATGGCGGCAGTCGGAATCCTGGCGGTCGAAATACTGATGCCGGAATCCCGACTGCCGCAATGCCGGCACTTTGTTCCTCTATGGGTGTCCACGACACCCATAGAGGGAGAATAAAATAGCGTGCTGAGTGTAGCGAGGCACCAGGCCAGCTGCGTGGCGAGCGCAGCGAGCCTTCGAGGGGGGGCAATCCACACCCCCCCTCCATTGTCGGCATTGCGGCGGTTGGAAATCCGGCGTCGGTATTTCGACCGCTGGGATTCCGACCGCCAGCATATCATACCGGACCCGTCCTGAGGGTGCACCTCCATCCCCCTGCCTCATGCCTTGACCATCTCTGTTTGCTTACATCCCCTTTCACACTAGATTGTTAGCTCCTCTGAGCAGGGCCCTCTTCCCTCCTGTTGTCAAAGCTGTCTTCTTCCTCACATTTCCTTTATAGCTCTCCCCTACTAAGCAACCATCCGTGTCCTATATCTGGCCGCCAGCCCATAGTAGTTCATTGATTACTCCCTCGCTACTCTCACCTAAGCAGTATTGTGTATTTAATTGTGGTGCTCTTTGTTCCTTGTACTCTTATTGTTATTTCTTTTCTGTAATGTTAAGTTTTATCTCCCTGTACTATTCTATTGTTCACTTTTTGTACAGCGCTGAAAAACATTTGTGGGGCCTTATATAATATAATAGAATAATACTAATTCTAATCCCATTGATCGCTGCCGAAGGCTGTCCGATCCAACAGATCTTAAGTTCAGCTCATCTGATCTCTGACTGATCCGATGCGCATCAGATCGGAATTGTACACGAAACACATGTTATTTGACACTTTTGATCCGATTTCTCGGTCCGATCATGCTAGTGGATGGCCAGCTTTACAGTCCAGGATTACAGTTTTGTTAGATGAAATCGTAAAGGTAAAAGTGACTGTAAAGGTGCCCATACATGTTGCGACAGCACCCGTGCGTTTTGTACTAAATCGCACAGCTCTACTAAGGTATACTTATTAAGGAGATGATGTTGGGTTTATCACTTGTCTGTGCATCATTTGCCAGACCTTTCATTGCACCTTTTTCCATGAGCAGCAACAGTTTATAGATGGAGATGTGACTGTTAAATGTTTCTTTGCTGAGTGTGAAAACTGTTAAATACTTTGACAATGGCATTAATCACTTTTTTCTATGTGAAAGCTTTCTGAAAGTACATTAGCAACAGCATACAGTATATGTGTTTCTAAAAACATATTGGACATATTGGAAAAATCCCAAATATTTCTGGCCTCCAGCATTTCGAAGGATTTTCAGTTAGATCCAGACTGTTCCATTTTTAATCATTTTCCCCACTATTGAAGTCATTTTTCACCAATGCCTTTTCACTTTTTTAACAAAATTAATTGCCGAAAAATGTATCAAAAAGGCTACTTGGATCGGCTGCTAATTCCCTGATCTAGGTTTATTTTTTTTTCAAGACAAAATTTTTCGCATATAATATACTTAACAGATTAATATGTCTGGGGCAACAAAGTTTTTCTAAAGGGCAGTTTCCAAATACTTTATTTTATATCGAGGGGTTAACTTAATGAAATTAGGTGATTTTTGCCCATAACAACCAATTAGAGTCTTTAATTTTCTAGAACGCAATAGAGACAAGAAGGACAGAATTGGATTGGTTACTATGGGCCTTATTCTAGTTCACTCTTTCTGACAAAATCCTTCTTAGATGGACAAAACCATGTGCACTGCAGGTGGGGCAGATGTTACTTGTGCAGAGAGAATTAGACTTGGGTGGGGTTTTACTTCAAAGTGAGATCTATATTGCAGTGTAAACATAAAACAGTCAGTATTTACCCTGCACAGAAACAAAATAACTCGCACAAATCTAATTCTCTCTGCACATTTTACATCTGCCCCCCTGCAGTGCACATGGTTTTGTCCATCTAAGAAGGATTTTGTCAGAAAGAGTGAACTAAAATAAGGCCCATAGAGAGGGTCATGTATATTTGGATTAATACTCAATTTGGGATTTTTCACAGTTTATTTTATTATATCAAAGAATCAATATACATACATTTCAGGAGTTACATAAAATATAAGCATAAGGAGTTACCGCTGATCAACACAGAATACTACGGTATTGCCCAAAAAATTGGTAGCTTTCTCTTAATTACAATCTTAATTAATCTAAGTAGACAATAATTGATTGCATAATTATTCACCTTCTTTGCTAACAAACACTTCAATATTATGCAATCTATTCACAGGTCACTCGGACATGTGTATTGATTGGACTCCATCTTTGTACAATTCAAGTGCTTCAATTGATTTAAACATAAGTACACTGAGATGTCCAGCAGTTGGTTAGTGTATTTACTAACAAATGCTGCCGCATTGTGAAGATCAAACATCACTTAAATCAAATCTGGAAAAAGATTATTGAAACACACTAATAAAAAATTTCCAAGACCTTTAGTTTGGTCTATTTCATTATACACAAATGGAGAAAGTTCAGCATAGCACACGTGTAAATTATACCCCTTTCACACCAGAAAATTAAGGAACCCACCCAGAAATACAGCCCAGGGATCATGCCTGGGCATTCCCAGGTTGGCTCCTTTCACACCAGAAAAGTCCCTGCATTTTCTGGTGTGGGCAGGAGGCGAAGAGGAGAGGCAGGAGGTGGGATGGCAGTGGAGGCAGTGGACAGTAGACAATACTCACCCTGGGTTTGGTGCAGGCTGGGGAGCCACACAGGTGGAGGGTGCAGATGACAGGTCAGACGGCGGGCTCAGATGACGCATCTCTCCAGCTGCAGTGAGGGCGCCGGAGAGGTGCGTCATCTTCATCTGCCACCTGTCCTGTCATCTGCGCCCGCTGCCTGTGTGGATCCCTGGCCTGACCCCATGCAGGGAGGACCGGCAACCCGGGTGAGTACCCCTACCCCTTTCACACTGGCCAGGACCCTGTGTTGAACCTGGGAACAACCTTGCTCCATAGCAGGGTTGAAATCCCCGCAAATTTTTCAGGGATTTTGGCCCGGGAACCTTACTTACCAGAGCTAGTCATGGGTTGTTCCCAGGTCCAACCTGGGAATTTAGGCTGCTGTGAAAGGGGTATAAGTCTGTTGGGTATAAGTCTGCTGAGCAAGCTGCCTAAACACACATCGCTGCACACACATATGATGAATGCTTTGTCTATCTGCGGGACATGACCTCACTGTCGCTATGCGGTGTACACATGGAGCGATCCATGCTTCATTTCCTATTTCCCTATAGATTGTAAGCTTGCAGCAGAGCCCTCCAACCTCTATCTCTGTCTGTTTTACTCAGTTTGTTCTTTCATTGTTGTCATCAGTTGTAAAGCGCAACGGAACCTGCTGCGTTATATAAGAAACTATAAATAAATAATAAGTGATTTAGGCAGATCGCTTAGAAATCGGGTTTAAATCACCCCATGTGTATGCCTCTTTAGGTAAGCCTCAGAAACTAAGCAACCGTGCAAGAAATGTATTTGTTAGGGAGGCCAATAGAATGTCTACAGTGTGACAACACTGACAAACTTATAATGTCCTATGAAATTGTTAAAGAAACCTCACATGAAATCTTGCCCAGATGCCCATATACCAAGTGCCCAATGCCCCCCACCTCCTCCCAAAAGGGTCATCAAACCGAGGTAGAATGGGCTGTGAGCATCTGCCTCCTGAGCTGCTTGGGAGTCAGTAGAGAATTTCAGAGTGACCAGACAACATTCTCTTCCTGCTTCCCAGCATGCAACCAGAGAGTGAATGGCTGTCAGCATGTTGTTGGTGGATGGCTGTCGCTATCTACAAATCAGAGAACTGACAGCCATTCATTGTATGGAAGCAAGTGAAGAGATGGTGCAGGACTGCAGGAGGGGCATGTTACAATTTGTTTAAAAAAAGAATCCCCTTAATGGGTGGGTAAGGGGCTTTTGCTTTGCTCATGGCCTACAATGCTGTTAAGATGCCCCTGCCTTATTAAGAGTTGCAAGCAAATAGAGTAGTTCACAAAAAAAATGTGCATTGCTGCTACCTATTCAAAGTCGGTGCATTCACAAATCTGTAGCTACAGCTCCCTACGCATCACATTGCTGGGTCAGATGTGACTAGAGTACAAGAGGCAAGTTTCAATCTTGCTTAAGTTTGCAGTGTACAATGCACACACAGTATATTTATCAGCTGGATAGTGCATCCATAAAGAATAAGTAAAGTAATGTAAAGATGAATATATTATTTTGGTGAGTTTTCTATCAAGTCAGTAATTCTGTTAATCAGTAATTGAATATTTTTATCTTTTAAAGATTTTACTATAAATTAGTACCGATCTAGGCAATATATATTAATGCATGCTTCGTTTTCTCCCCACGTTTTACTTTCTGGGCGGTTTACCTGGCAAAATTACCCTGTTGCCCGGTACTTTCAAATGTCCAAAAGTCATGCTGTACTTACGTTTCCGCCGCTATTAACTTTAAGAGCTGTGATGTATACAGCACTCATTTTAAATGTGGCATTTGTTAAGAACCAATCACAAGTACACTCAGTATGCCAGTCATGGCTCGTCGTGTCTAAGCTCACTCACCCACTCGTTGCATCTCACATCTGATGCCACAGAACCTTCAGTTCAGTTGTTATCGGTAATGGACATCTCTGGATGAATGGCAGAAGAACTAAGATGCGGACAGGGGAGTGCTGTGCCTGGAGTGAAGCAAAGAGCTTCACACCAGGCACAGTTCGGTGGCCTTGACTACTGGTAACATACCTGCCCTCCCTAGTTCAGAGAGTGTCAAGCATTAGGCCTGTGGAGTATGTTAGCCAAGCAGAGTGCCATGCCACAAATAAAAGTGACTCTGGGCATTAGGCTCAGGCCACTCTATGTGCACTACGCATAACTCCCAACATGACTCATTCCAGGAGGGATACAATGCTCTGCTCCTGGACTTCCCTCTCAATATCTGATTACCATCACCTGTTTCAAACAGGTTACTTGATAAGAAAGGTGCTTCACCACAAGTGATGGCAATCATACAATACGAGAGAAGTCCAGAAACAGGGCAATGTGTCTCTCATGGAGAGGGTCATGTTGGGAGGCATGACTACTGTGGGCATGCAATACCATGAGCTAGTGTTGGGTGGCTTGGCATTAGGCAAAGTCCACTCTTTAGTATCGGATAGGTAAGGGTGCCCCTACTGCAGTGGTTCCAAACTGTGTTGCCTAGGCTCCCTGGGGTGCCTCAGGACACTTACAGGGGTGCCTTGGGTTGGTGGACCAGGATCAATTCATATTAGTTATATGCAATGTAACAGGCAAAAGCAGGGCTAGTGGCTGCCAATCATAACATATGTGGACAAACAAGAGCAAAGCCTGTCCCTCACCACATAACTGTGACATATACACACAATGTACTTACTTTTATTTTTTTTCCTAAATTTCTCAATAAGAACATTTGGCCTAGGGGTGCCTTGAAAACATTTTGATGCTCTAGGGTGCCGTGATTCAAAAAAGTTTGGCAACCCCTGCCCTACTATATGGCATTAGGGGTATAAGGGGCGCTACTGTGTTATATACAGACCCCATCGCACAAGTGTCACACATCAAAATTATCAGCAGATTCTCCTCTTGCGTCCTAGTCACATGTGTGATTTTCTTTTTAATTTCTACTTTCTTTGATTTTAAATGCTTACTATGTGTAGAAAGAATATATTTGCCTAACAATGCCTACTATTTTAAAAACTAGTCACCGTACCTCATTAAATGAGGACCCACTTTTTTATTTGACATAAAATAGGGACATAAGGGCTTTAGATCCCTCCCATCTATGGAACATTATCTAGAGAATAGATTAATGAAGTACTTTAAACATTTTGTTTTGCGACCAAGCCCACCCCCTCCCCCACAGCTGTACAGGCTGGTTGTACTTCAAACCAAAATTATGCAGGCATTTCGGGTTATTTATTAAGAAAAATACATGGTGCAGATGCACACTCCATATTATTAAACAATACTAGAAGTTCTTGGTATATCAATTGGCCAACAAATATTTGCCCACCAACCAGCTTCACGGTGACCTCATTTCTGGTGGGTCCCTAATACTAAGTTTGAATCTGGGGCGCGGAACTCCAAAAAGGTTGGCATAGGCCAGTCACCCCAGGGCAGCACACAAGTGAAATACTAAGCTAAAGGTGTATTAATAAGAAAGAAGCAGAAGCTAGAGGTTAAAAGAAAGTATAATATATTAGTGGAAAATAAATAGTGCTAAATAAATGTTAGGGTGTGCCACCCGGAAAGGGTTATTTATTAACAAATATACCACTATTAAACAGCAATTAGCTTTGATTTCTCTAATGCAGGTCTTTAATTTATTAACTGTACGTAATATCTATGTAACAATGTTAGTAGGTTTTTTTTTAAAGAAAATATCAAACATCCAAGGACATAATTGTACTAACAAGGAAAGCAGATAGCCAGAAGCCCAGCAACGAGGCATAGGACTGAATTATCTTCAAACTATTTGATATGAGAAAAATGGCTAAATCAGTACAATGAGCAGCAAATCTTATTATCTAAATTGCACACATACTGTAGGCTTGCATAAGAGTTTATCTCAGTAAAAATAGATTTTCCAGTGGTTGCATAACTTGCTGAATACTTTTTGACTTGCTTATAAAGACGCTAAAAATATTCTAATGAGGCATGAAGATGTAATATGAGCTGTACATATGGAAATATGCAAAATCCAGATGTCCGTTGCTTCTCTTGCATTTTTCATCTAGAATAGGAAAAAGCACAACCAACTAACCTATATGCAGATTTATACATGACAGGCATTCTAATTACCTGTGTCATATTACCTTTCTCCAGATTTCTGGTTTAATTTTCATCTCAAATCTACAGGCATGATATTATGTCGTTACTTACTATGCCAAGTACAATTTCATAGTTGCCAACATTTTAAAATAGGTTCCAGGATAACATTTCTGTTGAGCTGGTAAATCTAAGCATGTCATGAGTGATACCATTTTTTAAGACCTTGGAGCTCTACAGTTCTACTAATAACATTTAATTGATTTTTTTTTAGCTTAAATTATTATTTTATGAACTTTAAGGTGAAGATTCAATTATTTTTCCGTTTTGACCATATAGGTAGCACTCCGGGTTTAATGCCTGGAGCTGTTAAATTGGTGACCAGTTTCCCTGCACGGTTAACCTGCAGGTTACGCACACTGACACAAAGATTCTTTGTTAATTGTGGTATCTGTGAGTTACCCAGAGTTAAGTTTCAGAAGGTGCATTTAACATGGATTTTTACTTAAGGTGCGAGGCTGTGAATAGATATCTGTGTTATCCCTTTGAGTGCCAACATGTCTGTGAGAGATGAACAAAATATCTGCTAAAAATGCCAACATCTCTCACATTTGTTATATAAATAAATAAAAAATGTGTAAAAAAAAATAAATAAAGATTATATTTCCTATATAAGGTAAACATTTCTGGTCATTATGATGAATAAATATGTTTGCTTGCCAATTTTTCAAACCAATTTTGAAAAATTAACTCGGCACTCAATGGGTTAAATGCCTGCTCCGGCACCAAAGGCATGTGGTAGAGATCCATACCCACTTAATTGACACTTATTTTCCACCCCAAACCACCTAAAAATTGTCTTTTTTTTAATTTTAGAATATATTTAAAAAAAAAAAGTATTTTAATATTTTATTAGGAACACAAATCCCCTTGCACCCATTGTAATTATACATCTTTCCACAAGGGCAATATAACCTCATTGACATTTTCCCTACTGCATTGGTCATAAGTACCCATATTGTTAGCAACCCCTCATGTGTCAACATATATAAACCCAGCATTATAATCTGTGGCAATACGTACTGTGGTTAATTTAATACAGGTTGAGTATCCCGTATCCGAGTATCCGTTATCCAAATTATTCCGAAAACCATACATTCCAGAAAGTGAAAAAAAATATTTTTTTTGCTAAAAACTCACTGGGGACATTTGTAACAGCACTACTGGTGACATGATATGTAACTGGCACTATATATGTGCAAGAAAATGATTGCTTGGCATTCAAATTCAATATCTGAGATAGTACACAAATTTTGTTTCATGTTTTGAAACCTTGTTTTTTGAACAAATAAAATATATTTGTGTGTATTTTATGTGGTAATAAAATATATTTGTGTGTATTTTATGTGTTTATACAGCATACATGCAAGATACTTCAAAATACATAATTGAAATATTAAAATATTCCGAAATACGGAATAATCCGTTATCCAAAATTCTCCTGGTCCCGAGCATTTTGGATACGGGATACTCAACCTGTATATTGAAATAAGTGAATAAATGTTCAAAAAAACTTGAGACTGTAATTGCTACCAAAACAGAATTACTTATATTCCCGCCAACTAAGAAAAGTTACCATCCCGATATCTCCATCACTGTTGACAACTCGACAAGCTACCCTACCCCACAAGCTCGTTGCTTAGGGGTCATCCTCGACTCTAACTTGTCATTTCTTCCCCACATTCAATCTGTCTCCAAATCATGTTACATGCATCTAAAAAACATATCCAGAATACGACCGTATCTCACACAAGACACTACTAAATCTCTTATCCATGCACTCATTATATCCCGCATTGATTATTGCAATAGTCTCCTAACTCGTCTTCCCAAGAACAGACTCTCACCACTACAATTCATTTTAAATGCTGCTGCTAGGCTGATCTTCCTTGCAAGACGCTCATCGTCTGCTGATCCGCTCTGCCAGTCCCTCCATTGGTTGCCTGTATCTTACCGTATTCAATATAAAACACTTCTACTCGCATATAAAGCTATTAACCATACTGCACCAGCATATATCTCTCTACTTATCACAAAACATCTCCCATCTCGATCACTCCGCTCTGCACAAGATTTGCGTCTCTCTTCTGTACGGATCACTAGCTCCCATTCACTATTACAGGACTTTCATCGGGCTGCTCCCATCCTATGGAATGCCCTTCCACGCACAATAAGACTCTCCACTAGCCTCCAAACTTTCAAGCGTTCCCTGAAAACACACCTCTTCAGGCAAGCCTATCATATTTAAGTTCTACATGCATAACCCTCTGAGGCACTTATGTATTATATAGCTTCCCTTCTGGACTTGTAACTTGGTGGGACTGCTATGCTATTACTGGTGCCTGTCCTTGTGTTTCCCCCCTATATCCCTATAGATTGTAAGCTTGCAGCAGGGCTCTCCTACCTCCAAGTCTGTCTGTTGTTACCCAGTTTGTTTTATCACTGTCTACTATTGTAAAGCGCAACGGAATCTGCTGCGCTATATATAAGAAACTGTAAATAAATAAATAAATAAGGTGCATCAACAAAGTATTGAGCAAAGGCTGTGAATACCTAATACTACCTATGATTTCTTAGATTTTAATTTTTAATAAAATTGCATAAATTTCCCCAAAACTTTTTTCACGTGGTGTATCGAATTTTGAGGGGAAAAAATAAATATATTCCATTTTGGAATAAGGCTGTAACATAACAAAATGTGGAAAAAGAGAGGCGCTGTGAATACTTTCCAGATGCATTGTACAGGTATATGCTTAATTTGTCTTTTTTTACAAAACGAATATGATTTAGATGAACTAGAATGTCTAAAAAGGAAATAACTAATAATTTTAGTTATTCTGAATCTTGAATGTCCCCATCTGGCATCCATTATCCTGCTGCCCTCCGCTCTGCTGGCCTTCCATTCTCTCCTACCTCTAGTCTTCTAGGTCGATCAGGTTTTCAATTTTCCTGCTGCTAGTTTCGGTTCATAGTCTCAGAAACCTCTCTTTCTCATTCTCCCTTTCAAACCAGTTACAGTTTCCACTTTGAATACCTTTAGGAACCAGTCCTATATCGCTCTTGGTCCTGTATCCAAACTCCTAGACAACTTTCCCGCCAACCTTCACTACTTTCTTTCTGCCAACTTCCGATTTCTCATCTTGGGCAACTGCAAAACTTTTGTTGAAATCCCTACTGAACCCTCTATTTCTAACCTTCTCTCCCTTATGTCATTATTTCTGCTCTTTCAATTGATCTCCCCAGCCTTCCGCTAGAGCTGCCACTCGCTTGATCTTGTTTTACATATCAATGTGATATATCTGATTTATTAAAAGCTTTGATGGTGCTTTCACTGAAGTGCCATGTAACACTACCTTATTTCTACATCCACACAAATCTGCCAGTACCTTGTCAATGAAAATGGGCCATGGCCACATTAAGGGCCTGATTTTGGTTGGTTTGCAAAAGCAAACTCCATCTTTAATGGACAAAACCATATGCACTGCAGGTGGGGCAGATGTAACATGTGCAGAGTGAGTTGCATTTGGGTGGGGTGTGTTCAAACGGAAATCTAAATTGCAGTGTAAGAATAAAGCAGCCAGTATTTACTTGACACAGAAACAAGATAACTCACCCAAATGTAACTAACTCTGCACCTGTTACATCTTCCCCACTTGCAGTGCAGAAGGTTTTGCCCATTAAAGAAGGAGTTTGCTTTTGCAAACCAACCAGAATCACCCACTAAATGCACTGAAATTGTGCTTAGCATTTGGTTAAAAATAGCTATGTTTGCTCCTGGATTCAGTCATAGAGATGAGGGCGACAAGCTTTCCAACAGTTATCAGAGTTGGGGCAAAATCCTATCTGGTGGGATTCATCACTAAAGACCAGGTTGATCTGCAAACATTTTATAGAAGTAAAATGCAGGTTGACCGCTGACCGTATTCAGTTACTGGAAAAATAAACCTCGGGTATATAGATGATTTGCTGTCATGTTTATAAATACACTTGAGATATACTTTCTTTTGTTAAGATCCATATTTCTTTAGATGAGATTTCAAGGAGTGAATGCAATATACACTTCAGTAGCTAGTCCTGCAGAATGATGTTGTGCTATATTCAGCAGGGACTTTTGCACTTCAGAGTGTAATTAAACTTTTTTTTTTATTGGATTGTGACATAAGATAGCCATTATTATTTATTTCTTTATTTTTACAGACATTGTGCAATCAGTGCTGCTTGTACAGGTTGAGTATGCCTTATATGGATATCTGTTATCCAAACTATTCCGAAAATCATAGTTTCCGGAATGTACTTTTTCTTTTTTTACTAAAAGCACTACTGGGGACATGGTATGTAACTGGCACTACAGGGGACATGATATGTAACTGGCACTACAGGGGACATGATATGTAACTGGCACTACTGAGAACATGATATGTAACAGGCACTACTGGGGACATGATATGTAACTGGCACTACAGGGGACATGATATGTAACTGGCACTAAAAATGTACAAGGAAACTGCTTGACATTCAAATTTAGTGCCCTAGATAGTACACCTTTGTTTCATGTTTCGAAACCTTGTTTCATGAACAAATACAATATATTTGTGTGTATGCCATGTGTTTCTACAACATAAATGTAGTGTTCATTCTAGCACCCGCCATCTTTGGAAACCCATGCATTTCCTGTTCCCTGCCTGAGGTGTCGCTGTCTGCTGTGGTGTTTCTAGCACAGGTCTGGTTTGCATATCAGTGCTGATATACAGACCACACTGTGCTATAAGCACTATAGCAGCCAGCGACATCCCAGGCAGGGAACAGGAACTGCATGGGTTTCCAAAGATGGCGGGTGCTAGAATGAACACTATCACCATAGCCATTTGCAAAGGGGACAATCACATGCGAATAAAAGACCATGCGCAGTCCTCCAACCATTTGAATGGGGCAGAGTTTGCCCCATTCCAAGGGAATCAGAATAATCCCCTAAGGTATTTCCATATATTCTACACCTTAAAATACATAATTAACTATGTGGAGTGTATTTTACATGATAAGAACATTGAGAGCTTTCATTTGAAGACCTTTGCACTTCTACTTAAAAAAATATTAAATAATGTAACATTTCATCTCTTACTACTTATCAATCACAACTGTTCCATTGTGGAGCAAAACTCAGCATTCATGAATTACCACTCATCTTTTAGAACTTATTGCTCATTTGTAATTCTGAACCAATTAGCATTTGTCCTTTTTCCCTCATCACATTGTCAAAGTAACTGCTCATATACTACACACTTGTTTAATTCTTACAGCTGATGATATATGAATCTGACAATTGATATCTTAAAATTGACTGAATGGCAAAGATGTGGCACATTCAAAGTTCTAGTGTGCAGCTCTAAATGTATTTCTTTATGTAGTACAAAATGTATACATTATAAGATACATGTCCCCTGCTTTGTTAAGCTAAAAATACACTGTGCAGCTCACACAAATGATTCATCGGCATCATGAGCAGTAAACACTGTTAAATGAACTGCGGTCACCAGTGTTATCATTATATAGTTATAGGGCACCATCATGGTCGGTGTGACGGGTGCTGCTGCCAGGAGCCCTACTTAGAAAGGTGACCAGTGTAACAAAGGACAGGCACAGCACAATAAATTGAAGTCATGCACCCATTTGTACCGGGATGTGGTCATTTGGTCTACAGCATGATGGTCGACACCATTAGGTCGACATGGTTCTAGGTTGAAGGGTCATTAATTTGACAGGTCATTAGTTCGACAGTGTCTAGGTCGACAGTCAAAAGGTTGACATGGGGCTTTTCACAGTTTTTTTGTGCCGACAAGTGCAGACAGGCTGTATTTCATGCCCTACCATCCACTAGGGCGTGGTGGGAGAATAACTGTGTCCATGTCAACTGTGTTAACATTTGGGTAAAAAAACACTGAAAACTCCATGTCGACCTTTTGACTGTCTACCTAGACACTGTCGAACTAATGACCTTTCAACCTTTTCCCATGTTGACCTATACCCATGTCGACATTTTCCCATGTCGACCTAATGGTGTCGACCATCATGCTGTAGACCAAATTATCCCAACCCTTTGTACCTACAGGCTCTTTTTATGCAGAGCATGTACAGTATAGTATGAAGTGGACCTGTGAACATGAGCAACTTGGCTGAAGAAGTAGAACAAAAGAAAATAGAGAAGTGGAAATAGGTCGAAGGTTGGGAGAGATTGGAGCAATACCTGCATTTAATCATTAATATACTATATCTCTGTGGGAGGGTTAGGGTACTCCCGATTGTTCAAGGGAGAGAGATGCACACATAATCAGCAATGATACTGCACAGTCAGTGGAGAACAGGCTAAACTACTTCATATTCGAAATCTCACTTATACCATGTATATGTAAAATGCAAGATAAGTATCTTTTTTTTACAGCTTTATGGCCTTCCATTCTCTCCTTTTATCAAAATGATGTAAGACTCTGTGCTGTTTACAAATATGTCTTTTTATGTAGGGACCCAGCAGAGATCATCATCAAGAGCTAATGGAAAGAAACAAGGTTACTAAATAATACATTAATGTAGAGGCAGTTGAATACACATGAGAATAGTGGCACACCTGAGGCAAAATCCAGCTCCCTAGCAGTGAAAGGAAAATTTTTTAAAATTCAGATCTCCTCAATGTGTGAATAACTTTTCACTCAGCATATTTATGGTCAATTTATTGCAAGTACCTTATTTGCACCCTTTGATGTGGAAATTTTCATTGTGCAGGTCTAAACCTGCACACAAATAGAGCAAAGAAGATTTTTTGAATGTTGCACAGTATGCACAAAAGTGTACAGGGTAAAATAATTCCAAAAGTGCACATGATAGAAAATTCCAATGGTGCCCAGGACAAGGACAATCTGAACATACAGAGAGGATCCATTCATTTGAAACATACAGGATAAACACATTGTAAACTACATGAAACTAATGCATTCTAACCTATGTTGGAAGGGACAGACCTATAGTTGCTAAAATATGATTTAAATGATGTTTTGTAGATCATTTGTCTGCTCTGGAAAAAGCCAAACAGGTCTATAGCTGTACTTGTAATAGACATACAGCGTGTCTGGTCCAAAAGAGACAGACCTGCCTACAGCTGCATTGGAACTTTGGGGGTTATTATGGTTCACTCTTTCTGACAAATTCCTTCTTAGATGGACAAAACCATGTGCACTGCAGGTGGGGCAGATTTTACTTGTGCAGAGAGAGAGAGTTAGATTTGGGTGGGGCTTTACTTCAAAGTGAGATCTATATTGCAGTGTAAAAATATAGAAGTCTGTATTTTTCCTACACAGAAACAAAATAACTTACCCAAATCTAATTCTTTCTGCACATTTTACTGAACCAAAATAACCCCCATATTTACAGCACTTCTCTAAATAGACAGACCGGCATATGGCTACACCAGCAGAGGCAGGTCTATAGCTGCACTGGAAGAGGTAGATGTAAAATTGTACTAATAACAGACCAGTCTGAAGCTGCACAATAAGTGGCAGTTCTCAAGCTGAACCCTAAAGGCCCCCATACACTAGGGTGACTTGGGGGACAAGTCGCCCATGACTTCCCCCTGAGCTTCCCCGGCTGCTCCCCGGGGGAGCTTGATTAGATTGGCACTTGATGTGCCATTTTTTACATGTGATAAATCGTCTCGATTTATCACATGTAAAAAACCCGGGGAGCAGGGGGGGGGGGGGGCTGCTGGTGGGGGGGGGGGCTGGGGACGCTGCGGGGACACAGACGCTGCGGGGGACACAGGCGGCATAGAGCCGGGCAGAGGGAGCCGGGAGCTGTCAGTGCTAGAAAAAAAAGCCTACTGTATACAATGAATGGGCAGCCTGTGATTGGCTGAGCGCTCTCTCAGCCAATTGCTGACTGGTTGAGAGAGCGCTCAGCCAATCACAGGCCGCCCATTCATTGTATGGGCTTTTTTTTTTTATTCAGTGCTGACAGCTCCCGGCTCCCCCCGCCCGGCTCTATGCCGCCTGTGTCCCTCGCAGCGTCCCCAGCCCCCCCTGCTCCCTCCACCGCCGCACCGCCCCACTAGGTCCCAAGTCGGGTGGTCGGACGTGCAGCAGGTCCGACCACCCGACGCAGATCCGATGCGCACGGGACCGCGCATCGGATCTGAGGGGACATCAAAACTAGCCAATTTTGGTCCGATTTAGGCCAGATCCGACTGATCTGGCCTAAATCTGACCAAAATCGGCTAGTGTATGGGGGCCTTAACACTTGAGGGCAAAAACATGATGAATTAGGACCTCTGTTTTTTGGTTTTAACATATTCCCCCCCCCCCCCCCTCATGGCAAGTTCCATTTGTGTTTAATTCTAATTCCTTTGTCCTATTGAGTTCCCCTTTTTGTGTTTTAAGGTCATAGGGATAGATTTCAAAGGTCGATACGTGAAACAGTTGACATGAGTTAATTGGGGTTTACATTTCTTTTTACTTTTGCATGGTTTACCATCCATGTGGAGTCCGATTGGAATGGTAAAGTGTACTCAGCATAGTGAGGCATGCATGGGGATACGTTACAATAATGGGGGTCCACCTGCTCAGATATCGACATTGACACCCAAAAAAGTGAAAAACTCATGTTGACTCTTTTTCATGTCAATCTCTTGCTTATATCAACTTTGTGCATGTCGACCTTTTGCTGTCGCCATAACTACTGTCACCCTAGACTTGTCCTAGTAACATAAGCTCTCTCAAATGATATGTACAATAATTTTCATAAGGAAGGTTTGAGGTCAAATATAGGACAGTTGTTGCAAATATTGATTTAGAAGCATAATCTTGCTGAGTTGTAGTTTGCTAAGGCAGACGTGTCTGTCAAATTAGTTGTGTATACTGCAGGATGGCTGTTTTTTATTAGACATGTTCTCTCTAGAGACCGCATTAGGCTTCACATTTCTCTTTGCATAACTGTTCCTGAATTTTTAAACCAGGTTCTGAAGGTTGTTTCTGAGGTTTTGTTTTTTTCATTTAAAATATCAGTTTTTCAAGACTGACCACAACACACCACTACTTAACCCTTTGAAGGCCAACATCACTATGAGAGATGTGCAAAATATCTGCTAAAAAAAATGCGAGCGTCGCTCACGTGTTATATAAATTCAAATAAAAAAATGTTGTGTAAAAAAAGGGATTTCCTATATAAGGTAAATATTACAGGTCATTGTGATGGATACAATTTTTTACACCTATATCGACAAATTCCCTCAAAGGGTTAATCTACCCTAGATACAGTAGTTCTCCTTCGCTGTAAAAGGAAGATGCCAGTGTTCGGTTTAACTGTTTTTTACATACTACCAGCTGTACAGCAGCAACGCTGTATGTAAATATATTGCTTAAAATGGTCACATAGATGCAGCGGTGGCTTTTAACTCTGTGGAGGTATCTATGTCAACAGAAGAAGACATAGACCCGGTATAAGTGTACCGCGTTAGCTCGCCATGCTTCGGGCATGGTGCCTCAATGCACTTAGCATACTATTATATTCTCCCTCTATGTCCACATGGTATAAAAAAACACCTTTTTTTGGAGGAAAAAAAACACGAAATACTCATGTCGACCTATTGCATGTGTTGACCTCAACGTTTTGGCTGTCGACTAATAGTGGTCGACCTATAGACTGTCAACCTATCGACCGCATCCCAACACACACCATATTTTTTTAGACCTACAGTATTGTTTAGAAAAAAATATTTCTGCACCAGGAGTCTGAAATATATTTTCACTTGTTCTACCCTGACTTAACAGCAGGATCCGGCAGAGAGATTTGATTTGTAAAAGAACATTGGTTCTGAAGACTTGAATATAAGTCTAAAAAACACTGCATTTTTTGAATGCTGACAGAACTCACTGAATTGGGTTGTAAATGTGGCTGTTGTAAGTAGTGCCTTATAAATACCTTTTGATTAGCCCTTTCAGGTCCGACGTCTAGTCAGGCTCAACAACCCTAGCGCTAGTAGCAGATCCAATGGTGAGCCAGTTTAAAATAAGAACATTAATATCATTCAATGTAGACCATTTTATTAAAAAAAATTACCATAGCTTATGATTTAACCCCTTCCCGACATTTGACGTATATATACGTCATGGCCGGGATGTACTTCCCGACACATGACGTATATATACGTCATGACTTTAAACTGTCCCCGTGTCTATAGACGCGGTGACAGTTTAAACATGTCTGCTGTCCCTGACAGCAGACATGTCCCTGCATGGCCAGGGGGGGCTGCGATGCCGCCCCCCCGTCGGCGATCGCTGTGATTGGCTGTTCAGTGTGAACAGCCATTCACAGCGTTTTCCTGTGTTACCGGCGAATCAGACGCTCGGTAACACAGGTGTTAATAACCGCCGGGCTTTAGGGGGCATGAGGGGGTCATCAGTGACGACGACACCTCACCCCACCTGCCCCCAAGGCTGTGATTGGCTCGTCGGACCGACGAGCCAATCACAGCCAAGGCGCGCCATTTAAACTAACGGTGACTGCGCTGCAGACGCCATTCCGGTCTGGAATTGCGTGCAGAGCGGTCACCGACCAATCTGTCATGATATACATACCTGATCCTTGCCTGATACTTACCTGATCACCGCTGATCACCGCTGGTAGCGTGCTGCCAGCAGCTGGATGCTTCCTGGATCTTGTGACTTCCTGTGTCCTGCTGCTGCAGTGTCATAGAGTCCAAGATAGTGATAGATAGTGATAGATAGTGAGAGATAGTGAGAGATAGTGACAGAGAGTGATAGAGAGTGATATATTTTGTGTCTGCTGCACCCCCTTTTGTGCTGATCACTATATCTGAGCTGATCAGCAACTTTTTGGGGGTGGAGAAGTTTTTTTTTTATATATATACCTGTCAGTTGCACCAAAGGTTGTGCTGCCTTTGCAACTGACTGCTGCCCCCCCTGCTGCCCCCCCCTTTTGTGCTGATTAGTTTAAATTAATTAATCAGCAACTTTTTGGGGGTCCAGTTTTTTTTTTTTTTATATATATATATACCTGTCAGTTGCACCAAAGGTTGTGCTGCGTGTGCAACTGACTGCTGCCCCCCCCTGCTGCCCCCCCTTTTGTGCTGATTAGTTTAAATTAATTAATCAGCAACTTTTTGGGGGTCCAGGTTTTTTTTTTTATATATATACCCTGTCAGGTTGCACACAGTTGTGTGCCTGCTGCCCCTCACTGCTAATCAGTGTTCACTGATCACTGCATCACTGATCTGCAGTTGTTTTTTTTTTGAGAGTGTAGTGGGGTTTTGTTTTTACACCCACGTTGCTTTTGTGGGTGTCCTGTGGCCGCTGAGCGCTGATCAGTGACGTACAATCACTGAACAGCATTTTTGGCACAGGGTTGATTTAATTTTTTTTCTGCAGTTTTTTTAAATTGTTTTTTTTTTTTTTTTTTTTTACACCCACGTTGCTTTTGTGGGTGTCCTGTTGCCTTTGAGCGCTGTTCAGTGACGGTCGTTTTTTTTTTTTTTTTAACCCCTTCAATTTTTTTTTTTTTATTGGGATCAAATTCCTGTATAAAGTATTTTTTTTTTCTGCACTACATACACACTACACACTACATTCCACCCGTGTTGAAATAAAGTTTGTACCCCCCCTACACTATACACGTGTTGAAACATTACACTTACAGAAACACAAAAATAAAAATGGCATCCCAAATGTCATCCCAGTCCTCCAGAAGAATGTATTCAGCGGAGGAGGCATATGCCATGCTTGCCTCTGACTCTGACACAGCCAGTGAGGCAAGCGGGGAATTTGAAGGATTCGTCTTAAGCTCCTCTTCCTCCTCTGGTGATGAGGGACCCCCTCAAAGACGCCCCCGTAGAGCAGCTGAGACCCCCCCCCCAAATGATTGATCCCGTATGGACCCCACCACCAGACAATTTTGAGCCCCAGGTTCCTGAGTTTTTGGCCATCCCAGGAATCCAATTTGATAGTACAGGTCTCAGAGAAATTGACTTTTTCAAATTATTTTTCTCTGATGATTTTATAAATTTAATGGTGGACCGAAGTAATTTATATGCCCAGCAGTTTATTGCTCAAAACCCCACGTCATCATTTGCTAGGTGGACCCCTGTAGATGCAGTAGAGATAATGACATTTTGGGGTCTGGTGTTACATATGGGCATAGTAAAAAAGCCAGAAATTAGGCAATATTGGAGTACAGATGTTCTGTACAGCACCCCATTTTACCGTATGGCCATGACTCGGACTCGTTTTGAAGCAATCCTTAAATTTATACATTACACCGATAATGCACAGTGCCCACCCAGAGATGATCCCACCTTTGACCGGCTATTCAAAGTCAGGCCGGTCATTGATCATTTCAGTGCCAAATTTGCAGAGATGTACATCCCTGACAGATTTATTTGTATCGACGAGTCCCTTATACATTTTAAAGGAAGGGTTAAATTCCGCCAGTACCTTCCCAGTAAGAGGGCAAGGTATGGCATAAAAATGTATAAACTGTGTGAAAGCACCTCAGGGTACACCCACAGGTTTAGGGTTTATGAAGGGAAGGATTCAAGAATTGAACCGCCAGAATGCCCCCCCTCCCTCGTAGGTGTTAGTGGAAAAATTGTCTGGGATTTAGTGCACCCCTTCCTGGATAAAGGTTATCACCTCTATGTGGATAACTTTTACACTAGCATCCCCCTGTTTAAGGCCCTTGGTTCAAGAGGTACAGCAGCTTGCGGTACTGTGCGCAAGAACCAAAGAGGCCTCCCAAAAACGCACATTGCCCAAGTACTGAGAAGGGGTGAAAGCAGGGGAATATGCACCGAAAATATGTTGTTGGTCAAATATAAGGACAAGAGGGATGTCCTTATACTGACAACAATTCATGGAGACAGTACCACCTCCGTCCCTGTACGAGGTACCAGTACCCACACCTCAAAACCTAATTGTATCCTAGATTACAATAGGTACATGGGCGGAGTGGATCTTTCAGATCAGGTACTGAAGCCGTACAGTGCCCTGCGGAAAACAAAAATCTGGTACAAGAAGCTGGCCGTGTATATCATCCAGATGGCACTGTATAACGCTTACGTGCTATTCCGTTCTACCAGCCAGAGGGGGACATTTATGCACTTTCAAGAGGAAGTCATAAAGGGCCTAATATTTGGGAACCAGCAGGCAGAGGGCCCCAGTACTTCTAGTACTGGCCCCCGTATTGTACCAGGGCAGCATTTTCCAAACGAAATCCCCTCCACTGCAAGAAAGGGCAGGACACAAAAAAGGTGCAAAGTTTGCTATAAAAAGGGAATAAGAAAGGACACTATTTTCCACTGTGAAACTTGCCCCGACAAACCCGGCCTATGTATAAAGGAGTGTTTTAAAATATACCACACATCTATGGATTATTAGGTTCATCATTTCACCGTGCTTCGGGGGTCTTGCTAATGCCACATAGCACCCACCATTCATTCCACCAGAATCTGAGCTGCAAAATGCAAAAATCACTCCTTCCCTTCTGAGTCCTGCCATGCACCCAACTGGTATTTTTTGGTCACATATGAGGCATTGCCATACTCGGGAGAAATTGGGGCATAGGTTTTCGGGTGCTTTTTCTCCTTCATACCTTATGAAAATGAAAAATTTTGAGCCAGAACTGCATTTTTGTGTAAAAAAATGTAATTTTTCATTTTCACTGCCCAGTTGTATCAAAATTGGTGAAACCCCTGGGGGTTTGAAATGTACACTATACCCCTAGATGAATTCCCTGAGGGGTGTAGTTTGCAAAATGGGGTCACTTGTGGGGGGGTTCCACTGTATTGGTGCTTCGGGGGTCTTGCTAATGCGACATAGCACCCACCAACATTCCACCAGAATCTGTGCTGCAAAATCCAAATATTACTCCTTCCCTTCTAAATCCTGCCATTTTTTGGTCACACATGAGGCATTGCCAGACTCGGGAGAAATTGGGGCACAGATTTTGGGGTGCTTTGTCTCCTTCATTCCTTGTAAAAATGAGAAATTTTGAGCCAGAACTGCATTTTTGTGTAAAAAGTTTAATTTTTCATTTTCACTGCCCAGTTGTACCACAATTGGTGAAACCCCTGGGGGTTTGAAATGTACACTATAGCCCTAGATGAATTCCCTGAGGGGTGTAGTTTGCAAAATGGGGTCACTTGTGGGGGAGTTCCACTGTATTGGTGCTTCGGGGGTCTTGCTAATGCGACATAGCACCCACCAACATTCCACCAGAATCTGAGCTGCAAAATCCAAAAATCACTCCTTCCCTTCTGAGTCCTGCCATGCACCCAAATGGTATTTTTTGGTCACATGTGAGGCATTGCCGTACTCGGGAGAAATTGGGGCACAGATTTTGGGGTGCTTTGTCTCCTTCATTCCTTGTGAAAATGAAAAATTTTGAGCCAGAACTGCATTTTTGTGTAAAAAATGTAATTTTTCATTTGCAAAGCCCAGTTGTATCAAAATTGGTGAAACCCCTGGGGGTTTGAAATGTACACTATACCCCTAGATGAATTCCCTGAGGGGTGTAGTTTGCAAAATGGGGTCACTTGTGGGGGGGTTCCACTGTATTGGTGCTTCGGGGGTCTTGCTAATGCGACATAGCACCCACCAACATTCCACCAGAATCTGAGCTGCAAAATCCAAAAATCACTCCTTCCCTTCTGAGTCCTGCCATGCACCCAAATGGTATTTTGTGGTCACATGTGAGGCATTGCCGTACTCGGGAGAAATCGGGGCACATATTTTGGGGTGCTTTGTCTCCTTCATTCCTTGGGAAAATGAAAAATTTTGAGCCAGAACTGCATTTTTGTGTAAAAAAATGTAATTTTTCATTTTCACTGCCCAGTTGTACCACAATTGGTGAAACCCCTGGGGGTTTGAAATGTACACTATACCCCTAGATGAATTCCCTGAGGGGTGTAGTTTGCAAAATGGGGTCACTTGTGGGGGTTCCACTGTATTGGTGCTTCGGTGGTCTTGCTAATGCGACATAGCACCCACCAACATTCCACCAGAATCTGAGCTGCAAAATCCAAAAATCACTCCTTCCCTTCTGAGTCCTGCCATGCACCCAAATTGTATTTTTTGGTCACATGTGAGGCATTGCCGTACTCGGGAGAAATTGGGGCACAGATTTTGGGGTGCTTTGTCTCCTTCATTCCTTGTGAAAATGAAAAATTTTGAGCCAGAACTGCATTTTTGTGTAAAAAATGTAATTTTTCATTTGCACAGCCCAGTTGTATCAAAATTGGTGAAACCCCTGGGGGTTTGAAATGTACACTATACCCCTAGATGAATTCCCTGAGGGGTGTAGTTTGCAAAATGGGGTCACTTGTGGGGGGGTTCCACTGTATTGGTGCTTCGGGGGTCTTGCTAATGCGACATAGCACCCACCAACATTCCACCAGAATCTGAGCTGCAAAATCCAAAAATCACTCCTTCCCTTCTGAGTCCTGCCATGCACCCAAATGGTATTTTTTGGTCACATGTGAGGCATTGCCGTACTCGGGAGAAATTAGGGCACAAATTTTGGGGTGCTTTGTCTCCTTCATTCCTTGTGAAAATGAAAAATTTTGAGCCAGAACTGCATTTTTGTGTAAAAAATTTAATTTTTCATTTTCACTGCCCAGTTGTACCACAATTGGTGAAACCCCTGGGGGTTTGAAATGTACACTATACCCCTAGATGAATTCCCTGAGGGGTGTAGTTTGCAAAATGGGGTCACTTGTGGGGGGGTTCCTAACTTTTAGCATCTTATGGTGCCTAGAAACCTACATGGTGCCTAAAAAATAATCTCAGAAAAAGGAGGCTCCAAAATCAAGTAGGTGCTCCTTCTATTATGAAGCCTGTGGTTTGGTCAACGTGCACACTAGGGCCACATATAGGATATTTATGAAAACAAAAGAATTGGGGGAATCAATTTTTAGTCACATTTCTCTAGTAAAATCTACTGTGTTCCTTAGAAAAATGTATTAAAATTGCAAATCTGCAAAAAAAATGAAATTTTGAAATTTCACCTACACTTTGTTTTAATTCCTGTGAAACACCTAAAGGGTTAACAAACTTCCAAAATGCTGTTTTGAATACTGTGAGGGGTGCAGTTTTTGAAATGGCATCATTTATGGGGGTGTCTCACATACAAGTACCTCAAAGTCACATCAGAACTGAACTGGTCCCTAAAAAAATCAGTGTTTGAAATTTTCTTGAAAATTTGAGAATTTGCTATTCATATTTTAAGCCTCCTGGTGTCCAAAAAAATTAAAAGGATGTTGAAATAATGATGGAAACATAAAGTAGACATATGGTCTATGTTCGTTTTGAGTGGTATGATTATTTGTCTCACAAGCAGAAAATTTAACATTTTGAAAATCGCTAAATTTTCCATTTTTTTACGACATTTTGGTATTTTTCACAAAAAAACACAGACTGTATCGACCAAAATTTACCACTAACTTGAAGTACAATGTGTCACGAGAAAATAATCTCAAAATCACTGGGATAAGTAAAAGCAAAAAAAAGTTATACCCACTTAAGTGATACATGTCAGATTTGAAAAAAATGGCTCTGTCAGGAAGGCAAAAACTGGCTGCGTCAGGAAGGGGTTAAAGATGATGACGTATGCACTATGGCTACTAATCATCTGTTTTTCTTACTATGCGTTCATTATAATAATTTATCAGTAGGCCACCTGTGGCCGATTACTTTTCTAGATAGGTGTCTATCTTTGATTCAATGTATTGTCTAGTATTAAGGATATGTATTTTATGTGGCCCTTTTGGAGATTAAAAATCTACCTGTGCACTTCCTGCTTTATATATGGAACCAATTCTCATTGATCTTGTTTTAGAGCAGGGTAAATTGTTCTTAATTCTTGTCGATTTCAGGCATTTAATGCACATATATAAACCCTAGTCAACATTTGTGATTTCATCAAAATATTGTAAGTGCATGCATCTGTAAACACTAATGGGCCCTACACGTGTACCGACGTGTATAGGAGAGCGTTCTGAGCAATGCTGCTTCAATCAGAGCGCTCAGGCATCTCAGCAAACAGCCCTGCACATCGCTTTATGCTGAGCGAGGTAAGAATACTGGCCCCAACCGATTTAATAAAATGCATGCAGGTTATTATTTTGGAGAAGATACAGACTCACGGGGACGTGTATTTAAATCTCTGTGCGGTCTACAAACAAACAACGATTTTCAGGCATTTTCTGAGCAAATTAGTGAAACAATGTAAAATCGTTCAGAATATGCCTGAATATTGCTCTGTGTGTAGGGCTCATTACTTTTTGAAAAGCATTTGTTTCACATTGTGTCAATTTTGACTCTAGAATGCACAAACATTTATTGCCAAAATAAGGTATAATGGTAGTTTTGTTTGGCTGCTCATTTAGATCCTCCGTAAACACTCTTTTTGGGCCATGTATCGGCTTTGAGGCAAATTAATAGATATTTCATGGAGTCTCTCTGAAGCAAGGCTGCTTTCCCGGCAGAATAATGTGTACATAGCCTCATTTTTCATCTTAACACACTGATTTTCAGTAATAAACTCTTAGCAGCAGTGTTTGGAAGCTTTCTTCTGTTGGTATGAAATCAATACGTAAAGCATTTCCATTATAAAAAAATTGTAATTCCTCTGAAGTTACTGCTCTACAGACTTTGAGGAAAATGCAACTTCCTGTTGGTGAAAGCTTAGAGTGTGCAATTTCTGTAAGTGCATTAAGTACTGCTAAATGTATGCAGAGCTTCCATTTAAAAATAAAAATAAAGTTTAAATGAATGTCATATTTTGCATTAGGTTCTATAAAGATTTGGAAATCTTTTTTCTGTTTTAAGAGATTCATTGTTAAAGCTATTGCCACAGTATATGTTTCCTTGGCCACTAGGGGGGGACTAAAAAATTGGTCTGCACTTACATAAGAGTGACTTTGTCAACACATTTAAGAGCAGAAATAATTATATTATAATTCTATTATATTCCCTATACTACAGCATCACTCAGATGTAGTGTATGGTAAATTATTCATTGAGAACACATTGTAATCTAAAAGAAATCATCTCAAATCAAAAGAATTGTCTACTCAACTCCGATAAAGCACATATGCCCCAAACAGTCATTAAAATGTATGCTTAGACATACATACTCCAGACATACATGAACAGTTAGGTTTACCCACATATACAGATGTGTCCCGGCATACCAGGTCCCAACTTGTCTTACAATGTGCATATTTTTTTGATCCATTGTGCATCTGTGATGGGACAAAAATGCTTCACAAGATTTGCACTGATTTATTTGATGAACACTTGTATACCAGTTTGTGAGGGGTCTATGTTCTAAGTCTTGGAAAAAGATAAAGTGAACGGAGATAATGTACCAGCCACCCAGCTTTTAATTGCCATTTTTAAACACAGGGTTCTATGTACTAAAGCTGGGTACACACTGTAGCGATCTCTGCTGATTATATGGGTATATGGGTGGTATTCAATACCCCTGACTGCAAGCTATTACAGCAAGCAGTGTCGATAGCTCGTTGTCAGAGTATTCAACTGCCTCCCCTTCACTCGATGTTTCCACCTTGCTGGTTCTTTTTAGCGAGGTGGAAATGGTGAGTGTGCCCATTACAACGGAGGGGCTTGCCACAAAATGCAGTGGACTGCGAGGATTTTTCCCAAACATTGAATACGGCGAGGGGAGTTGGACGTCATGGATGGCTTTTCCTCGCTGAAAATAAGTCTCCTTGCCGAACAAACCCCCCTTGCTGCCACATTGAATACACCCCTATGTGGTTCCAACAGAATCCTAATGACCTATGGGCTGGGTCATTCAGTGTGTACAACCAGAGCTTAAAGTGGTCTTGCAGAAGTGGGGGAACTCATTTCTCTGTGACACCTAATTACCGCCCCCCCCCATTAGTCAGAGACAGGGCCAATGTTAGGGTTTTTGGCATCCCCCTGCAAACTAGAATGCTTTTCTGTGAGAATTACTGTGCAGGGCCAATGTGGAGGTTCTAATGTTCCACCTCACAATTACAGGTGGTGGAACTCCGTTCCCCCCCGTTCCCTCTCACTTTAACCCCTGTGTACAACCAATCTCCTGACTGCCTCTTTCTCTTTCACCCACCCCAATACAACATTCATAAACTTAAAATGAGAGCTTTTTGTTAGTCACACTGATTGTTCTCTATTACATTTGAAGATGCTGATATACCCAGGATTTGAACCCATTACCTGTAGTATCGCAGTCAGATCCTGCATAAGTAGATAGAGAATTCTCATACTTGGTACTTAGTAAAAATGTTTTAAAAAATGATCCCTAGTGGTTAAATTAAAGGGCGTGGCAATTCTTTCTGGCACTGTACCAAAATGTCTAGTTACAGCTCTGGCTTGTACATTCTGTTACAAGCAAGCATGGCCACCAATAGGGGGTACTGTGGATACCCTGGCTCATTTTGCCCACCGCACCCCCCCCCCCCCCCCTGACTGCCTCCTGAACAAAGCAGGTCCCGGAGCGCAGACTTATTCAACCCAGGATACCAGCGGCCAATTAAAATGCTGCACTGGCTTTTGAGCCAATCAGAGTTAGTGAACTGGCAGCCAATCAGAGTGGCTGCCGGTACGCAAGCTCTGATTGGCTCACCAGCCGGTACTGCATTTTAATTGGCCGTCGGCATCCTCAGTTGAAGAAGCCTGCGCTCCAGGACCTCCGGGCTGCAGCTCAGTGGAAGAAGAGTTTGGGGAGCAGGAGCTGGGCTAGAAATGAGTCCTGGGCCCCCAAATTCCTGATGGCAGCCCTGCATGCAAGTACAGACGATGAAGGCTGAAAAAAATATTTTTACATATTTAATTCAGAAAACATCGCAATAGAAAATGTACCTACATCCACCTCTGGATCAGGCCCATAGTGGCTAATTTATTGAAGTTTGAAAATCCCTATTGGCAATTGCAATCTGTTGTGATACCACTGTTATTGCTGGTAGTAAACATTGCCTATGCATGAGGAAACCTATTTAACAAGTGTGAACAATACTGTTCTGTATAATGCTGCAGTCGGCTTTTAACCCCAAAATTGTTTTTTCTGTTAATGTAAATTATTACTAATGTGAGTAAATGAAAATGAATGATACTGGTGATTTAACATTTGGTTTGCATCCCTGCATATTACTGAATTATTTGTATTTTATAGTATGTAACCACATTTTGTCTTTCAGGTTCATTGCACAGAACATCATGAGGTTGCAGCGCCTTGGAATCACTCACATACTCAATGCTGCAGAAGGGAATTCATTCATGCACGTGAACACAAACGCTGCCTTTTACAATGGTACAGGCATTACCTATCATGGTATTAAAGCCAACGACAGACCAAATTTTGACCTCAGCTCTTACTTTGAGGAAGCCTCTGACTTTATCGATAAAGCATTATCACAAAAAGATGGTAAGTACATCTGCAATCTTCAGTGCAGTTCCCAATAGCGGGAGAACTGCGCACACTCAGGACCCATCCTGGACATGCGCATAGCGTTTACATTTCAAAATTACGATAGCCTCTGTCTGATTGACAGGCAGAGATTTTTGCAGGGGGGGGACTGGGCGGCCTGGGTTTCTGGAAGCTGGGGCATGTTGCCCCGTTTTCTGGGAGTGGCCTGGCCATGTTGTGAAATTGTTTCCATGGCCTTGGGAGCTGGACTGCGGCAGGCAGACTGAGTAAGGTCAGATTTACGGGTGTACACATGGTGTGATGTACTTTCTATTTTAACCTGTAGCGGTAAACCGGTATTTCAAATAAAGTTTAAAAAGTATTTTTGATAAAATATATAAATATTCCATTTTAAGCACCTAAGAAAGCTTTACACCCATCCCCCATTGTCTATGTTCCCTGATTGTAAAACTACCCCCCTATTGTAAAACTACCCCCATCGTGGCAAAAGATCCCCAGCTTTATCTACCCCCATCAGACAACAAAGTAGTGATTACTATTGTTATCTCGATTTCAATAATAATTAGAGGGATGCCTAAAATATTTCACTTTAATATGAATATTATTAGAGGGCTTTACTGGTATTTCTATGCTTCTCCCAGAACGATACTGGAAATCGATATAACAGAAATTAAATCAAATTAAGAGAGTGCATTTGCACCAGTTAATTTCTAGAATTTATTATAACATTTCTCAATAATAATAAAACATAAAAAATGGATACATACAGTACATATTAATAATCTTTCTGTAGGTGTTATCCCTGTAATAGACTATATTTTATTAAATGTCCGGGGTTAATACTCACAAGCTATATAATCACCTCTCTGGTTGTATTGGAAAAGACTGTGTCCATACTGTATGTTTTATTTATGGAATCAATTTGTATCTAATAGAATGAACTTGAATTAATCTTGGACTCTATAGTTTGTATCTGTTGTAAACCAAAGATGGTCTCAGCCCAGTATTAGTGGAAGAGGCCTTACTTCACAGTGGATGGTCCGTGACACTGAATGAAATCACTTGCTTGCGTCAAAGCATGGATCAGCTATTAATGCATTTGTAGTTCTCCAGCAGCAAATCTCCGTGAGCAGGGTCCCAGGCTGGGTATTTGTTGCTACTTGTAATTGGCGAATGCGCTCACTGGGCTGGCCGCACAGGCACAGATATTCACAGATCCCCATGGCTGTCCTGCATGATTTCGATCTGCCTCTGCAAGCCGCCTGCAGCTGACGGTTCTCGCACCGCATGTCAGTTGACTGACGGGCACCGGAATGGAGGTTTTTCGGCTGTCCCTTTGTCCTGGATCGTAATAGGACAGTGATGCCGCAGACAAGGAATCATCCTCAGCCTCCAAAAACAACTTTGGATGGGTGATGGTAATCCAGATTTTGTAGAGAGGGATATCGCTTGGTCTATAGGGAATATGCTGTCAGCTCTCACTCTTGGCGCATTTCTCCGTCATTCAAATCTGACGGTTTCCTTCTGACTGTTTACTACTAATAGGGCTCTTTTCTGCCCCTGTATAGTCCATGTTTTAAGCTCAAAATATTGTATTTATAATACTTATTTTTCTATAATTTAGGATACTGACGAACTCAAATAAACTGCACAAGGGAAAAGGCTCTAATACATATTAATGTGTTTGAGATTTAAAAGTAAATGTAAAGTAGATTTTAAGGCTTTAGGTCACATGATTAACTGCTTTCTAAAAATAGACCAATGGGAGCCCTGTGTTTTTGTTTATTTTTTTCATATTCGTACATTACCATAGTGAGGACAGAGTTGCCTTTGACAGAGGCAATCACTTCAGGGGCCACGTAGAAAGATAGAATTCTTTTATTCGTCTCACAATGGAGAAATTTGCAATTGTGACAGCAAGGTTCAAGTACAGATAAGGGTGAAAATAGCATAATAATATAATAAGAACACACATGATAAGAAGTCTAAACAATATAAATCTAGAATCTAAGAGCGTGTAGGTCTCTACAGACCATGACAGTTGTACATTCTGATTGCAGCAGGTAGAAAAGACCTGTGATATCTCTCCGTTGAGCATCGAGGGTGAAGCAACCTATTACTGAAAGTGCTACATAGATCCATCAAAATATTTTTGAGAGGGTTTGAAGCATTATCCAATAAGGATGTTATCTTGCCTATCATTCTCCTCTCTCACACTATCTCTACAGAATCCAAAGGCATTCCTAGGACAAAACTGGCCTCCTTACTAGCCTGTTAAGTCTCTTATTGTCGGCAGTTGATACACTGCTGCCCCAGCAGACCACTCCGTAGAATATGGCCGATGCCACTACACAGTCGAAGAAGGTCTACAGGAGCGCTCCCTGCACTCCAAAGGTCCTCAGTCTCCTCAGTAGATAAAGTCTGCTCTGCCCCTTCCTATATAGAGCAGCAGAATTATCAGACTGGGGGGGGGGGGGGGTAGTTCCTGAAATCAACTACCAACTCCCTAGTCTCTCGTATTAAGTTAAGATGATTCCCCTGACACCAAGGAGCAAAGTTCTGCACAATTTCTCTGTACTCCCGATCATCTTCATCTTCAATAAGGCCCACAATAGCAGAGTCATCAGAGAACTTCTGCAGATAACAAGTTGAAGAATTATACAGTATGTAGTATAGAGGGTAAAGAGAAATGGTGCCAAAACCGTTCCCTTCAGCGCCCCTGTACTACAGATAATAGTATCGGACTGGCACTCCCTGGTCCTCACATACTGTGGGCGGTTAGTAAAGTAATCCAGGATCCAGGTGATGTTGATCCACCCCAGAGTCAACCAGCTTTTTCCCCAGAAGCATGGGCTGAATGGTGTTAAAAGCACTGGAGAAGTCAGCATTATTCTCATGGTGGCCCCAGCTCTCTCCAGATGAGGTAGGGATCTCTGCATTAAATATATGACAGCGTCATCCACACCAATTCTAGGCTGATAAGCAAACTGCAAGGGGTCCCTAGAAGTTCTCACCAGGGGTTGAAGATAGCCAAGGATCATCTCTCCAGGGACTTCATCAGCTGAGATGTCAACCCAACCGGCCTATAGTCAATGAAGTCCTTGGGACGTGATGACTTTGGCACAGGTAGCACACACAAGGTTTTCCACAGCTTAGGTACCCTCCTTTGCTCCAGACTTAGATTAAAGATAGCCGCCACTATACCACACAGCTGCCCAGCACAGGACTTAAGGGATCATGGACTGATAACATCTGGACCCTCAGCCTTCCTTACGTTACACCTACTCAGTTCCCTCCTCACCTGATTTGTGGTAAAATACCTAGAGGCAATAGGGATAGTAGAGCTCTGGCTTGGGTGATAGAGGACACTGCTGTTGGTGATGACAGTGAGGGACATACTGTATGTCCCTCACTTTAGATAACAACTACTATGTGTCGCTCTGATTATTCTGATGATCTAATTGGCTAATAGTCTTGGGCACTGCAGCCAAGCAAGAGATGAAGAATGAATATAAAAAGGTGCTCCGAGCCTAGCCAAATTCACCTTTAAAATACAAAAAACACATGGAAAAACATTTGGATAGATGAACATTACAGTTTTCCCTAGATTCCATCTGCTCATGTTTAAACAGCAGAGGTTATATAAGTACATTGCTGCAGATGCCAGCAGAATCATGAGCAGGTAAACATAGCACACATTTAAAATGAGAAAATATTTTTTATTTTTAATCCTTTCAAGTCCAACGCCTTGTCGGGCTTAACAGCCCTAGCGCTAGTAGCAGATCCAGTGGTGAGCCACTTTAAAATAAGAACATTAACATTGTTCAATGTAGACCATTTTTGAATAAAAAAAAAAACTACAATTAATTTAAACCAGACTGTATTGGACTCCAAAATATACATATATGCAAAAACATGTAGGGCAGAATGAAATGCCACCCGAGTTCGGCATCCATGTGCCATGGGAATATGCATATATGCAAAAACATGTAGGGCAGAAAGAAATACCACCGAGTTTGGCGTCCATGTGACATGCCGGTTATACTTTTTAAATGGCTATCCATTACAAGGCAAATTCATGTTCGCAAAGTTTGCGACACTGCGTGTCATTTTAAGCCCGCTCGCCCCTCCTACAGGTCGCTGCCCCAATTCGCAGGACAAACTTGGCCACACAGCTGCGACTAGATGTTTAATATAAATATCCATTTGCAGCCTACAAGGGCTAAACCCACATCATTTGATGGTTGCCGACCATCGAATAATGTGGAAGGTACATGCAAAACGAAAACAGGTGCCTTAGCTTTGCGTGAGTTTTGGAGGGGAACATGGCGGGCAGCTGACTTTGGTGATGTCAGCTGCCCAACCCCGGCACCCACGTCACTGGGTGGTCCCAGTTCCCATGGGAACGCCCAGTGATTTCATGGGAACACCCATGAAATGCTGGGTGTTCCCATGGGTGTGACTATGCGCCCCCCCACCCGCACACCAGATGAACATTCTGGTGCATGCACATGCGCAGAAACCTGCGTGCACAAAAGAGAAACATCGGTCCTCCGTGCATGCACACGGAGGACCGCATCAACCTGGTCCATAATACGAAATAGTAGTTTTAGTTGTAGTGCCGTACAACATTTACTTGGTGTGCCACGGTCGATGTATACATACCTTCCAACAGTCCCAAAAACCGCGGGAACGGCCCGGTATTCGGGGACATTCCTGTGTCCCTCCTGCGGCCGGCAGTGTCCCGCAACGAGGGGGGGGGGGGGCTGTTGGGAGTCCCCCTGTCAGCTGCTGAGTAGCTTCTATTCCCACAGCCAGGGGTCTAGGAGCATGGCTAGTGGCTCAAATAGCCTCTGGATCATGCCCCCATAGCGCCAGAACGGGGGCGTGGCCTCGCGGGAGAGCCGTGAGTATAGGTCACACCCCCAAATTTTTCGGCGCGCGCAACTATCCGTCCCTCCCTTGAAGTTGGGAGGTATGTGTAAACAATTGTGTGCCGATATTCTCTGGCTAGGCCTGAGCATATAGGATATGATGTATGGTAGGCTGAAAGGGGTGAGAGTAGTGAACATAGACATGAAAGAGGGACAAGGAGTAAAGTCTATGAAAAGGAGATCTATTTATTGGTTTTGGAGAAGTAAGATTAAATGATGAAGGTGGACATGAATCATAATGTGTTAGATATATATTGATGGATTGGGAGTTCCAGGTTGAGGACGTGTAATTAGGTGAGGGATGAGTGATTAAAGAAGCTGTGACACTAGGAGGCGATGACTGTCACTGTAAAGGTGGTTATGCAGATATTGCAGAGTGTGTGTGTGTATGTTATTATATATTGCTCCACTGAAAGTGTAGGCTATTAAGATGTTCTATATATGGAATACTGCAAAGGGCACATATTTGTTCTGTATACAGATGTAATTATTGTGTCATCATTTATATTTACCCAGTTATGGGGACACATCACAATATAACTTCTGCTGCCTGTATTCTGTCTCCATTTATCTGATTCCTGTCCTGTATGTATACATAAATTAAATTATAATTCTCCCATTCTGTCATTAGTTGGCTTCACTATTGGGCAACGGCAATAAATAAACTGGGCCAATTAGGAAAGACAGACTTAAACTAAGATAGAGGCAATAAGAAGAATGTGAGATGGGATAGTGCAGCCATTAGCAGAATACATAAGCCAGTGTCGGGACAGATAGAAAATATGTACAGCTGACAAAGATGCAAAACTACAGAGAAAGGAGGATTAATGAACAGCATGTCACAAATAAGAGGACCTTAATTGGGGATAATAAAAAATGCTGCCTACTTGACACTTATCAAACTGTTATTAAGAAAAATCACCTCTCCCGTCCGTTGGCTGCTATTAGACTGGATGACGGCTCATGTCTCCTCCATCTGTACAATATGATTATAATATGCTGCTGTTGTGATAAGCTAGCACAACATATGACATTGTAGTACCTAAGAGCCATCACATGTAAAATGTGTAAACTACATTTACAGGGAATAATGTCTGCTCTTGATTTTTTTCCCCCACATTCTGTCTCTCACAGTTGAAGTGTACCTATGATGGAAATTACAGACCTCTCTCATCTTTTTAAGTGGGTCAACTTGCACAATCAGTGGCTGTCCAAATATGTTTTTGCCCCCACTGTATAGTAAAAAAAAAAGTCTGTGTAGGCTTATGTCCCAAACCGGTTGTGTAAGCCTACACAGACTTATGGTAAAAGGAGTCCTGCTGGTACTCTCATACCCAGCAGCTCATAACTGCAGGGCCCATCCCGACCCCACATGAGACCTAAGTCTATCATAGACTTATGGTAAAAAGGAACCTGCTGGCTTCCTCTGTGGCTCATCACGAGGTTCAGACTGTACACACATTCCTCCTTAAATGTCAATTGTATTTACCATGTATATATTTCAATAAACAAATTGATTTACAAACACTGTTTCCTCATTAAATCCCACACATATATAATTCTCCAGGTACACCACTGCCACACTTTCCATGGTGAGCGCTTAACTAAAAACCTATCATTTAACTTATCTTCGAGTGTGGACAACTCAGTTAAGCTGCCCCCACATACCAGGGAAAATAGCGCTACAACCAATCATTATCTATCACCTACTTAGAAAGTCCACTGGTTAACAGCTGCTTATCCCAACACTGCACGCACTATCTCCCTATACATGGAGATCACTGATATTAGGCTGACCAGAAGTCAGAAAGCAATCACAGCAATAGAACAAATAAACACCACCACCACCACACCGAACATCCCCCCCATCTGAATTCTTCCAGAACTTCAGGTGTTTAGAGACACTAGTACAGAAAGAGACACGGCTGTGGTGGGACAGGCATATCCTTAACTGGTACTACTGTACAAGAATAGTTTAATTCCGAAAGGTCTACACATAAAGAAAGTACCGACACACAGTACTGATGACACCACGTTCATGACAAAATGGAACAACACCTTAAATGAATGCTCACGCAAACTTATCTTACTCATCTTAGAGAAACAAAACACGGAACTAAATGCACTGGCAATACAAATTGATGAAACAAACAAACTGATTGAACCATACACTAAGGAACCAGGCTACAAAGATATAGAGGACATCACCAAACAACGACTGACTAACAAAGAAGACCAAATAATCAAAACCAAAATCAACAAAATACATAGAGATCTAAAACCAAAAATCACTGGGATACACAAAAACCCAAAGACAAAGCACACAGCAGGTCAGCCAAACGGCAAACGCAGGCCACTCATATCACACACTCCAAACAAAAGACATCACACTACCCTTAAACATAAGAATACACAAAACACAAAGCTATACAGGAACACAGGACTTACTTACCAGCAATACATGAAAGCAATACATACACATACAGACACTAAAATTACCGGACAGACATCAGGCAAGGACACAAACTCCATCCTCATCACTGATAACCTCCCAATTAATGAGGGTAACATCAGTATAGATACCACTTACTCTGAATCCGATAGCGACACCTCATTCTTGGTACATGAAATAGACGACGACACAGAATACGAACAACTGGCGAGGCTGTCCTTTTGAGCAGGGGTGGGTCACAACACTAAGAGACTATCAGAACACCACAGCAGACAAAACCCCAGCCCCGACATCCACAGCAGAATGGGGGGAACATTTTTTAGACACGGAGACAGGTCGTCTGGCCTGTCTACCAAACCCAAGCCTAGCACAGAACACCAAGAAAAGACAAAGACAAAAACCAGAAGAGGGTGCAGAGGAGGTTCCTCCAAAACCCCCCAAAAAACAGAAACAACAAACACCAGACCAGCCATAGATAACACGACACATACCACCGACAGTACAGCCATCTTCAATCTTAGCAATACACCATTAACACAAATACAAGAACAAGTTCTCTCAAAAGGACTTAAATTCGCACCCACCAACAAACCCAACAAGTTTGAGATGTACTGTCATCTCCAGGCATTCACTAGGAAATTGACCCTCAAAAAATACTTCAACTTCAACCCAATCATTAGAAACCATGAAGACACGGTTGACAAATATAAACACTCGAATCTCAGACCCAAATCAACATTCTACCCGACACACATGAAATCACATCACATAAAAACCTTCGAGACCCTGGTCGCCAGGGATTTGGACAACATGCAAGACAAACCAAACAAACATAACACAAAGAACATGACACAGAAGGAATTACATGCACTAAAAACCTTAGAAAAGAACGATCAACTCATCATCAAACCAGAAGACAAGGGGGAGGGCATAGTAATACTCAACCAGCAAGACTACATAGTAGAAGCACAACGCCTACTGGAAGATACCACCACCTACAAACCACTAAAAAGTGACCCCACACAGCAATACAAAACCGAGCTAGACACTTTACTGAGATCAGGAAGGGATAAGGGCATTATCAACAAACACAAATTTCAATACCTTCAACAAGAACACCCTACCATACCTGTTTTCTACTACCTCCCTAAGATTCACAAAAACCAAACACAACCACCAGGAAGACCCATCATCTCGGGCATCAATTCCCTCACATCAAACTTAGCACACTATGCAGATAACTTCCTACAAGATAAAGTTAAAACTTTACCCTCATATATCAGAGACACAACAGGCATCATAAACCATCTTCAGACCGATCATTGGGAAGCGGACTACTGGCTCGCTACTAGCGACGTCACATCTTTGTACACGGTCATAAATCACAAACAAGGCCTAGATAGTACCAGATATTTTTTGGAAAAAGACATAGAACTCCCATCAGAACAGTCTAATTTCATCATTGATACCATTGACTACATTTTACGGTACTTGTTTCCTATCTGGGCGCCCGCTAAGTTAATTGCGCACCATGCTATTCTCCGTAGAGAAATCTGATCGCATCGCATCGTACACATACACGATATTGAACGATGCGATGCGATGCGATCCGATTCGATTTCCCATAGGAAACAATGTTAAATGGCTCAATTTAGCCAAATTATCATAGGAACAATAGTAAATGGGCCAAAAACACCCCTGAACATTGAAATGTCCCCCCAAAAGTAGTTGACGCCACCCCGCCATCAACGTGAACCCGAAGCGTGGCGAGCGCAGCGAGCCCGCGAGGGGCGGCGGTACGCGTCCTCCGACCTTTTCATGCCCTACTATCCACTAGGGCGTGGAGTGAGAATAGAATAGTGTGGCGAGCGCAGCGAGCCACCGAGCCCGAAGCGTGGCGAGCCCCGCGAGGGGACGCGGATACCTTCACAGGTAAACGCGTCCCTTCGCGGGCTTCCCAGGTGTCCGCGTCGCCATGGACACCTGGGAAGCCCGTGAGGGGACGCGTATAACTGTGAAGGTATCCGCGTCCCCTCGCGGGGCTCGCTGCGCTCGCCACGCTTCGGGCTCGGTGGCTCGCTGCGCTCGCCACACTATTCTATTCTCACTCCACGCCCTAGTGGATAGTAGGGCATGAAAAGGTCGGAGGACGAGTACCGCCGCCCCTCGCGGGCTCGCTGCGCTCGCCACGCTTCGGGTTCACGTTGATGGCGGGGTGGCGTCAACTACTTTTGGGGGGACATTTCAATGTTCAGGGGTGTTTTTGGCCCATTTACTATTGTTCCTATGATAATTTGGCTAAATTGAGCCATTTAACATTGTTTCCTATGGGAAATCGAATCGGATCGCATCGCATCGTTCAATATCGTGTATGTGTACGATGCGATGCGATCAGATTTCATTACGGTGCCGTACGTAGAAATCCTGGGCGCCCAGATAGGAAACAAGTACCCATTTTACATCATAACTACACATGGTTCAATAACACATACTGCTTACAAACCACCGGGACCGCTATGGGATCAAAAGTGGCGCCCAGTTATGCCAACCTGTTTATGGGTAAGTGGGAAGAGGACTATGTACAGAGCGGGCATGACTGGGCTGACCATTTGATCCTATGGCGGAGATTCATTGACGACATCATCTTCATCTGGAGAGGCACACAAGACTCATTAACTGATTTCACCCGCTATTTAAACGAAAGCAACAGAAACCTCACCTTCACTACAAACATCAGTAGAACTTCAGTTCAATTTCTGGACCTAGACATCTACATAGAAGACAGCACCCTGCACACCAGAACATATAGAAAAAAATGTAGATGTCAACAGCTATACTGTATACTGTACACGAGCGCACACCACAAACCCTGGTTGCAGAACATTCCCAAGGGTCAGTCCCGCCGCATCAGGCGGAACTGCTCCAAATTAGAAGAATTCAAAACACAAGGTACGGAACTGATGGGACAATTTCATAACAAAATGTATGACACACACATAGTCGAAACCGCCTTCAAAGATATAGCAGCACTGGATAGATCTGTAACACTACAAACCAAACCAAAACAGGACCCAATTGTAAAAAATGTAAGTGGCGTTCATCACCACCTTCAACAAATCAGCACAACAATTCAATAACATACTAAAGAAACATTGGCACATCCTACAACAGGACCAAGACCTCACAGAGGTACTACCAGACAGACCCAAAGTCACCTACCGAAAAGCACCTGACATCAGACAAAAGTTAGTCCATTACCACATAAAACCCAAAACCATGACACAAACCACTATCAACCACACCATAGGCTTCCATTACTGCGGTAGATGCGCAGGATGTAATAACATCACCAACAAGACCACAAAAAAGATTCAGGCCTGGACCTCCACTACTACAGGCCAGACCTTCAAAATAACACAAACTTCATATGAACACACAGGGGTAATCTACATCCTTAGATGCCCCTGTGGACTAGAATACTTAGGGAGAACTACACGCCCACTTAAAAAACGCATTTACGAACACATTAGAAATATCCGTATAGGCTATGAAAATCACAGCGTCTCTTTACATTACAAACACAAGCATAATAGTGACCCTAAAGACCTATTCTTTATGGCGATAGAAACCCCCAAAAAGAACTGGAGAGGAGGAAACCATCTGGATACTCTCAACAAAAGAGAGCTATTCTGGATTTTCACCATTAAAACACTTACCCCTAGAGGGCTCAACATCGATTTTCACAATAGTCACCTAGGATAAAACTCGCATAACATGGAGACCCCATAGCTAATGAATAGAGACGCTGTGAACCTACATCACCCATCACTGGTACTCACACTATTTCACCACTGCAATAAACTACAGTACATGACCCCTAATGCAAGCTGCGTATAGCTTCCCATCCCCTGACGGCCAACTTCCGTGGCCACACTTACACCCCCACACACACATTTATTTGCAGACCAACACCACTAATAACCTTTAATAACCTTTTATAAATATCAACAACTCTGACAGCTCCGGTTAATTCACGCAACCAAATCACCTTCCCTCACTGACTGACACTAAGCTCAACCAATCACCACTATGAAAGCTGATTTTTTCAGACCAATCGGAACTCCATTGACACGCCCCTCGGACATAAAAGAACTCCCACAACAGAGATCGTCATCCTTGACAAAGGCCTTGAGTGGCTGAAATGCTTTGTACACGGCAATACACAATTCAACACACTGAAGGAAGCACAGGCACAGTCTCCTCCTCTAAGAGTGAGCGTGCAGACCTCCTGTGACGTCACTCCAGGAGCAGCTTTCTCGCTAGCGCTGCATCCAGGAAGTCACGCACCGCACCAAAGGGTCTGTGGAGCCGGGACAAACCATCACAGGAGCCGCTCACACCAGCAAGCTGCGGCTAGGAACCCACATCCGGGAAGAGAGACTGGACAATCGCTCCCCCACTCTCGGCACCAACAGAGCAGCCAGCACGGACAGGGTAACAAGTAAGTGAGTGGGACGCCGCTCCTTACTCCTGCCCCTCCCCCCCCCCCCCCCCCCGGCTGCCGATATCCAGAGACATTGTTCGGCAGGACTTGCACACCCCTCTCCCGCCCCCACTACCAAGACTAACAACCGGTTTGGGACATAAGCCTACACAGACTTATGGTAAAAGGAGTCCTGCTGGTACTCTCATACCCAGCAGCTCATAACTGCAGGGCCCATCCCAACCCCACCAACCCCACATGAGACATAAGTAAAAAGGAACCTGCTGGCTTCCTCATTCCCTTCTGTGGCTCATCACGAGGTTCAGACTGTACACACATTCCTCCTTAAATGTCAATTGTATTTACTATGTATATATTTCAATAAACAAATTGATTTACAAACACTGTTTCCGCATTAAATCCCACACATATATAATTCTCCAGGTACACCACTGCCACACTTTCCATGGTGAGCGCTTAGCTAAAAACCTATCATTTAACTTATCTTCGAGTGTGGACAACTCAGTTAAGCTGCCCCCACATACCAGGGAAAATAGCGCTACAACCAATCATTATCTATCTCCTCTTCTCATACATCTAGCCCAGGCATGGCCATACTATGGCCCTCCAACTGTTGTGAAACTACAAGTCCCATCATACCTTGCCACAGTTTTGCTATTAGGGAATGCTAAATCTATGGCAAGGCATGCTGGGATGTGTAGTTTCACAACAGCTGGAGGGCCATAGTTTGGCCATGCCTGATCTTGCCTCAATACACCATGCATTGCCTGCCAGCAGTTTCCAGTCAACTCTGCTTATACCAGGATAATAAGCAGGAAAATATTTAGCATTTCGTATGCAGATACAAACCCAGTCACGCACAGAATATGGACAAGCCACATGTTTTAATATGCATTATTTTTTTTGCATCTTATATGCATAGATGTGAACAAATTTTAAAGTAAAAGGTCACACATAAAGATGCTTGGATGTACTTGACTCACGCCATTGCATGGTGCAACTGGAAGGACTTTTTAAGGTGCAAGGAGGCTAGATTTATGTGGACAGATCTGCAATGCAGGACCCCATAAAAAGAAGTACTGTAATGGTCCAATTTCTTTCATGTTTTTTTTTTTCTTTGCATAGTTTTGCCCTATCATAGTACTGTATATTGAAATCGGGATTAAAATGTAATATAACTGCTAGAATTCTAAGTGTTAAAAAAATTGACCTCACCAGGTAAAAATATATAAATGGAAATGAGAAAGAAATTGCCTCATTATATAGTGTTGGCATAGAGAGGATTACAATAGGGTCCTGGATCCTGTGAAGAACAAGATTACTTCAGTAGTGTTTAGGCAATTGAGCATTTGCATGTCACACAAATTCTCTCTCGCTTCTTATGACTCACTTTGATGCGGATACCCCAAGTGATCAGACTTCATTTCATTGTGAGCAGTATATTTTAAATGCTTTCAATTTCCACATTTTCACCGCAGCAGGAAATTGGGCTGCATATCAAAGAAATACAAGAGTTCAACGCTACCCCCTCTCCAGCGTTACACTGAAATATTATAACATTTAAGAATTATTACTTTAGAATAATGTTAAGCAGTAAAATTCAGCAATGAGTTTAGACTTTTTATAGTCT